>NC_073303.1:153770189-154370189 GCF_027595985.1 Sorex araneus | reverse complement strand
GAGAGAGAGAGAGAGAGAGAGAGAGAGAGAGAGAGACAGAGGCAGAGACAGAGGCAGAGACAGAGACAGAGAGACAGAGAGAGAGACAGACAGACAGACAGACAGAGACAGAGACAGAGAGACAGAGACAAAGACAGAGACAGAGACAGAGACAGAGAGACAGAGACAGAGACAGAGAGATGGAGGGATGGAAGACTACATCCAGCAATTGAAGTGTACCTACTTAAGCCCTTCAAATAAAGAAACAAACATCAGGAACATCTGGCTAATTTTCAGGCTAATTTTATGTAGGATACTCAAGAGCCCAGCCACTCAGGAGCTAGCCCAGTTTCACTACATCAATATCTCACTTACCAGTAACAGATGAGAATAAAGGGATTTTGTTTTAACTACCTATGCCCACAAATAGTACACATTAAGACAAAACAAAACACTATCATTCAGCTATTAGATACTCTTGTGGCCTCTGGAAAGCCATTTTGATCAGAATTTTGTTCTAATTGGTTAAATCCCTTAACATATATACAACTCATTAAATTCTTTTATATTATTCCCGTGGAAATGACTGAATTTTTGGAAGTAGCAAAGCTGAATTTTCATTGAATAAATATCTTTGGAAAAGTTCAAATCTAAAATGACAGTAGGGTTACAAAAATAAGAACAGTATGCAACAGGAGTTATAGCTCTAAACCTCCAGTAGTCTGGGGCTAGAGCAATAGAAAGTGGGTAGGGTTTTTGCCTTGCATGCAGTCAACCTGCATTTGGTTCCCAGCATTCCATATGGTCCCCTGAGCACAGCCAGGAGTAATTCCTGAATGCAAAGCCAGAAGGAACCCCTGTGCATCACCAGGTGTGACCCAAAAAGCAAAAACCTGCTGACTCTGTGGCAGGTTTTACAAAAGCGATAGACTTTGTAAAGTGAGTTTAAGAAGCAATCAGACTCATAAATCCTCACTCACACTTGGCAGTTTAGTAAGTTCCTCTCCTAACTATCATAGAAAAAATTGTGTCTCTCCCAATTTATAGTTTAAAGTGAGTATCAACATGACTATATTTAGAGAGGCCCTTCAGTAAAGGTTAAGTGAGGTCATAAAATAAGGTCTTCATCAGATAGAAATAGTGTCCTTAGAAGAAGAGAAGAGAGCTTGAGAAAACATTCACAAAGGAAAAGCCACAGGGACCCAGTGACAGCCAACTGTCTACAGGTCAAGGAGAGAACCCTTAGGAACAACCAACCTTAATCTTTCATTCCAGGCTCCTAAGCTGTGAGAAAATAATTTTCTGTTATTTAAGTTATTCACAGTAATATGTTTGTGATATGCTGAGCAAACTGATAGATGAATTAAGACAGAAGTATGTGGGTATTTTATAGTGGAAGTGAAAAGTAAGAATGCTTGGGTTAGTGATAAAGGCAGAGGCAATGTTCACATAATGAACACTGAGAACATAAGGCCTAGTCAGGTTTGATCCCTGGCATCTGACATGGTCCCCTGAGCACCACCAGGAGTGATTCCAGAGTACAGAGCCAGGAGTAAGCCCTGAGCATCACCAGGAGTGGTCGAAAAACAAAAACAAAAACAAAACTATAAAGAAAAAGAGAACCCATTATCCTTCTGTCCCCTCTCCAGAGGGGAAACCTCTTTCTATAATTCTGGCAGGAATAATGTGTCTAAAATATTCTTTATGGGCAGGAGTGATAGTACAGTGGGTATGGGTAGGGTGCTTACCTTGTTACTAACCTGGGTTTGATTTCCTGGGTTGTAAGATAAAAACAATAGAAATTGTAAAGTGAGTTTAAGACCATCCATTATGGTCCCATATGGTCCACAAGGAGTAATTGCTGAGAGTAGAGCCAGGAGTAATCCCTGTGCATGGCCAGCTCTGGCTTAACTAAATTAAAAAAAAAATTATTTGCACCTTCCCTTTCTGTATTGCTGCTATGCCAACCTTAGGGTTACATAGCTGGATCACTGTAGGGTTCACCCTAATCCTTGCCTCATATACACCTGATTGTATGCCAGGGATCACACACTCTCTTGCAGTGCCTGGTGTCCCAGTCACAGAAGCTTTAGAACCAGAAAGCACACATCAGTGGTACTGCACGTGGTACTTCTGGTCACTCTATCGCAACTTAGGTGTTTTTAACCACTTGCTATCATGCCTCTTAAGAAATTTTGGTTTTTAATTCTGACATGTTTTACTAGATCAAGAAGCTATAAAATGCCAAACTCAAAGTCTCTGAATAAACAACCTTGCCAAATCAATCCTCTATGAATCTATAGCAGGGGAAAATAAAAACCACTCTGGCATATTTCTAAAAGTATTTTTAATCTAAAGTTTAAAATATTGTAAAACATAGAATAATATAAGCCAGGTATACAATGGAAACTAATATAACAAAACTTGAAATAAAAATGAGAATAAATGAAAACTATATACCTGAAGCACAGCGGGTGTTAGCCTTGCACGTGGCCATCCTGGGTTCAATTCATCCATCCCTCTCGGAGAGCCCGGCAAGCTATGAGAGTATCCCACCCACAGGGCAGAGCCAGGAAAGCTACCCATGGCATATTCCATATGCCAAAAACAGTAACAACAAGTCTCACAATGAAGACATTACTGGTGCCGGCTTGAGCAAATCGATGAACAATGGGACTACAGGGCTACAGTGCTACATATACCTGAAAGTCAACTCTGGGTAATTTTGTAAATCATGGTGCCTCAATAACAGATAAAATAAATCTTACTATTATGTTCTGAGTTAGAAAAATATAGTAGTCATAAAAATAATGGAATGCTGCATAAAATAAATAAGAAATAATTGTTCTTACAAATCACAACAGTAGAACCTCAAAAATTTTTGAAAGGTGAAATAATTATCACAAAAATATAGAAAAACAAGGTATGTTTTTTAAAAATCCTAATACCTTGAAAAATTGAAAACTGAAAATCACATGAAAATCAGAGAACTAGTTTATGACATCCAACATATGACAAGTAGGAAATCTAGAGAGAGCCGACAAGAAATCACAAAATCAAAAATCATTAATAGTTCAATAAAATGTACTATAAGGGAAGTATATATGTTCTAAGATTATATGCAATGCAATAATTAGATATCTACAGATCTAAAGGAATTTAATTTTGAAATTTCAGCACACTGGGAGGTTATAAAAACTTCTATGATCAGGAAATAGAAAGGACTTGATCTCTCAGTTATTCCTAAAGGAAAAGACAATAGATATATGCTTTCAAAGTTTGAGGAAAATTACTTTGAATCAATAATAACACCATATTCAGTGAAACTCCCAGTGAAGTATGAGGGCAAACTAAAGGTATTTTGAGATGAACAGTTATTTACTAGAAAACCTCCTTCACCCTAATGAGAGGCTGAATCAAGAAAGAGGAATGCATTAAATGCAGAGAAAGGGAATGCCATGTCAAAGAATGAAAGGGATATTTTGAGGTGTAACTTGAAGCTAAATTGATCAGGGCATTTTCAGAGCATAGGTAGGAACTAATTGTAGCAATCAGAATGTCTTATAAGGAATCTAAAAAAATAAAAGAGTTGGTTTTTGAAGAAAAGCCATCTGTACTTCTATGTTCATTGCAACACTAATCACAATAGCCAGAATCTGGAAACAATCCATGTGCCCAGGAACAGATGACTGGATAAAGAAACTATGGACCATCCACACAATGGAAAACTAAGCAGTAAGCTTATACACTATGCTTATGGATGGATGGATATGGAAAGTATTTTGTTAACTGAAATAAGTCAAAGGGAGAGGGACAAACAAAATGATTACACCCATTTGAGAGATATAAAACAAAACAAAACAAAAACACCATAGAATGTGAATAATAACCAAAGACAGAAATAAGACCAGGATGACTGGTCCATGGTTGACTGCATGCAACCAATGTGGAGAGGCAGTAAAGTTAAGTCAGAGTTAAGTCAGAGAATGGACTGCTATACAATAGTAGTTGGAAATGATCACTCTGAACACAAATTGAGCTCTGAAAGGAAGCAAAGTGATACATATGATACCCTTTCAGTAACAGTATTGTAAGCCAAAGTGCCTAAATGTAAAATGAGAAAGAAAGAGAGAGGTGGGGAGGAGAAACAGAGAAAGAAAGAAAAAGAGAGCATGAGAGAGAGAAAGAGAGCAAGAGAGAGAGAGGGACAGAGAGAGGGAGAGAGAGAGAGAGAGAGAGAGAGAGAGAGAGAGAGAGAGAGAGAGGAGAGGGAGGTGGGGTGGGAAGAAAGATGGGCAGGAGGGAAACTAGGGACATTGATGGCCAAAAGTGTGCACTGGTGAAGGGATAGGTGTTGGAACAGCGTATGGCTGAAATTCAATCTTGAACTACTTTTGTAACTGTATAACTCACAGTGATTCAACTTAAAAAAAAAAGATTCTAAGTATGGGAACACTTTTACCACTAATATTTGTGGGAGAGTTTTAAATATACACAGATCTAAAAGTAGCCTAAGAAATCACAGCAAATATAAAGTTGTGCTTTCTGATACGGAGAAATCTGCAGAATTTTAAAAGAAAGGACAAATAATAATTTTATTTGACAATATAAAGGCAGAAATAGATAAACAAGAGTTGAAAGTCAACTCTGTGCTTTGGGAAATCCAGACGACAGGAGACTGACTCTCATTTCACAGCGACTCATTTTTGTCTATTTCTGTCTCCCAAGCAGTGCTGGGGGGTGGAGGGCAGGAGTCTGTCGGGGGTCTGATTGGCTAACTGCTGCTGGGGAATTTCATGTGAGGGCAGAGAGTGCAGTGCAGCCTGTGCCCTTTAGAGATCTTCCAGTGATGCCTGGGGGGCCACTAGAGCTACACCGTGGTACAGAGTGTTAGATAAGGGCTCCTAGGTTATATCTAGTTGCATAAGTGGGTGTTGTCATGGGGATGGAGGTGTGAAACCTGGCTAGGGTTTGTTCTTTGCTATCCTGGTGCTGTCTCCAAGTCACTCACTTCACAAATTTTATGAAAATATTTTATTAAATACGTGTGTATGTTCATTGCATTTATGTATGTATGAACATATCTTTGTTGAACACAAAAATTTAATTGCCAATTTAGAACTGTTCATGCTGGTTACTATTTATTATGCTGTTTATATTTAAATTTACCTGATTTACATTCTGTCTCTTCATTGACAACCCTATAAATAAATTAACCTTGAAATTTTTCCACTTACATTTGAGGAATGTCTTATTTTATTTATAAATAGATGGTTTATCCTTTATAGAATCTGTGGTCATCAATTATTTTCAAATGATTTATTATCTAGGGTGTACAGGATTTGCATTGCTGTTGTCCTTTACTTCATTAAACTGTCATCATTCAAAAGACTAACTAGTGGGGCTGGAGCAATAGCACAGCCAGTAGGACATTTGCCATGCATGCAGCCAGCCCGGGTTCGATTCCTAGCATCCCATATGTTCCCCCAAGCACTTCCAGGAGTGATTCCAGAATGCAGACCCAGGAGTAACCCCTGTACATCGCTGGGTGTGATGCAAAAAAAAAAAAAAAAAGACTAACTAAAATGAGTTTGCAACATCCATAACTCTGTAAGTCATCTAAGGAAGTGCTGATGTTGCACAAGAGATAAAAAGTCAGCTCTTCTAATTTGTGGAACAGAGAAATGCACGATAAATGCACTGTTGGATTACATTTCCCCACAAAACCAGAGTATGTAGCTTCAAATAATATTTACCTAACTTGGGGAGACTCACTGGCATTTTGCTCACTTGCAAAAATAATATGTCTAAAGTCCTTATCACAGGTTTCCTAAATACCTTCCATTGATCCTTGTTTATCTGAGGATCAGATTCAAAAGTTCTGCTCAGATTTAAATTTCATTTGAAAATATTTTCTTTTCTTCTCACCTCATTATCAGTTTCCTTTGTTCCTTTACATGCCTGATTAGTTTTAAACACTCCAACAAGCTTTTTGAAACTTATTGGAGAGATGATTTTCTTTTCTAGTAAATTGCTGGAATTTGGAGCACATAAATAATTATGGAAATGTTTAAAATCATATAGAGTTGTTGTAAAAAAAAAGTTGAAGGGGGTTCCTTCCCCCCCATCACTTCTCTTTCCTCTTTCTCCTCCAGTATATATCCTCCTTATCTTCCCAAGTTATAGCAAGCTAGTTAATTATTCTAATCAATATTTTTGTTTATTTTTTTCTAGTCAGGGTAATAACTTAAAGTGCCTCTCACCCCACAATGAAATGAGAATCAATAAAGCAAATACTACTAAAAAGACAAAGAATTTATGAGACCCAATGGGAATAATGATGGCTTTTAAAAAGAGTTCAAGCTCATTATCTTGATATCAATGTGCCTAAAAATTTCCAAACATTCTGGTGCCTTCTTTTTATCTTAGATATAGACAGAATAATGTACAAAGAAATCCTTAAGCATCCTCGCCTCATAAGGCACTGGTGACTCTGCTTTTTTCTTGAGTAGTTTATCTAGATACAGTACATTTGAACTAAGCCAGAAGTTTTTACCAATGTTACATTTAAACTTCAACAGATGAAGAGAAAGAAGCAAGATCTTGACAGGATATCTCTTCCTAGAAGCAACCTTTTTTACTATCTTTTTGCCATATTGAGACAATTATAAAGTTTATGTAAACTGAATGATAGAATTAAATAAACTCAATTGTTCAGATATGATTAATAAGAAGAATGTGGTACATATTTACTATTTTAGCGCATTTACAATAGTACCTGTTTTCCATAATTTTTACCCAAAGGTGTAGTCAACTGACAGCCCTACCAATTAAACTATACTTAGGTATATATACTCTGAGTCTTGGGTTGGCAATGTAGAGAGAACGAATCAAAGATTCTTATGTATTGTGATTTTTGCCTCATCATTCTATTCCTGTGATCAAGCTGAAACTGGATTTCTATTCTTTAAGGAATCTTGACTCTTCTAAGTACCTGGTCTATTTCTGCCACCTCTCTCCATAGGCTGCACATTTGGTATCTTTCCATTAACACTCCTCTGTTTAGGTTAGACTTACAATTAAAAAAATCAGGAAAAACACAGAACATTTTTGTAAGAAGTCTGATTAAGAAAGTATAATTGGTAGGAAAGTTTATTTATTTCACTTGTTTCACTTGTCATCATGGTGTTCACCGATTTGTTCGAGCAGGCGCCAATAACGTCTCCATTCGTCCCTGTCACATGCTAGTGTAGCCCAATGGCATCTGCTCGCTCCAGGAACATGAAGAGCCTCAAACAGTTCATTCAGAGTGTTTATTTATTTATTCATGTATATATAAATATATCTTGCTAATCCCAGGATAACACCTTGTTCTGTGCTCAGAGATCATTCCTGAAAGTGCTCACAGTACCATATACAGTGCTGGAGATGGAACCCTTATACAATATCACCAGCCCCTGAAATATTTTATTGCACAAACTGCCATTTATTATAATTTGCATGTCTATTTCCAAATATGTTAATCTCTAGGAGCAGAAAATTGTAATAATTTTTTTTTTGCTGGGACTGAAAAATAATTAGAATGTTTTTCCAGGCTAGATCAATGTTGTTCTGTCTTTCTAATGCCACATCTCATTCACTTTCCTAGATTTTTGTTAAGGGTTATTTGTGCTGTACTTGGGACAGAAAACTAAATTGGGTACTTTCCTTCAAATTGCACTGGTCTTAAAATGAACTATCCCGGAGACTCTTGTTGATTTGTGGCCCAGTGGTTGTCATCCTGCATTAGCATTGCTGAGAGAGGCAATTTGTTTTTCATGCTTGTATTTTCCTAACTGTGAGAGTGTGGACAAGAACCTCCTTATTTGGACCTCAATGTACTTATTTTTAAAAAACTTTGAAATGTTTTACACATTTATAATAGTAATAAATAATTTTAAACAAATATAACTGTAATGCTTCTTTACATTGATCTTTTTCAGTCGGAGTTTTGCTCACTTTTTTATTTTTTAATGATTTTGGGGGAGGGCAGAGAGAGCCTATTTCACATGCGTAAGCAGTTCATAGGCAATCGCATAGTCTAGGTTAATAAACATATACAATCCTAAATTTAATACTAATGGTTTAATAATGAAAATAACTTATCACATTATAATTTTTAATTAAGGAAAAATTAATAAAAATTGCATAATATAAATAAACTTAAGTTTAAGATAAGCTTTAAGATAAATTTAAGGTAAACTTTTAAGATAAACTTAAGATAAACTTTATTATAAAATAATTATAAACAATCAATTCCCCTGACTGTGCTAATCAATTGGACCATTTCTAATTGTTAAAAATTAGTGCATTTCAGTGCATTTTCTTTAATTTGATATTTGTAATTGCAAAATTTAGTTTTACACAAATTTGAAAATTTAAGTGCTTTTACAAGTCTTAGATAAATAAAAATGCTCTATTCCTTTCTTCCCTTACCATTTTCTCAAAGTCTACTTTCTTTCAATTTTTTTTTAACATTTTAGCTGTTTAGGTGGATTTTCTTCACTGCTGTAAGTGGAATAACAGTGATGTTCTTTCTGGATCAATTCCTTTTAGATAATATATATTGCCCTCTCACAATGGAAGATGAGGATATAGATTTCATTCACTGGTCCTAGAGATAAACACATATTTTCCATCACCTCTATAGTCCTATTACATTTATTGCACATAATCTTGATAAAAACATTTAGGATTCAATGATACATTTATGTAAACACTCAGTTATGTGAATATTAGCATTAGAGAAATTTTGTATATCAATCATGACTATTTTTTCTTCTCTAAGAACATTTTTTCTTTCTCTATAGCTAATTTAATTTATGTTGTTGACTTTATTTTTTTTGTGTTACTAAGTTGAAAATGCTCAAACTCTTCTAGTTACCATTAGTTATTCTGTACTTTTCATATAACTAGAGACAGTCCTATAAGCTTCTGTATAGCTCCACTCTTATTCTTAGTGTCCAATGGCCTGACACATTTCTGATATATTTTATCATTTTCATTCTGAGATGCTTTTATGGGAGCTTTCTAATGGGAGAGCAAATCCTATTTTCTGCATTCCATGGCACACTTTCTTCTTGCTTCATCTCTTATGTTAATATGGCATTCCTCCGAAGCTTTCTAAAAAAGAATGCATGGGAAGTAAATTTTTTAAAATCCTTGGATATCTAAAAATGTCTAGTTCAGTTTGTAGTATTAGTCTTTTTTTTTTTTTTTCTGGTTTGGTTTTTCGGTCATGCCTGTCAGTACTCAACAGTTAATCCTGACTCTGTGCTCTGGAATCACTTCTGGCAAGGCTCAGGGAACCATATGGGATGCTGTGGATTGAATTCCAGTTAGCTGCTTGCAAGGCAAATGTGCTATTCTTTATTCTCCATCTAGTCTCTTAAATTAAGTCTTCTAAATCTTAAAAAGTCATTCTATTTCTCAGGTGGAAAATGAAAATGATAGCATTCAGCGAATTACTTAATCAATTGGGTACCTAATAAATGACCAACAGAAAATTATTAAAGACATAACAGATTTTTCAAAACTTTTGTTTATGAATGCATGCATATTCAAAACTATGTATAATGTGAGGAGAAGTTAGACTCATAAGTTGTCCTTCCCCTTGTCTTGTCAAGACTCTCATTCTGGCAGGATACACTGAGTCTTAAGAAGAAGCTCTGTATTCTTACTAAAGTTTATTTTCTTGACATTCTCTTGCCACATTAACCAAAACCTGGGTGTATTTTAAGAGAGCTTTGCTAGTAAGAAGTAGTCTATTATTTAAAGTAGTTTTAGTTATTTTGGAGATTCTGAGCATCTCACCTAGGAGTGAACCCATAAATATTCATTAAAAGTGAATGACAGCTGGGGGCTGGAGCAATAGCACAGGGGTTAGGGCATTTGCCTTGCATGCGGCCGACCCAGGTTCAATTCCCAGCATCCTATATGGTCCACTGAGCACCTCCAGGGGTGATTCTTGAGTGCAGAGCCAGGAGTAACCCCTGTGCGTTGCCTGGTGTGACCCAAAAAAGCAAAAAAAAAAAAGTGAATGACAGCCCCGTGCCTGCCCGCGGCAGTGGGACAGCTCCGAGCACCCCAGCCCCGCTGGGCAGGTCTCAGTCATTCGCCCACCGCGCCTGACTCCGCCCTCCCGTGTCCGAACAGGTTAGGGGTGTGTCCTCTCGTTAGGGGGTGTGGCCTCAAAAGTGGGCTTGGCCTCTTTCTGGAGCGGCGCCCGCTAACGTGGCCGCAGATATTTTTTTTTACCATTCCATGCATTGTCCTTTGGCCACAATTGATAGAACCCATTCCTCCGAAGAAATCCCTGATCATCTTAGTTACTATATGTTAATACTCAACTAACCTAGCCTATCCTAACTTCACGAAAACTGTCAATGAACACATGAACTTACACAGAAAAGTCCTTTGTCAAAAGAGCATAGCCCAAAATCTTCAGTTGAGGTTCCTCCCAAGCTAACGAGAGCTCCAGATAGTAAATCCCATAATAACATGAAGAAACAGAGAAAATCCCCACAACCAGGAGAGAGCCAAGAAAATATCTCACTAACCTCAGCAGCGACCTCCCAGAAATACACCCTCCTCTCAGATAAAGAATTCAGAGAGGAAATTGTGAGGATGGTTCACAAACTCAAAGCAACTATGGAACGAACATCCAATAAATTAAGGGAGGATATGGATGCAGCATTGGAACGCTCCACCAAGATAATCCAGGAAGAAATGAGAGCAGAAATTTCAAAGCTACGAACAGAAGTCACACAACTAAAAGAATCAGTAGATGAAATTAAAAACTCCGTAGGAGCCCTCAATAGTAGAATGACTACAGCCGAAGACAGAAAAACTGAGTTTGAAGATGAGCTGCACAAAGCATATAGGGAACAACAAATAATGGCAAAAGACCTCAAAATGGCTCTAGAGTGAATTAGAGTCCTAGGGGATGACCTCAGGAGAAACAACATAAGAATCATGGGAGTGCCGGAACCACACGGAACCAATCCCAATGAAAAAAACATCATTAAAGACATCATTGCTAAAAAATTCCCAGAGCTAGAAAATGTGGACATCCAGATACAAGGAGTCCGAAGGTTGCCAGCTAAAAGGGACCCAAATAGAAAATCCCCAAGGCATATCATAGTCAGAATGATGGATGCCGTGGATAGAGACACAATACTGCAAGCAGAAAGATCAAAGAAGGAGATCATGTACAAAGGAGCACCCCTTAGATTCACAGCAGACCTATCAGAAGAAACCCTCCAAGCCCGAAGACAATGGTGGGATATAGTGAAAAAACTTCATGAAATGAATGCCTCACCAAGAATACTCTACCCGGCTAAACTCTCAGTTAAACTTGAAGGAACCATACACTATTTCATGGACAAGGAACAGCTCAGGAACTTCATAGACTCAAGACCAAATTTAAAAGAGGGACTCAAAGGGCTACTATAAGACAAGGGAAAAGACCTATAAGAACAACAAACCCTACAGAAAAATGGCACAAAATCCCATGACAATAATTTCTCTTAATGTTAACGGGCTAAATGCACCAATCAAGAGGCACAGAGTTGCAAAATAGATTCGGAAACTAAACCCAACTTTCTGCTGCCTACAAGAAACACCTATGATAAATAGCCAGAACAAACACAGACTAAAAATCAAAGGATGGAAAACAATCCTGCAAGCACACAGCCCCCTCAAAAAAAAAAGCGGGGGTGGCCATACTAGTATCCGATAGCATTGATTTCAGACTGAAAAAGATCAGAAGGGACAGCGAAGGTCATTTTATATTCATCAAGGGATATGTAAAACAGGAAGAAATCACACTCATAAATGTATACGCACCTAATGAACGACCAGCTAAATACTTAAAAGAACTCCTAACAGAATTTAAGGAGGACATAACTAGCACCACGATAGTAGTTGGAGATTTCAACACTGCCTTATCATCTCTGGATAGATCAACAAGAACAACACTCAGCAAGGGAACAATGGACCTGATGGAAGAAATGGAGGAGACAGGGCTAATAGACCTATACATGGCTATACACCCCAAAAAGAAAGAATATGCATTCTTTTCCAGCGCACTAGAAATAGAACATGGTCCAAAATAGACCATGTTCTGGGCCACAAATTATACCTTAATAAAATTGGGAAGATAGAAATTGTATCAACTATCTTTTCAGACCATGATGCACTGAAGATGGAAGTTAATCACTCACAGACGCAGAGAACCAAATCAAACACTTGGAAATTAAACAACTCACTATTGAACAGTGAGTGGGTCACGGAGGAAATCAAGGAAGAAATCATGAGATACCTCGAAACAAATGAGAATGAAGAGACAAGCTACCAGAACCTATGGGATGCAGCTAAAGCTGTGTTAAGGGGAAAATTTATAGCTCTGCAAGCCTTCCTCAGAAAGGAAGAAAGGGCCTATATAGATAGCTTGACTTCGCAGCTCAAGATCTTAGAAGAGGACCAGCAAAAGAAACCCAAACCAGATCGAAGGAAAGAAATAATGAAACTTAGAGCAGAAATTAACGATATGGAAAAGCGAAAAACAATCCATAAGATCAATGAAACAAAGAGCTGGTTCTTTGAGAAAATAAATAAGATTTATAAACCGCTAGCAAGACTCACAAAGAAAGAAAGAGAGAAAACCCTAATAAACCGAATCAGAAATGAAAAGGGGGACATCACAACAGAAACCAAGGAGATTCAAAAGATCATCAGAGACTACTTTGAAAGTCTGTATGCCATGAAACAAGAGAACCTAAAAGAAATGGACGAATTCCTTGACTCCTACTATCTCCCAAGACTGAGCCAAGAAGACGTGAAATACCTGAATAGGCCCATAAATATCAAGGAAATCGAAACTGTAATCAAAATCTCCCCAAAAACAAAAGCCCAGGCCCAGATGGTTTCATTGGCGTATTCTTCCAAACATTTAAAGAAGACTTGTTGCCAGTTCTCCTCCAGCTTTTCCAGGAAATTGAAAAGACATGAACCCTTCCGAACAGTTTCTACGAGGCACATATCTCCCTAATACCAAAAGCAAACAAAGACACCACTAACAAAGAAAACTATAGACCAATATCCTTGATGAACACCGATGCGAAGATCCTCAACAAAATACTAGCAAATAGAATCCAACAACACATCAAAAGATCATACACCATGACCAAGTGGGATTCATCTCGGGGATTCAAGCATGGTTTAACATTCGGAAATCAATCAACATAATCCATCACATCAACAAAAATAAAGATAAAAACCATATGATCATATTAATAGATGCAGAGAAAGCATTTGACAAGATCCAACACCCATTCATGATAAAAACTCTCACCAAAATGGGTTTTGGAGGAACTTTTCTGAAGATAGTCAAAGCCATCTACCATGAACCTATGGCAAGCATTATCATCAATGGAGACAAACTAAGGGCTTTTCCTCTAAGATCGGGGACAAGACAAGGATGTCCACTCTCACCACTTCTCTTTAATATAGTACTGGAAGTATTAGCAATAGCCATCAGGCAAGAAAAAGATATTAAGGGGATTCAGATTGGAAAGGAAGAAATCAAGCTCTCACTATTCGCAGACGATATGACACTATACCTAGAGAAACCTAAAAGTTCTAGTAAGAAACTCTTAGAAACAATTGACCTATACAGTAAAGTCGCAGGCTATAAAATCAATACCCAAAAATCCATGGCCTTCCTATATGCAAATAATGAGACAGAAGAAAGGGACATGAAAAACGCAATCCCGTTCACAATTGTGCCCCAGAAAATCAAATACCTTGGAATCAGCTTAACTAAAGAAGTAAAGGACCTCTACAAAGAAAACTATAAAAACCTGCTCCATGAAATAAAAGAGGACATGAGGAACTGGAAACATATCCCCTGCTCATGGATAGGGAGAATGACATTGTCAAAATGGCAATACTCCCAAAAGCATTATACAGATTTAACGCGATCCCTATAGGGATACACATGGCATTCTTCAAAGAAACGGCGGAGCAAGCAATCCTGAAATTTATATGGAACAATAAACGCCCATGGATAGCTAAAACAATTCTTGGGAAAAAGATGATGGGAGGCATCACCCTCCCCAACCTTAAACTCTACTACAAAGCAGTAACAATTAAAACAGCATGGTACTGGAACAAAGGCAGAACTGCAGACCAATGGAACAGGGTGGAATATCCCCTCACACAACCTCAAATGTATGATCATCTAATATTTGATAAAGGTGAAAGAGATGTGAAGTGGAGCAAAGAAACTCTCTTTAACAAATGGTGCTGGCACAACTGGACAACCACATGCAAAAAAATGGGCTTAGAACTCGACCTGGCACCATGCACAAAAGTCAGATCAAAATGGATTAAAGACCTCAACATCAGACCACAAACCATAAGGTACATTGAAGACAAGGTAGGCAAAACCCTCCAGGATATTGAAGACAAAGGTATCTTCAAAGATGACGCGGAACTAAGCAATCTAGTAAAAACAGAGATCAACAAATGGGACTACATTTAACTAAAAAGCTTCTGCACCACAAAAGATACAGTGACCAGAATACAAAGACTATCTACAGAATGGGAAAGGATATTTACACAATACCCATCAGATAAGGGGTTGATATCAATGGTATATAAAGCACTGATTGAACTCTACAAGAAGAAAACATCCAACCCCATCAAAAAATGGGGTGAAGAAATGAACAGAAACTTTACCAAGGAAGAGATACGAATAGCCAAAAGGCACATGAAAAATTGCTCTACATCACTAAACATCAGAGAGATGCAGATCAAAACAACCATGAGATACCACCTCACACCACAGAGGCTTGCACATATCCAAAAGAATAAAAGCAACCGCTGTTGGAGAGGATGTGGGGAGAAGGGGACCCTTCTACACTGCTGGTGGGAATGCGACTAGTTAAGCCTTTTTGGAAAACAATATGGACGATTCTCAAAAAACTAGAGGTTGAGCTCCCATTTGACCCAGCAATACCACTGCTGGGAATATATCCCAGAAAAGCCAAAAAGTATAGTCTAAATGACATCTGCATTTATATGTTCATCGCAGCACTGTTTACAATAGCCAGAATCTGGAAAAAACCCGAGTTCCCTAGAATGGATGACTGGTTGAAGAAACCCTGGTACATCTATACAATGGAATACTATGCAGCTGTTAGAAAGAATGAGGTCATGACGTTTGCATATAAGTGGATCAGCATGGAAAGTATCATGCTAAGTGAAATGAGTCAGAAAGAGAGAGACAGACATAGAAAGATTGCACTCATCTGTGGAATATAGAATAATAGACTATAAGACTAACACCCAAGAATAGTAGAAATAAGTACCAGGAGGTTGTCTCCATCGCTTGGAGGCTGGTCTCTCATTCTGGGCAACTCAGAGAAGGGAACACCAAGTAAAATGTGGTTGGAGTTCATGTGGGGGAAAGATGATGCGGGCCAAATATAGACTAGAGACTGAACACAATGGCCACTCAACACCTTTATTGCAAACCACAACACCTAATCAGAGAGAGAGAACAAAAGGGAATACCCTGCCATAGTGGCAGTGTGGGGTGGGGGGAGACGGGACTGGGGAGGAGGGGAGGGATGTTGGGTTTACTGGTGGTGGAGAATGGGCACTGGTGAAGGGATGGGTTATCAAACTTTGTAAGGGAGAAACATGAACACAAAAATGTATAAATCTGTAACTGTACCCTCACGTTGACTCACTAATTAAAAATAAACTACTAATTTAAAAAAAAGAAATTAATTCCCTAGTAAAAGACTTTAAACAATCTGAAACTGAGCCATGGGAGCATGCTTCAGGTGGAGAGTCTGGTCAAATAACCTTTAAGGTCCCAACTAACTCAGATTGTTTAGTCTACTTCAATAAATATTTCACTCAGAAATTTAAAAAAAAAAGTGAATGACAGCATTAGGGCGTTTGCCTTGCCTGAAGCCAACCCAAATTCGATTCCTCTGCCCCTCTCGGAGAGCCCAGCAAGCTACCGAGAGTATCTTGCACACACAGCAGAGCCTGTCAAGCTACCCATAGCATATTCAACATGCCAAATCAGTAACAACAAGTCTCAAAATGGAGACGTTACTGGTGCCTGCTCAAGCAAATCGATGAGCAATGGGATGACAGTGACAATGACAGTGAATCAAAATATTGCTAACATTAAATGTTAAATTGTTCCAAATATGCTTTAACCTTGTATTATCAGACAAGATAAGGTACATTCAGGATAGTATGGCTGTAAGTAAGTTTATCATTCTTTTCTAACTATTCTTTATACCTTATAGCCAATGTTAAGTCAGGAATAAATATTCTCTTGAAATAATCAGAAAATAAATGTTTTGTATGTTACTTAACCCTATAGCACTGTTGTCCCATTGTTCATTGATTTGTTTGAGTGGGCACCAGTAATATCTCCATTGTGAGACTTATTGTTACTGTTTTTGGCATATTTAATACACCATGGGTAGCTTGCCAGGCTATGCCCTGTGGGCAGGATACTATCAGAATTTTGCCAGGCTCTCCGAGAAGGATGGAAGAATCGAATCGAATTGTATGTTACTTACATAAATCATATGACTGACCTCTGAATATTTAATCATTCTATAATAAAAAAGAATAATAATAACAAAAAAGCTATAGAGTGTAAGCAAATGCACATAGCTGTGTTCAATAAAACTTTAAACATAGAGTGGGAACATGGCTGAGTTGTAGTGCATGTGGCTCACAATTGTGAGACCTTGATTTTCTGCCAGACATTGAAAACAAAACACATATCTGTATAATATTCATTTGCAATAAAATATTATTCTTCCTTTTATATTGAAAGTCATTTAAAAATTCAAAATTTATTTTTAACAAAGCACAACTTAAAAGGTAGGCCAGATTTGGTAAATAGTACAGCTTGTCATTAAGTTCAATAACTTCAATAATAAGTATGTCTCTTTGTTCAAAAACATATTGGAGAACCCAAATGAGTAATTTCTTCTAGTTGTCAGCATATACAGGAAATGGACTGTTATTTTTAAATTCTAGAAATTAAAGTAACATTTCTTTTCACACTGTTTAATAAAATTAGGGATTGGATATATAGTTGGGGGTGATAGAGTTTAGTAGCTTGCCTTGCATAGTGTCATCCTAATCTTATTTTGGCACCACATACTTCCGTTAGTACTTCCAGAATAAAACCCTAAGCACTGGAGGTTGTAACACAATAAACAACAAAAAAAAAGAACAATCAAACAAACAAAAAAGATTAACCTGCTAACTTTGAAATTTTATGTGCTCAGATATCAAGGTGTTTCTGTTATGAAACTGATATTTATCAAAATATTTTGTTCATCTTTAAAGTTTTCACTGATTTTGGGAGAAGCAATTTATACTTCAGCTTTTTAACTTTAATCAAAATTTAATCATCTTTGAGTCCTCTTTATCTCACATATTCTTCCATCCCTCAAAGTCAATCAATCCCAAAGTCTTGTCAGTTTTTCTATTCTTCAAGTTCTAAACATCTTCGATTTTTATTCCTATTCACATCCTAGTTCAAGACCTCATCAGCTATTAAATTTTGTGAAATAAACATTTTATATACTCTATTTCCCTTCTGTCAATCACCTGTCTCCATAATCCTCTGGACTGTGAAGATGATACAAATAGGACTCTCATTAGAGAAACTGCCACACCATCTTTTTCCTTACAAGGACAGGCATAGGGCATTTGTCAAAATTAAGAGACAACTAGCTTAGAAATAAGTACTAAGAAAATAGTTATCAATGTCATAGGTCATGACAGAAAACAAATTGCATGGCTAGGTTGCATTTAACTCAAACCACTTATTCACAAAATCTGCAACTGAACAATGGAAAAACGAGAAAGATCAAGATGACACACTAAACAAGACTAGCTTCAGAGATCAGAAGGAATCTTTCAATCATGTCACTGTTTTCAACTCGACATCTTGTGATTTTTGATGTAAAACTCTTCTGCCTAGATTCTGAATACCAAGCATGATATGCAGGCACTAGGATATAATTTTTGAATTTACTTTTACTGAGTTTTTTTAACCTTACTTAAATTAGGAGGTATACATCAGTTAATGGGATATCAGCAAATATTTTTCTGATCCCATTCTGACTATTATTTTCAGTTCTCTGTTTTTAACAATAAATATAAAACTTGCTTGGGAAGTATCTGCTATATCTAAAGAAGAGACGACCCAGAAGCTGTCAATAAACTCAGAGCAGTTCAGATTCTGTGCAGCACAGATCCTTCTTCTGAGCCTACAAAAATAAGCTTAATCTTCATACTTTGAAATTTCCCTTTCATTGTTAAGCTCCAAATTCTTGAATTTTCCAATGACAACATAGATTCTCATCTTGAATTTTCTAGAGTATATATTCACAGATAGATTTTTAAATCTAAGAAACATGACTTTATAAGCAGAGACTATTATTTGATTTATTTCTCAACCTCTGAAATAATTAATTTCTGCCATAAATATAATTTTCTGTACTGAGTTCATTTTTGTTGTTATTTTAAGTACAGACTTAAAATACTTTATATCCTCACAAAACATTCTAATGCAAGAGACACTGAATGAAGTGTCTCTTTGACATTTGATTGAAAGTTTGTAGGAAATGTATTTTGTATTGTCCAGCAAGTGGACAATTGCCAAGAAATAAGAAAATCTGGAAACAGCTTGAAAATATCAATTATTTTGATGATATACATAAAGTGATAGAAAGTTATTTGCAAAATCACAGATGACTCAGCCCTTGCTGATGATTAGGATGATAATTGGTAGAATTAATGTTCAAAATAAGTGATTTTGAATGACAATCAGGGGATTATTCTATCTCCTTGCCTGGATTTATTACATTTACTGTATACATCATTTATTAATAATTAAGCTATCTTAAGACATGCATAAAGCATGGGAAAATGTTTGAATATAGATTAAATACATCAAGATGATATGTAAGAGATATATTTGAAATACCATTTGTGTATTTGAAGATACTGTTATCAAAATACAAATTATTGAATATATCTTGTCAGATATAAGGTACGGGACTTATCTGATAGTATATGGATCAGTGTAGAAATCTCATTTCTATAGGCATACATTCTGATTTGATAAAATTATAAAATTATGATTATTGGTTGAGTTAATAAGAATACCATCCAAATTAAAGTAGCAATAAATGAAATCTAAATGCCTATGCTAATACACATTTGCATATAAATATGGCTTGTATTTCATTAATGATAACAGAGACTTAAGTTTCATTAAAAGATATTTTATCTTCCTGATGACTAAGATCAGGGAAGCATTATAAAATGTATCAGTGATAATGGGGATATAAACTTATATTTTTATGAGTTTAGATTTGTAGTACTTTTAGAAAAACAATTTATATCTATCAATAAGCATATCTATCTGTTGAAGTAAAATTTTTCTGGTATCACTTGTATCACTTGTCTTCCCGTTGATCTTCAAATTCCTCGAGTGGGCACCAGTAACCTTTCCATTAGTCCCTGTCACATGCTAGTGTAGCCCAATGATATCTGCTCACTCCAGGAACAGGAAGAGCCTCAAACCGGTTATTCAAGGTTTTAACAAAGAATCTGACCATCTCGTTGGTGGGCCGCCAAGCGGTCTTTTGACATCCTGTGGAATCCAGTCAGTAACATCTCTAGTCCAGCGGTCATCTCTGAATCGCATTATTGTCTGGCCCATCTGATTTTTTATGTCTTGGCAAATGAGACAGTGTCCCTGATTCTTGACCATCGACGGAGGTCGGAACTCCAGATTCCTTCTCTCACTTGAGTGAGACATGATACTCCTAGCATAGCTCTTTTGATTCCTCTTTGGGATACCCAAATAGTGTTTTCATCCTGTTTGCATAGGGCCCAGGTCTCTGAGGCATACGTTAGTGCAGAAAGAATGATGGAACCTAAAAGATGTGCCCAGAGTTGGAGGTCCTTTGTCCTCTTAACCACTTCTTCGATGCTCTTGAAGGCGTTCCATACTGCTCCCTTCCTCCTGTGCAGTTCTGGCGTCAAGTCGTTCCTCATGTTGAGTTCTCGACCCAGGTACACATAGCTGCTGCATTCGGAGATGTTCGTTCCATTGAGAGCAAATGGAGCATCAGGGACTAGTTTGTTTTTCACGAGCTTCGTCTTGTTGAGGTTCAGCTGCAGTCCGATCTTTCCACACTTGAGGTTGTAGTCGGCCAGCATTTGTGCCACTTGGCTAATGTTTGGTGTTATGAGAACAATGTCATCAGCGAAGCGGAGGTGGTATAGTTGCCGACCATTTATCTTCATTCCCATTCCTTCCCATTCCAGTTGTCACATGACATTCTTGAGGATAGCACTGAAGAGTTTCGGTGAAATGGTATCACCCTGCTGAACCCCTCTTTACGTCAATGATCACTTCCTTGTATAATGGTGAGATCCTGGTGGTGAATCCACAATACAGCTCGAGGAGGATCCTGATGTGCTGAGTTTGAACACCCTGTTTGGTTAGGGCTTCTATGACCAAATTTTTCTGGTATTCCACATATTTGCTTATTTAGAGAGCAAAAGTATATAAATCCACCCATTAAATGTATCTCCATTGATGTCAGGCTTGACTGAGTCTTTTACGGTAAAATGTAAATAGACGGGAATGTGGATTATTTTCAAGCAAAAACTTTTGAGAGTTATAATCTTAACCACTTCCCTTTTACCTTCTACCAAAACTCTTGTATGTAGGTAAAGGGGATTGCTCCTTCACTCAGGATAGATTAGAAAACATTTAAACATCCTGCAAAGGATATGTAGCATGAGTGACATAGCTCTGCTCTATGATTCATAACCAAATTTCTGAGTAGACACAAACCAAGCAGCCAAAATTCATGGTCCCATTGGTCTCCTGGCCGAGAACTCTGGATCACACTTGGGAGTGATATGGGTTCTGTCCTTGCCCCGTAGAAACCCTGGCAACTGCACCCACAACCCACCACAGCAGCCAGACCAATGGGTCAACTCCACCACATCACTAATATTCTCTGCAGAGACATAAACTATAAAAAAAAATTCAGGTACTCTTAACATCCAGGCTGAGAACTCTGGTATCTTTTCAACTTATCGGCCCAGATCATAGGTCTTAAAATGTCTAGACAGAGTGGCTGCATATACAGACCTTTGATACCACTAAATTCATCAACACCAAAATTCCAGTAGGAACACACCAAATTATCTGGGAAAGTGGCAAAAATGTTAAGTAAATTCAACAAAAACAATAACAACAAAGTTTTAATTAGCAACATACAGCTTATCTTTAGACAAGGATTTAACAGCCTGTGGTAAGATATAACAATTTTCACATTTTTTTCTTTTACTGAGGTATTTTTGATAATTCTTTTAGTCATTTTGTTTCAACAAGCAACATAAAATAAATCATTGTGTGCCTGCTTATGGGGGCAGGCTTGGAGGGTGGTTTGGCAAATGGGTATGGTGGTAGAGGGAAGAAGACTTTGGCAATGGATTGGTGTTCAAACATTGGTGTTCGAATCATGTAAATTGATCTTTAACATCTGTGATATTAACAACCTTGCAAATAACAGTGTTTAAAGTGTCTTAAAAAGAAAAAAGAACTAAGAGACAAACTTTTACTATTGAACTTTTACTAGTAACATAATTTTTAGTGAAAAAATTAATTTAAGCTGAGGATATACTTCTTGAAATCTTTTCTATGTTATGCTTAAAAATCTAAAAAATAATAAATTATATGGGTAGATATATATGCTGTTGCTACCAAGAAAAGTAAAATGATTAGAAATATTCAGAATTAAAAATCATCATGCAATCATAAACACTTCAAGAAAATTTTTACTTATTGATAGGAAATGATCTCCATATATTTGCAATTATGTGAACTGGAATATGTAAATAGTAATTCGTTTACACAAATATCTCTATGTCTGAAAGGTAATGCATTTTATTGTATTTAGAAAAATTGGATGATAGATGAGTAAATTTTGGAACATAATTTTGTATTTTATGTTCTTGGCCAACCCAAGGGCTGGAGCAATAGCACAGCGGTTGGGCGTTTCATGCAGCCGACCCGAGTTCGATTCCTCCACCCCTCTCGGAGAGCCCGGCAAGCTACCGAGACTATCGAGCTCGCATTAGCAGAGCCTGGCAAGCTACCCGTGTGTATTGAATATGCCAAAACAGTAACAATAAGTCTCTCAATGAGAGACGTTACTGGTGTCCGCTCGAACAAATCGATGAGCAATGGGATTCTCGGCCAGTTATAATTTTGAGTGCTGTGAATATATATGTTTGAAGTAAATTAGGTAAATAATAAAAGGTACCTACAGAATAATTTTGTGGTATAATAAACCATGCCTCTTTTCTTAGCTTAACATTACTTTTCCATTTCAGCTACTAAATAATGCTAGCTTATTTTTATATCAATGCTAAATTTCATGACTATATATATGTATATATACATATATATTGCTGGATTTGTGTACTGACAGAGTATTGGTATGATTGCGAGAACTCACCCACTTCTGGAGATATATCTTGGTGAATAGGAACCATCTTAATTTAAGAGGCCTGAGAAGTTACAGCATCTTTTTCAGAGGATATTTGTAATAAGAGTTAACTGACACAAAGGTGAAAAAAAATACACTTACTGCCGTTGATCAACATGAAACTACTGGTGCCTATCATTAATCCAGAACACTCCAAGGAAACAGTAGCTGAAATCACATTTTTAAAGCTCTTCCCCACCCTGATTTCTTTACATCTTTGCAAATTTCTCCAATAATGTTCTTTGGTAGTGATCCTATGACACTATGTTTAAGAACAAAATAAGAAATACATTGTATACTTGTGTCACAGATGCAGGTGAAACTTAACATCATTGAGAAGGTTGTTAGTGGCTATTCTTTGTAAATTGATCTTTAATGGAAGGCATGTTATTTATTATAGGTCTACTTATTTTTTCGGTCAACAATGAAAATGATAGAATACTGAAGTAACAGAGACCTTGTGATAATATTTATTTATTTATTTATTTGCTGTTTTTAATTTTAAGCATCATGATTGACAATGATACTAATGATCACTGTCATCCCATTGCTCATTGATTTGCTCATGTGGGCATGAGTAACATCTCCATTATGAGACTTGTATGGTAGCGCTTCATATATACAACATTCCAGCAGCACACACTCCACCACACAGTGTCTTTTCTCCTCTACCATTGCTTGTGTCTCTCACCAAAACACAGCCTCTCTGTTCCACACACTGGTAACCTGAGTTCTGTTGGCTCGTTTTCAGAATCTGTTACCACTGGCTGTTTGTTATTCCTCCACAATGTATCTTTATATCACACATATGAAAGATATCAGTCAAATAACCAGAATTATAATAACAGGAGGTTAATAAAATGTTCTCGTAAAAGTGATGTAGATACATTGTAAAAAGGGTTTGCTTAAAATATAACCTAAAAGATACTAAGACCAAATGAGTAGTAATAATCTTTTATTCATTTTCTAGGTAAAATCTGGAGCTTTTATTTTAAAATTATAGGTTTGAAGATGAACTAGTTTCCCATGAAAAAAGACCTTATAACATCATGGAACAAATACACAAGTATTCCATCCATATTTTTCTGAATAATCTTTATAATTTATTTGAGTAATCAAATGTAAAACATAAAATTACAACTGCTATTTTATTTTATTGAATCTCCCTGAGATATAGAGTTACAAACTTGTTCATGATCAAGTTTCAGTCATACAATGTTCCAACACCCATCCCTTCACCAGTGCACATTTCCCACCACCAATGCCCCCAGTTTCCGTCCTGCCTTCATCTCTCCACCACACCTCTGTAGACTGCTTCTACAGCAGACATTTTCCTTCACTATCCGTCCTCAAACGAATGTTTTGAGGCTCATCATGTTCCTGGAGTGAGCAGATGCCACTGGGCTACACTAGCACATGACAGGAATGAATGGAGATGTTACTGCTGCCTGCTTGAGCAAATTGATGAGCAATGGGATGACAAATGATACAAGTGATCTGTACCCCATCTCTCTTTCTCTCTGACTCTGTCTTTCTCTCTCTCTCTCTTATTTTCCTTTTAAGCACTGTGGTTTGCAGTACTGTTACTGAAAGTGTATCATATCACCTTACCTCCTTTAGCACTCAGTTTGTGTCCAGAGTGATCATTTTCAACTATCATTTTCATAGTGGTCCCTTCTTTGTTCTAACTGCTCTCCCCTTTCTCCTTGATGGCATGCTTCCTACAATTAATCAGTTGTCCTGGCCTTTGTTTCTACTCTCTCTGGGTTCTCACACACTATGGTTTTTTATTTGTTTGTTTGTTTTGTATTTTGCAAATGAGTGCAATAATTCTATGTTTGTCCCTCTCCTTCTGAATAATTTCATTTAACATGATACTCTTCATGTCCATCCATGTATAAATAAATTTCATGACTTCATTTTTTCTAAAAGTCATGAAGCATTCCATTGTGTAGATATAGAGACCAACTATTTTAAAGAATCATTTAAATAATATATCTCATCCTGTAATAGTAGTTCATCTTTTTTTGGAAGAAATGAATATTTTCAATCAAAGTATCCAATTTCTTTTTGTGTGTGTGTAGAGTTTTGTAGTGGTCCCTATTTTATTTTTGACAATACAGGAATTGTCATTTTATTCTATTTCATTTGTCATTGGTAGTTTGGTAATTTCTTTGTTTCTTTTCTTCTTAATTACACTTGCTTGAAGTTTGTCATCATCTCAAGGAACAAGTTTTATATTTACTAACTTTGTAATTAATTTGTATTTTTTATTTTATTCTACTTTTATTCATTATTAGCTTCCTACTGCTTGATTTGTATACCTTTTTTTTTTTCTTCTTCTTATTTAGAATCTTTGGATGGGGCTTTAGGGTACTAATTTGAGGTTGTTCTTTTTTCTAAAGTATGTGCTATGTGCTAAAAATTTTCTTTCCAGGATTATTTTAATTATGGCTTATGTATTTTGCTTTTCATATTTATTGAGTTTAATTCATTATTTTAGCTTTTATTAAGATTTTCTTTTTGGTCTAAACATTGTTTATAAATGTGTTATCTAGCCTCCATATGAAAGGAAATTTTCTGGTTCTCTTTCTGTTATTGAGTTCTAGCTTTATTTTACTGTGGTTAGAAGAGATACTCTGTATTATTCAATTATTTTAATTTTTTTGAAGTCTCCTTTATAGGTCAATATAAAGCTGATGTTTGATAACAATTCAGCTTTTTAAAAATTATTTTCTATACAGTTTCTTTTAACCTACATATATTGCATTTTAAACCGGTCTTTTATAGAAAGCATATGCTGGCTATGTATTTAATAAAATTCATTGTGCCAATCTTTGTCCTTTAATTGGTATATTTAAACCATTTTCTAACATGTTGGGACATAAGTCTTTCATTTTACATTTCACATTTTTCTGAGTGTTATTTCCTTTTGTTTCTATATTTTATTTTTTTGTTACTTTTGGTGGGGCTTGCTTAATGTATTTTAGAATTCCATTTTTGTTTGTAATTTTTTTTCCTGACTGGCTGTATGGTTGTTAGAGTTTGCTCTGGAATACACACACATGCATTGTTTTGTATGTATTCTAAGCTTACACATGTATATTGTATATTTGTCTTAAAATTTTCTCTAAGTTTAATTAGAAATTTTGCTTTTACCAGCAAATATAACTTAGAAGACTCACAAGGAAAAGGACAGCATACTGCATCCACTCACATTTTGGCTTAATAATGTTTATTTAACCTGAGAGTTTGGAAATTCCTTTTATTATTGTTTCCTCTTTGTTTAGAAACTTCCTTTAGTCATAGATCTGTTGGCAATAAATGCCTCTGCTTTAGTTCATCTAAGTGATAAATCTTTTATTATGGGTAGATATTTTCATTAGTGATAGAATATAATATTATGCTTGTTAGTTTAGCACCTGAATCCTATTGTAATATTTTTCTCTGGCGTCAATGATTTGTAATGGAAAATTTAATATTGTTTAAACTTCTTTTGTTTTCAGGTAAGGTACTGTATCTCTCAGACAGCTTTCATAATTCTTAATGTATGTTTTCAGAAGATGTATTACTATACATTTTGGAATAGAGATTTTTGTGATTTTCCTTTTTAGATTTTTCCCAGCTCCGTGAGGCTGTCAGTTTATATATCCTATACATTTCAGTAAAGTTTCACCCATTATTTCTTCGAATACTTTTTCAGCCCATCTCCAGTTCAATGAATCTTAGTGTAGTCTGTTTTCTTCTGAATTTCTTTGGTTTGGTACCAGTGTCTGCCACTACCTTTACTCTTTAAGTAGAAGTCCAGGTTCCTCACTTGTTCTTGGTCATGTCTCAGTTAGGAAGAAACTCATGATTGCTATGCGGTGTGTAAATTCTATTCCCTTCTACCCTGTTTGATGTTATTTCCACTGACACTATAGTATGAGTAGTTTATTACTGCAAGGTAGTTGCAAAAGACCTGAAATTCAATTAGGTTTCTCTGAACCCACCCCACTGCCGGAGTCAGAGGAACATCTCATTACTGGAGTCTTACAGAGGTGATTTCAAAGCACTTTATGGTCTCTACTGGTCTCTATGTGGTCTCCAGCACTCAGAAGCGGGCTGCGCTTACTTGAGCAGAAAAGGGCATGAAAGTCCCAAATTTCTCCTTGGCCATCTGCAAAATGAATCTGGTGAGGGTGAAGATATACCTCACTACATTCCCTGCCTCGAAGTGAATAGTGTTCTTGGTTCCCCACTCAGACTTTGCTGGCAAAGTCCCATGTGTGTGTATGTGTGTGTGTGTGTGTGTATGTTTTGTGTGTTGGTGTGTTTGAGAGAGAGATAGAAAAAGAGAGAGAGCGAGCGAGAGAGAGAGCTATTGGTGTTTCTGGATTGTCTCATTAGCTCCAAGTCTAGGGTAATCAGAAGAAGAAAACTCTGAGGAACTCACTACTGCATAATTTGCTAGGTTCTGAAGTTCTTAGCTCCTCTCTGCTTTTCAGAAGCTTCTTGTATTATTATTACATATACTACCAGAGTTTTAGGTATGTTTAGTTGAAGAATTAAAGAAAACTACAAACTCCTCATTGGTCTTGTAACACAAGCCAAGAATAAAGAAAGACAATTCCAAAAACACAGTCAAAAGTAAGACAAAATTTTAAATGTTTTAGGGCTTGCATTTCCTCTGTTCAATCAAAAGCAAATTTTATATTGTGTTTCACTCTAGAAACAGAAATATCCTCACTCCTTTCCATTCCCAGACATTTTAAAATAAATCCTCTAGCCCCTTTCCATTCCTCACGCTTCGATTTTTCTATTCTGACTTTAATAAATGCTTTCATCAAGTGGCAGTTGATCAGATGGTTTGTGTGACCTGATAGGGTGACACAGAACCTCTTTTCAAACTGACAGAATATTCAAAGCCTTTACTCTTTTCAGCAGTAAAGCTGCTTTGTAAATGCCAGATTCTTTTAAAATCATGTTGCTTGCAAGTGCATGTATTATTCATCTGACTGAGGTATCCCACACTGTCAAGGGGGGAAATTGCAAGAAATCTCTTTCTGAGTTTCCCTTTGATGATGTGAGAACATTCAGAATGAGTGGACTGGAAGATGATTGTATTTTTCCTTTACATTCTGGTTAAACTGACTACATCTGCCTCATAGTTCCATCTGACAAGTCACCCAGGAGAATGACCCTAGGAGCATGAGTCACCTTATAAAAGAAAAACTAGCTCTGCAATTCAAGTGTCACTGAAGAAGTGCAGACACTGACAAAGAGTCACGCACATTATGTTCACTGCACATGATGCTTTCTGAATATGACACCATATTCCTATGTCTTATTCCATAAAACAGTAGCAACAGTAGGTGAAAAACATCTCCATCTCGATATGTTACTCCCCGTACACAGCTCGTAAGGTCAGGTCTTAAATGAAAAATAATTGCACAAAGGCAAGACTGAAAAGAAGTTTAGAACTCTTTAGAACATAGTGGCTTTTTCCTCCTGCTATTCTTCGAGTTAGAAAACCGGATAATTCAAGGAGTTGTTCACAATAGATAGTAGTAAACTGAGACTCAATTCCAGATCACTTGTTGTCTTTCAATATTCTTACATACAAACCATGTAGTCACATAAGTGAATTTTAATTTTTATTTAAAATTATTATTACTATTATTACTTGGTTCACACCAACTGGGCTCAGGGCTTACTCCTAACTCGTGCTCAGGGTTGATATGACATGGCATGCTATAATGAACCATATGTGGTGCCACGGATTGAACCTGGGTTCAATCTTATCTGCTGTACTATCTCTCTGGCAGCTCCGTTTGTGACTTTTAAGTGTTGATTATTTTCTATTCAGGCAGAAGGTTATCATTCTTCCATAGAAATGAAATCTGTGTGAGGTCTGAGAACTGATCAACAGGAATCAAGGTTCTGATGACTAAGTCATTCCAAACCACCAAGTGGCAGTGGGAAGAGATCTGTGATTCATTCAGTGGGTAGAGCTTTTCCTTGTGACAATCTATTCCCAATTCTTCTTTATCATTTACAGAAAAAGGAGCCAAACCCGTTCCCCTCTGAGGTCTCTATAAATTACAGAGTATATCCCAAGTTTGCTTGCCTTGAGAATTGGATCTCAGTCTAGAACTACTTTTTTGTTGTTCTGAATCCATTTTGGAGAATGACCTCCAGATAACCTGTATTATCCTGAAAGCTTAAATTGTATGCGGTTTCAAACTTCTTTTGCTATCCTAAATTAGGTAGCTCTTCTGTATAGTTTGAAAAGTTGTAGATTCTACACATAGGTATGAGAACTACTGGTTCATAAAGATGTTTCTTATATACTTGAATAAAACCTCTATACAAAGAAGATTTTACTAGGCATTTATTGAATATATTGGATATATATCAGATTATTGTTTAACATTTGTTGTCAGGGAAAAATGATTATTGATTTTATTTTTGCAAATACATGATAATAAGTTAAATTTAAATGAACAAAAATACTAGTAGAGTAGCAGATTAATGAATTAATGTAGATAAATATGTGAGAAAAAGAATCATCTAATACTGCCCAAAGTGTTTTAATGTTTTGCAAGATTTTTTTTCCGTATATTTTCTGAATAAAGACACTGATTTTTTTAATCCTCATTGCAAGTTCAAGTGTACTTACATGGGAAATAGGCAGAGAAAGCGAAGAATGCATTCTTCAGAGGAACATCTTCCGGTCTCCCGTGTAGTGAGATAATGTCTCTTTTGAGGTAACAATTGGGCACATTTACTAATAAACTTTTTGGGGGATTGAGATTTTTAAGATGGAGATTTCTTAAATATAATGTTACTTCACTATGTTCCTACATTACATGCCTTCAGCATCACTGCCTGAAACTTAAAGTTTCAAAATGAAAAGTGGTGAGAACATGTAATAAATGTAATAAAGATCTTTGCTATTGACCCAAGAGTCTCATATCATCTGCTAGCTTCTATGAAACTATGACAACTTAATAGTTGGAAAGCCGATAATATATCAGACCCTTGACATCTCTTGACAAAAGGTGACATTATCCTTGTTCAAATGTTACATTTCCATCATTCCTAGCTATGACTTCTATGTTAGCAATTTAAACTGAAGGTCCTAAAAGAAAACCAAAGATAAACATGATTAGTTAAAGAAATGAGATTTTAAAAAATGCTGAGTTGTTTACTCCTAGTCAATTATTGTAATATATTTTAACTGCAGACACAGTTCAACACTTCACAAAGCAATATATAAATGTAGAGTGACACTGATGGTGATCTTGAAAGGTAATAAGAGGAACATTACCCAGCTAAATACTGCCTTGGAGACAACAATTATAACTTCTGCTTTCTAAACTCTGGGTGTTCTCAGATTAGCGTACAGCACCCATTCACATTTTCTATCTAGGACTATAATTTTATGTTACCATTATGACTTTTTCATCTTGGATGCTAAACTTTTCTAAATACAGTTAGTAAGATGGCATGGTATCTTAGCTGTCTAAGATACTTAGCATGGTATATTAGAGCGTGGTTAGATCATAAGTTTAAATACCAACTTAAGAATGTTAAAAAATATCTTGTGCTTCTGAAATTAGGGGATAAAATACATATTTATTTGTTCCATAGAATAATGGAAACTTGAGTTTAAGACTAAAAGCACAGGGAGAAAAGTTAAACACAATTACATAATTAAAATGATTGCTTGACAACCAAGGAAAAGCTTGAACTGTGCTGTCAATGCACCAACCACTAGTCACATATAGCTATTGACTACTTGAAATGTCATAACTCCAAACTGTGGTGTCTTAAAAATATAGAAAATCCAATGGAGTTTGAAGAATGAAAATAAAGCAAAATGTCATCAATACCAAAATAAGAATTTCATGTTAAAATGTAATATTTTAGATATAGGGATTAAGTAAAATTAAATAAATTTTGATTATTACCTATTTATGACTACTAAAAAATTCATAAGATTTTATATATGTGTGTATATACATGTTAGGCTGCTAAAATCTCAGGGCTACGAAGAATGGAGACGTTTCTGGGCCCACTCGAGCAAATTGATGATCAATGGGATGACAGTGACCAGTGACACAGTGATACATATATATGTATATATATATTTATATTCTGTTCTATTTCTAAGAGAGTTATGGCAGACCTTCCTTGTCTTTTTCTTTTTCTTTTTGGGTCACACCCGGCCATGCTCAGGGGTTACACCTGGCTCTGCACTCGGGAATTACTCCTAGCAATGCTCGAAGAACCGTAGGGAATTCCGAGGATTAAACCCAGGTCAGCTGTGTGCAAGGTAAATGCCCTACCTTCTGTGCTATCACTCTGGACCCTCAGACCTTCCTTGTCATCTGCCTAGAGATGTGATTTGAGAAGGCCTATAAGAAATTTTAGACTCACCCATTAATTATGAACTAAGAGATATGCCACTGTGCTAAAATATATGAAAGAATTAAATTATATGAAGCTTTTTAATAGACTGTATGTTTCACGAGAGCAAAGGTTATGTATTGTTCTAACCTTTTTTTTTTCTCCAGTGACATGATTAGTCTTCCACTCACTCATTAATTTTTGCTAGTTGAATGAGTAACAAGGAAATGCAAAAAAAGAAAATCTGCAAGATAGTGGTTCAGCATAGGAAGAACTTATACATAGACATTCTGAACATAATTACTGTGTATCATTTCTTTTAGCAATGATTTTACACTACTCGTTTTAAAAAGCAGTCTTACAGTTCCATTCATCTTCCATGAGGACTCACTGGCTCTCTGGAGGGCTAGACTGGAAATGCTTGGTTTTCTTACGTGCATCTTCTCCTTTTAGAGCACACAGAGCAGTCATAGGGGTTAATTAAAATGGGAATCACTTGTGCACAGTTGAATAATTCTGTGGCTCTATAGAACATTGAGTTTTCAAATTATTCCAATATTGTGGCCTTTAAAAGGCATTTAATATTTTGTGTGTTCACAAACACAGTGATCATAGAAAGGACAAAGCCAGCAGAATCTCCATGGTGCTCTTGTGTGGTTTGCATTTATTCACGGACTGGCAGGGAGTTATATCAGGGAACAGGGAGGGATGTCCCCAAAAGGTAAGATCCCTGATGTTTACCATTTAAATTTGCAGCAACTCATAGCTAACATGAGATAGGAATGAAGAAACTAGTAGTATTCTAAGATGTGTTCATATTTTGTGTGTTCTTTAGTACATCAATGGATACTGCTGCTAGGGGATAAAATAGGATAGTCACATATCATTGCTGAGTAAAAGAAATATGCATATTTTACATTATAAATTATATAGGGTCTGGAGAGACAGAGACAGTACAGTGGGTAAGGTATTTGCCTGGCACATGGCCAACCTGGGCACCACATAGAATCTCTTGAGTTATACAAGGAGCTATTTCTGAGTGGAGAACCAGGAATCACTTGAACATCGACAGATGTGAAACCTAAACAAAAAATTATAGAAATTTTGAACGGAAGCTGTCATCTTTGTTTTACAATTAAAAATAGACTGACTCTGAGAGCAAAGTGGTAGTGAAAGAATTTGAACCCAAATCAGGTCTAACTGCAAAATCCATACTCTTTCTGTTAAAGTAATGTGTCCTTTCCTCCAATATAACAGTGGCATTATATTTTGCTATTGTTGTGTAAAAACATATAGTATTAGAAGTATTATTCTTACTATATTTGCGTTTCCTGCAGTAATCCAGGTCTTATGTTTTCTTTCTCCCTAGGTTTTCTATATCATCTTCTCTTCTATGCCTTTCACTTTTTTCTAGTTTCTTACTTCCCCTCTCCTTTCTTCCTCTCCCAAGTAATTCTTCATTTAAAAGTTTTTATTTATTTATTGCCTTTTGGGTCACACCCAGTGATTCTCAAGGGTTACTCCTAACTCTGCACTCAGGAATTACTCCTGGTGGTGCTCAGGGACCAAATGATATGCTGGGATTAAACTTGAGCCAGCCGTGTTCAAGGCAAATGCCTTATCCACTGTACTATTGCTCTGACCCATTCTTAATTTCTTTAATTCTACCATTTTTCACTTAGTCTTTTTTAGTTTTCATTGACTAATTTTCAGCACTTCAACCCTCAAAGAAACATGCTGTATGATAAAGCCTGACTTACAAAAGATATTGGAATTGCTATCGAAGAGGAAAACATGGCACCATTAAGTTTTAAGAATTGAAAATAATTTGTTCACTGAATACCATAAGTATTCTACTTGCTTAGACAACTAGAATGCTAGAACTTGTAGTGAACTTTGCCTGACTGCATATTCTCATAACACAACAGTAGGATCCCAGTCATAAGAGTCATAGGAATGGAGAAGATGATGAAGGATAAGGCTGAAGTCAGAACTTAACTCTTATAATTCTTATTTCGGTTTCTAGTAAGGAGCATGAGATATTAAGTAGGAATGTGAAAATGTATGCTTATTGTCTAAAATTGAGTGATTCTGAAAAGTGAAGTTTATTTTCCCCTTGTATACATTCGTTGAGACTACAAATGAAATGACATAATCAAAGATGCCAGAACTCTTAAAGAGAGGGTCCTATTTAAAGGTGATAAATACTTGCTACTTACATATTTAAAAAATGTTTTATAGCTTTAAGTCAAGATCAAAGACAGAAACTGGAAAGGAACTGTTGGGTGATAGACCAGATGATGCTATTGGACTCAGATGCTATGAAGGCATCTTTTTATATACATTAAATGAATATTGAATGTATGCCAAAGAAATGTCTGCTTTGCCACTATTTCTACTCAATAAAAAAGCTTTTCCTAGGTAAGTATCTAAGCATTACTGAAATCTGTGCAGATGTAACTGATGGATTTCAGTTTTTTTCTTCTCCCATCTGATTCCCCAGCTGACTATAAAAGCAACTTTATTGCTGAAATCTAATCTACTTCACAGTTAGGCTCATATATTTAATCCAATGTGATCTATATTTGAGGAAGATAGCTCTGTATAGAAGATGTCTGGACTGAGGCTGCACTGTAACCTACAGCTAGTTGCAACTCTAGGCGTGTGTTTGTAGAAAATGCACCACCTTCTGGTTTGTAAAAATGCTGCTTCCATTGGCATCAATCTAGAAAAGTAAATATTAGTTGAGATCATGTATATGTATTAGGTTGATCGGAATATGGAACATTATGAAGTGAGCTTTGTAAATATTAACCATTATTATTATATTTTGCTTGGATAGAAATTTGTCTTAAGGTGTCAGGATTTAAATTGTCATACACTAGCCTTTCGAAAAGCAGCTTCAGAAAATTGTGTTTATCACTCAACAGATCAAAGCTCTGTGCAATGGAATTGCATTTCAAAAGAACAGATTGATGCTTTACACACAGATGTCTTTTGCTGTCCCCAAACCAACAGGATAAAATGTTTTACAGATTGGATGCTTGGCACAGAGCAGAATTCTGAAATAGAACTCTTATTGTTTTTCCTTCCCACCCCCCTTAAAAAAATATTTAGAGGGAATTGCAACCGTGGTTATTTATTTTCTTCTTGAGAAGAAAAAAATAAAAGAGCACATCTGTTTGCAATAGTGAATTGAAAGGTCTAAAAATAAACATGCTTTAAAGAGAAGAAACAAAACTTTGTTGGCACTCTAAATCCGATTGACACAGGGAAAATGTTTGGTCTAGAGATGTTTGGCTTCTTTGGGGGGGAAAAGCAAATAATGTGGAATTATACACTTCTAGTTAAGTGGTTCACCACATAAAAATGTGTTATTTTTACTCATCTGGTAAATAGCTTTATCCATGACATAATGTCTTAACATTTACAATTCAATTCTGAATATGCCCTGCATCTGTCATTTTCCCTAAAAAGAGATTTATGAGATATAAAAGTGTTTTTATTATTCTTTACTATTATAATCTGTATTTAGAAACAAAAGGCAAAGTATGAGTGAGATAACTATGTTTGTGTTGGCTATCATCTTTTAAAAATTGAGTTGCCTGTTATGATGAAAATTGCTTTGCTTAGTTATGTTAGACTGTGTTGTCATATTTTATTAAGTACATTAAAAATAATGATCACCCCATGTAAAGTAAGCTTACAAAACTGCTGTGACCATTTTACAGAGAAAAAGAACCATCATGCCAAATGACTTACATCGCAGTTGTCTCTTGGGAAGGCAGATAAACTAAGATTAGGAATGGGACAGTGGCAGGGGAGCGATTAGGGTTGACAAGTAAAAGGGAGCTTAGAGGAACTGGAATAGAAAACAGATGGAGTAGATAAATATGGAAGGGCTGTTGGGGTATCTTAAAAGATAAACATTGGTTGCTCAGAAGCAATTGAGCCAGAAAATCCTTGAAAATGAGCTACTAAAAGAAATTTGTTCAGGCAAAGAAAATGAGTCAGGAATGAGAGAGCTAGTCTAGGGGAAATTTCTATAGGGAGAACACAGTTGACTTGTTAGTTACAATTCATCCTGAAAAGGACACTCATAAAAAAAAAAAATCCAAGTATTGGTCTTGTTTATAAGCCTAGGAAATAAAATGACTCTTCTATTTGGATCAAAGATGTAGCTTTAATTAAATTATTACACAACTGAATGCATGAATAGCAAATGTAGTTTGAATCTAATATGTTTGCATACTTAGTTAACAAAGTACTATCTGTTCTGGAAATGACTTTGGTTTGTTCTGTTTTGTTTGTTTTGGGGGCCATATTCAGCCACAGTTATAGCAGCATTTTATATCACAAAATTAAAAAATGGTTACACATAAGTGTCTGATAAAAACTACTTTAAAATTAAATTTATTAAATAGTATACCATTAAAAAATGCACTACAAACCATAAATACACAAATACTTTGACTACACAAATTTAGAAAATGGGTATGTGGAAAATGCACAGATAATGATATCCAAGGAAATTCGGTTGATTATGATGGTGAAATGATTATATTAAACTGTTTCTCTTTATGTGATGAACAGCACCATTCTTTTACTGCTAAAACTAGGTTTGCTTTTAAGCCTAGTTTTAACCTGAAATTTCACTATTATAGATAGGGTTTAAATTACTCCCATTTTCATAAGTTAAACGGAAAGTTATGCTATTTGTCTCTATTCTAAAACACATCAGTTTAGTGATACTGTATGCGTGTGTTAGCCTCAAACAAAGTAAGTGTGCTTAATGGGAAGAGCAAAATAATATGTTTGTGCTTCTTAAGAATGAAAACAATAATAATGTGAGGCAGGAAATTGTTTTTAAGGAGTATATATCTTGCCTAAGAGAGCAAAAGATTTTCTAGAGGGATTTGGGAAAAAATTTACATATTTTTTTTCTTAATATCAACTTTCAGGACATTTTTCTAAAAAAGTTTAGAAGTGATAACTCATACAGTGAGATGGATTGGGACTGACACAATAAGATGAGGAGACAAACTGGCCCATATACTTTTCCTTCTTAAGTATGGTAATTTTTTCTCTCCAAACTCAGACACTTATATTCTTCTTTAGGTATGATTTTAAGCCAATTCTGAGATTTCCAACCAGATACAAGAAACAAAAAAGAGCTTTTTAAATTTTAGGAAAATGTTTTTTTTTTTTTTCTTCTGAGACATTGATGACTAAGGCTAACTTTCAAAAGAAAAAAAGATAAAGGTCACATTTAACGCTCACCTTTAAATAGGACAATTTCTCTCTTTAAGGACTTTTTTTTAAGCAAATATTTGAACTAAGACTTCTTTCCTAATAAATGATGATGACAATTTTCATATGTGAGATAACTATTTTGGTCTTGTGCTTACTTATTTATCTTTTTCTTTTGAATTGACACGATTTCCAGGAAACGGGAGGCCTTTGTCCTCATTTGTCTGTCTGCTCCAGGGTAGAATTTTTCTTGTTTAAATATTCATCAGCTGAAAATGTTAAGAAAATTACTCATAGCTTCTTGGAAAGTTCCCGTTTCCTCCCTCCCCCTTATTCTCATCACACACAGCTAGGAAATCTTAGGAAGTGTTTTCTGTGGCCACGACCAGCCCTGAGAGAGTTTTTTCTTTTCCTGTGGTGTATCTCTAGATTCACAAAACCCATTTCACAGAGTTCCTCTAAAACATGTCAGTCCACATTTTGCCCAACTCCTGATACCAAGCCAAGTCATACTTTTTTTTTTTTACTTATTTCATAAGAGAAGCAGCTGCTTTGTCTGAATGAGACTTTTAAGAATATATCCACTTGGATTTATAGCATTAAATTTCCTAGGAGTGCTGGCTCTGCTCACTCAGAACGTGTACGTCCAGTGCATAACCTCGGTTTCCATACTCTGCTCCGGGACTCCAAGGCCAACAGTGGGAGTTTATCAGACTCAGAACAAAAGCTTCGCTCCTGCAGACTCAAACGGACTTTTCATGCTGAGATAGTCCACCGCGATTATCGTCAGCAATGAAATCGCTGGATTTAGATTTGAAAGTGGATTATAAACTGCCTCTGGGCAGGTAGAAGCAAGTTTAATCAGTTAGACCAGATGCTTTCATCCCAGAGGAATAGCTGCTGAACTAGCAAGCCGAGGAAGTTCATACCTCAGGCTGGCCTCGGCTGTGTCATCAGAACCTCAATACACTTTAGCTTGTTGTCTAGGAAACAAGAGCACTACCAAGAGAATTTGCCAAAGTTTATTTGGCATTATTGGGTAATTTATTTTTAAAGTTAGTTTAAACTACATAAAATTGGTTTAAAAATATTTTCTGTGTAAAATTTGTGAATTCAAATGATCTTGTAATTACTTCCAACATAAAAAAACTAAGACTTTTTAATATGGCCCCCAAAAGCTTCTTTAAAACAGTGCCACATTTTTAATATTTCTATAGATGTTTTATGAGTTTTCAAACGTTTTCTGGTATACTTTCAGAACACTAATAAAAACACAACACTCCAGATGTCCCAATACTGGCTTAAAATTTCAAAATAAGGGGATAAAATCACAGAGAAGAAAAGAACAATGAAGGCAATTTGTATTTGCATAAAATATTGCTTTCATCTGCCAATGCTTTCAAAAGATTTAAAAGTCTGCTCTATGTGCATTTATATGAAAATTTTGAAACAAGGATTTTAAATCTTCCTGAATTGAATAGAAATAATTGATAGGTCTTATTTCCAGTGCTAAAGTAGAATTACCTGAGAGTGAGAAAATAAAAAGGTATATATATGTATATACATAAAAATTTGACATTTGTTCTCTTGACATTTGTATATGTGATGAAACATTTCAAGGGTAATATTTCTCATCTTCAAAAGTCATGTATAATCTTCATAAATTGTCCTCAAATATAAGGAAATGATTAAAATATATTATAGGGGTTTCTCAGAATTTTGTAAATTTTGTTTTGTTTAGTTCCCCTTTTTTGAAAAGTATACATTTTCAGTAGGAGGTAAGTGTACTATTGAGCCACTCTAATAGTGTATGTTTGATCCTTATTAATTATAGTTAATGAAAATGAATATCTAAAATCCTCAGTGAGAATTTATTCTTTGAATAATATGCCCTTCACCCCATATGCTTCAATATCTAGCTCTCATGTTTAAATATACAGATCTTATTCCCATTTTTTTTTTCTCAAGATTTTCTGGCATCAGAGGAAAACCAAAGGCAATTAAGTTGATCCAAAGAAGCTAAAGTTTCTTTAAAGGCAATTAAAAGGAAAATTAAGATCAATATTTGTATATTTAATTATTGTGAGGGTAACTTTTCTGGTGCTCAAAGACCTCAAGGGCCACTATTCCCGGGGACTATGTATTGCTCTGACTCCAAGGGCCTTCTCCACACAAGGAGTGTGCTGTGTCACATTAATCATGTATAGTCATGTTTATCTTATACTCACATCCTGACATCATTTAATAGTGTCATTTTTGGCAAGTTATTTACGTTTTCTGGGACTTATTTTTCTCATCTTCAAGTGAGACAAGAGAATGGCGGCTGTAACTGTGGCATATAACTCACCTAAAGGAGAGGAATAAGCAAAGTTCATCTCATGGAAAAATATTCCTTTGTATGGACAATATCATGTTTAAAAAATGCAGTGTTCTGCTCTATAATTTTTCCTGTTATCATTGCCTGTTGTTTCCTTTCAATGTTTCTTTATATTCTGTGCTAGTGAGATATTCTGTGCTAGTACTTGAACTAGATTCTTTGTTCAGCATTATACCTTCAGTTCCATCCAAGTTGCAGCAAACTGTAATATTCCACCTTTTCTTAAACCTGAGTTGTATTCTATTTTATGTACATATTTGGTATATATAAATATATATTTATGTATATATAAACATATATTTATGTATATGTAAAACACATACATACTTTCTCTTCATTTTCTTTTTACACTTCTCTGCTGGGGCACTTGAGTAATTTCCAGATCTCTACTATTTTAAATAGTACTTCAATATAGTACTTCAATAACATTAGAGTGTAAAAAAAAGTTTTTGGATTTCTGTTTTGGTGTTCTTGGGGTAAATGTAAGGGATTGAGATGACTGGGTGACTTGGAAGCTAGATTCTTAATTTCTTTTTTTTTTTTTTTTTTTTTTTGCTTTTTTGGCTCACACCTGGCAATGCACAGGAGTTACTCGTGGCTCTGTACTCAGGAATTACCCCTGGTGGTGCTCAAGGGACCATATGGGATGCTGGGAATCGAACCCGGGTCGGCCGCGTGCAAGGCAAACGCCCTACCCGCTGTGCTATTGCTCCAGCCCCTAGATTCTTAATTTCTTAAAACATTGCCACACTTTTTTTTCGCTGAGGCTGAACCAGACAATAGACCAACCGACAGTGAATTAGTATTTTGTTTTTCACTGAATACCTGCTAGCACAGTTTTGTTTTTAGATTTTGAACTAGGCCTTCTCACCAATGGATGGTGATGTCTCATTGTCATTTTGATTATTACGCAAATGAAAATCAGTGATACTGAACACTTTTCCATACCCTTGGCCTTTAGTCATCTGTATGTCAACCATTCTTTTAAGCAAAAATTCATAGACTATACCAAGACCAGTAACTGTTATCTCTGTTCTTTAATAAGTTAAAATCACCTCTCCTTTCCACCTTTAATCAGTTTCCATTTTTGATATGGTTTTTATTGCAGGCAGGCACACAAAACCAGCAAACCAAGTGTTTTTCCACTCAGAATTAATGACTTACAAATGCAGGGTGCCAAAAGGTGCAAACATTTACATGATAAAAATCACACCCTTGGGGCTGGTGTGATAGCACAGCGGGTAGGGCGTTTGGGTTGCATGCAGCCGACCTGGTTCGATTCCCAGTATCCCATATGGTCCTCTGAGCACCGCCAGGGGTGATTCCTGACTGCAGAACCAGGAGTAACCCCTGTGCATTGCCAGCTGTGACCCATAAAGAAAAAAAAAATCACACCCTTTTGGATCTGTACCATTGACAATTGCCATGGCAACAGGCCCCCTTCTTCCCCGCTGCAGGCAACCAAAGATAGTTAAACTCTGAGAAATCAACACCTCCCAAAACTTTCATATCTGAAATCCTATGCATATTTCACCCTTTATTAAAACTGTTATTATACCTATCTAGCCTAGAAATTAGTGTTGGTATGACACTACTATCTGTAGAATATGACTACACTCAAGTGTGTACTCTTGCTTTTAATAAACTGCTTCTTTTATCAAGAAGCACAGCTAATATCTTTTGGTCATTCCCACATGTTCTTGAGTGTACACTTCGTTTTAGCAAGTGCTTTCTATCTCTATAACTTACTCTTTAATTCTTTCTTGATCTTTTGATCAGGGCAAACAGATTTAGACCTATGGAGGCTTTTCTTTCCTTCTTTTTTTGTTATTAGTGAATCACCGTGAGGTACGGTTACAGACTTACAAACTTTCATGCTTGTGTTTAAGTCATACAATGTTCAAGTATCCATCTCTCCACCAGTGCCCATTCTCCACCCCCGATGATCCCAGTATCCTTCCAACCCCTCACCCCATCCTCCCCAGTCCACCCCACCTCTGTGGCAGGGCATTTTGTTCTCTCTCTCCTTTTGGGTGTTGTGGTTTGCAATAGAGGTATTGAGTGGCCATCGTGTTTGATGTGTTTGATCTATAGTCTACTTTCAGCGCGCATCTCCCATTCCAAGCAGGTCTTCCAACCACATTTTACCTTCTCTATCTGAGCTGCATTTTCCTCCAGCATGTGAGGTCAGCTTCCAAACCATGGAGCAAACCTCCTGGTACTTATCTGTACTATTCTTGAGTGCTAGTTTCCTATTCTGTTACTTTATATTCCACAGATGAGTGCAATCTTTCTATGTCTATCTCTCCTTTTTTTTTTTACTCATTTCACTTAGCATAATACTTACCTGTTGATCCACTTATATGCAAAGTTTATGACTTCATCTTTTCTAACAGCTGCATAATATTCCATTGTGTAGATGTATCAAAGTTTCTTTAACCAGTCATCTGTTCTTGGCATTCGGGTTTTTTCCAGATTCTGGCTATTGTAAACAGGGCTGAATGAACAAACGAGTGCAGCTGTCATTTTGACTATATATTTTTTGCCTCTTCGGGATATATTCCCAGAAGTGGGATTGCTGGGTCAATGGGAGCTCAATTTCTAAGTTTTTGAGAAACGTCCATACTGTTTTCCAAAAGGGCTGAACCAGTCAGCATTCCCACCAGCAGTATAGGAGAGTCCCTTTCTCCCCACATACACGCCAACACCAGTTGCTTTTGTTCTTTTGGATGAATGTCAGTCTCTGTGGTGCGAAGTGGTATCTTATAGTTGTTTTGATCTGCATCTCTCTGATGATTAGTGATGAAGAGCATTTTTTCATGTGCCTTTTGGCCATTCGTATTTCTTCCTTGAGAAAGTTTCTGTTCATTTTATCACCCCATTTTTTAATGGGGTTGGATGTTTTCTTAAAACACAAGTAAGATGCTGTAGTACAGTATTGGTATATAACCTATTAATTTTAAAGTTAAGAACCATAATTTACAAGACATAAATAAGGGGCTCATCACTGAGAAAATTTGATGTGTATGTGTAAGGAGCTGTAAGATTCAGTTCACTTAAAATTGCTTCTAACATTTACTCTGACTTCTCAGAGATTTCGTTAAATCATATTTTGAAGACTATTATGATCCTGGCCAAAATCCTTTTTATCTCAAGTATTCTATAGGTATTAAGAACTTGAACTTCAAATGTGTTAAAATTTATTAGCTCAACTTTTTCATTATAAAAATACTTTAAGAGTATGTATCAGGTTCTCAGGGGTTGAATCCTTAAACAAAGAGTCTGCAAGTCATCACAGATTAATCATAACTGATTCTCTAGAATATATGGACTTTGACTGAAATGAAGGAAAAGATAGAATTCACTTGACCATTTGCCTGCAATAAATGTTCAAATTTGTTTTATCTCTGGACTTATTTAGGAATGAGAGCCAGAACAGAAGTGGAAAAATATAAGAAACCTAGTTTCCTCAGATCTTTCCTCAGAGGTATTCCTACCTGAAAATTTTGAAAAAAGTTTGGCTAGAGAAAGAGAATAGTGGGTAAGGTGCTTGCCTTGCATGTTGCTCACCTGGGTTCAATTCTCCGTACTGCATATGAAATTGGTCAGGGATGAGCATCTCTAAACATCTTTGAGAGCTGAGCCTGGGAGAAAGTCTTGAGCATAGCAAGGTGTCGCCTAAAACCAAAAGAAACAAAACAAAAATTTCAAGAGATTTGATTTATTCTGTTCATCCACTGAGGACTGGGGTTTGTTGAGAAATGAAGAGCAAACTCTCCAGACTTAACTAGAATCTAGACAAAGTAGATTGGTTTCATTATTAAAATCATACTCAGAGCACATTTGTATTTTTCTTAATAACACTAATTTGTTTTAAAGAATATTATATATGTATAAAAGGTGCATTTTTATTTTAGACTTTGTCAATCAATATTTCACAATTTTGTTGGTAAAAACAATCAGAAATTTTATAAGTAGCAAACAGCCTTGAAAATGTCTGCCTTAAGAAACAGTATTAGAAAAAAATCAAATAAAAAGCAGTTACAATTATAGTATAGATACCAATAAAATACTATAAGAAGAGACAAAATCATGCAATTTTTACTATGCGAATGGATGTAGAGAGTGGTAGGTTGAATGGAGTTAGAAGGAGAGGCACAGATGCTCAACAATCTCCCTCGTATGTGGGATATCAAGAAACTAAGGGAGGAAATAACCAATAACCAAAGGAAACTGAGCATGACTACTGCTCTACAAACTGACTTTACCAAGGAGAGTGTTAGAAGACTTGAGATGGGAGAGATAAAGGAAGTAGGTAATCTGGTTGAGGTTACAGTGTTGGAACTGGAACACTATATTGCATGAAACCGTACTATTAATATTGTATCACAGTGTCTGATCTTTTTTTTTTAAAGAAGGTAAATTGTTGAGTTTTTCTACAGCCCCTGGGTTGCTTGAGATAGTTTTATTGGCTCCATAGTATCGCAAAGTAGATATGTGTGATATCTGCCTTCTGGTAAACAAATCTTTAACTGGAAGTTTAAAACTTGGGTTTCTAAACTCCGTCCCAATTTAGACATGCTGTGTGGCCTTGAGCAAATCAATTAACCTTTGCCAGCTTATTTATACACACAAATCAATAGGTCAAAGCTTCCTATCTGCTAACCTTAATTCTGTGTGAATAAAAAGAGACATTTAAAGAGAATGAACACCACAGCCAAAAAAATATATTACTTAGGAGAAATCTAATATGTGCAAAGACTTTCATGATTACTGGGAAGAAATGGTAAATTTCATCTATCATGTCTGCCAGTAAGTGCTTTCTATTTTCAGTTCTTGGGAGGATATTATAGATGAAATTCCCAATGCCACCCTTGTCCCCCCACAAAAAAGCGACAATAAACATGGAACAGAATGACACCAGGGAGAAAACTGACTTTGAATAGATCTTACTGGACTTAGTAATGATAAACAGATATTATTTCAGTAGAATTAACCAAAATTTTAGTGGTGGTTTGAGTATTAATTTCTAGGAAGATGGCTCTTGGGAATTTTCTAATAAAAATGATGAAATGCATAAAAATGATTTTCTCTGAAATGCTGGTATTTCACCAGGTGTGTACATGAGCAAGCACGAGAAACACCATCTTTTTCTTCTTTTTCCCCTCATCTATACTTTATAGGCTCTCATTGACTTTGGCTTTTGCTTTGTCTCTTTCATTGCAAAAAGAAGTATTTTATTTTATTTTTATGTGTTTATTTTATTTAAAGATATTGTTTTGGATCACACCCTGGTGCAGTACTTCTGGCTCTGATCTCAGGAATCACTCCAGGAGGGGATTGGGTGACCAGATTTGGTGCCAGGACCCAATGTGGTAGGTAGTGCAAGGCAAGTGTCCTACCTGCTGTACTAGTTCTCCTTCCCTGCATTGTGTATTTAATATTTATCCAGGAGTCAGGCAGATGTGATTGGTTGAGAACACTTATCAGGGCTTTGGGAGAGAGACATCTGAAACCTAAGTCAAGAAACTATTTGAAGGTAGTTGTAAAAGCAGATCATCAGGGCTGGAGCGATAGCACAGTGGGTAGGGCATTTGCCTTACACGCGGCCAACAGGGTTCAATCCCTGGTCTCCCATATGGTCCCCCCAAGCACTGCCAGAAGTAATTCCTGAGTGCAGTCAGGAGTAACCCCTGAGCATCACTGGGTATGACCCAAAAGAAGCAAAGAAAAAAAAAAAAGCAGATCATCATCATCAAACCACTAGCATCAGGTAAAATACATCATCAATGGACCCATCCTCATTACCCATTGGCCCATTACCCTTCCACCCCATCCATTTTTTATCCTGAAATTAGTTGGTAAATAAGATGGCTTTAGGGACATTAAGTTTGCCTTCTCAGGTTTCTAGAACTTGAATAATACTGCTTTTCTTATACCAATTCTTGTCTCTTGTGTATTGGCCTCTGAATTAGTAATCAGAACTTGGGTTCATGAAATTATTTCTTTAAAATATGGACTTGGGGTGGGAGAGATGTCTATAACTGTTGGGATTCATGCTTTGCCTACAAGACTCCCAGGTTTAGCCCCTGCCATGGAATGGTCCCTCAGCAGTGCCACTGACCAACCTCCAGTACTTTCTAGAACTTGAATCAGGTCTGGCCCCAAAGTCAAAACCAAAACCAAAAAGGAAATGATCTCTGTTATCTCCTAGACCTTTAGTTATAACAAGTAATAATAGGTGCTCAGCCAATGCTAAGTCACTGTGATTTTCTAACTCACTGTGTGCTAACTCACTGTGAACTTAAAAGTAGTAGATATTTTGGGGGAAAATAGAGTGAAAACAAGTAGTTGGTAAGTTTAGGTAGGAATTAGAAGTAGAATTTATGAATGTTGTTCATTAGGAATGCAATTACATAGAACTTGCCGAGAAAGGAAATAGGAAAGTCATAAAATGGGCATTAGCATTTTTCATGCATTATTTTCTTAAGTAATTCATTATGAAATGTTTCTTGGAAACTTGGAAAAATTATGCTAGCACAAATTTGCAGAGATACTAGCAATTATTTTGCTTATTTCTAGTTTCTGTGAGATTTTAGTTTCTGTAAGATTGTTGACTCTGGTCAACAATCTAAATTCTTTTAACCATTTCTTTTCATTATTTTCTAAAATGATAATAATAACATTTATTACTGTTGCTGTTATTCTTATTATTTTATTTTTATTTTTGGGCCACATCTAGCTGTGCTTTTGCCTCGGTCTGTCCTCAGGGATCACTTCTGATGAGTTCAAGGGATGATATGAAGTGATGAGGTTTGAACCCAGGTCAGCAGCATGCAAGGTAAGCATATTTCTAGCTGTACTATTTCTCTACCCCTCCATTTAAAAAGAATACATGATAATGGCACTGGGATTTTTGAAAAATTTCATTTGGCAATTAAATTAATATATTTTTATAAATAATGTCGATATACCTTAATATTATGCAAAAATAAGCATGTTATATATGCTTCTTAAATTACTACTGAACAAATAAATGAAAAAAGGGGAGATCTGAACGGTTAGTTTTTTTCTCAATTTTACAGTGTAAGAAGTATAACAGACCAAAAATCAGATTTCTAAATTCTTCTCTGTCTATTGTCTTACACATTGCTTTTATTTTGGATAAGATCCATATGTTCCCATGAAATAGAATATATGTATCTATATTAGATACTATACTGATATAGGTCTATTTATATCAGTTGATAGCTGAAAATATACGTTTTGTTTTTAAAATGTAGCTCTGAAATAGTATATTTGATACTGTCCACTTTATTCTTTAAAAGCAACACTTTTTTAAGTATGTAAGAAATGACATTTAGGGGACAGAGAGAATAAATTATCCGAGTCCAAAAGAACAAGTATAAGTAAAGCCTAGTTTTAAAAAATGGCTTTCTTAGAATGCTGACAAACACACTGGATGCGAACAACCACAAAAATAACAAAGCCAGTGAAACATGAAATAGAACAGTAGATCACCACTAATCCATATACATAAGCTCTCATAAAACCTCTGCAATATTAGAGATTCTTAGCAACCAAACTAAAGTGGATATACCTGTGCTAAAATTGACCAATACCACTACTATAAAAGGAAAATAACAGAGGCTAAATCTAATTTCTGGTATAAGGGATTTCATTTCCATGTTGCTTTTTATTCAGATAGTGTTTAATTTGCAAAGCATTCCTATTCCCTGCAGGATGTTCCACAGAATAAAGGAGAAATACTGTAATTCTACATAAAGAAGTAAAACAAACAAACTATCTGAACACAAAGACAATTTTCCTGGAAGTGAGGCTACTGAATTGTGAAATAATCTTCCTAGGAAAGTAATTACGCTTAATTTTCAAAGTAATAAGTTGGCTCCTGGTGTTTTCAGAACACTTTACTGTACTATAATCTTGTGAATAGTTTGAGCCAAAGTCTTATTTAAACCAATGAATCCTAATGAGAAATTTTGTTTTTTACTCATTCCAAGGAAAAATGAACTTGAAAAAGAAAATGATAAAATAGAAAGTTGATTTCAAAAATTATTTGAGAAAGGGAGTCATTAAGTGAAGGAAAACATGTATTATTAAGTTATATCATATTATCTTATATTTTATTTTATATTATATAATTTATGTATTCAGTTACATTTAAGATTTTAAAATATGTTTATTATTATTTTAAAAAGAGAAAATTGGGAGGGTGTATATATGGTACAATGGAATACACAGAATTACTAATGTTAGGCTCATTATTTTTTTCTACAAACCTTAAGATACTTCAATTATAAATGCATATTGTGTATATTTTTAAGAAAGATGTAAGATAGCCATTTAAGAAATCTTAATTTCTTTCTATAACTCTCTGCTTCAATTTACCAACTTTGTTTTAGGCAATGAAGCTACAGTTGAAATTTTAGGAGACTTCTTTAAATTCTTAACAATGCATTCACTATCCATTTAATAGAAACTAGCAAGCAAAAATAAATAAATAGTTCTATATAATTTAGAAGAAATATTTCTTATTTGCTTACAAGGCACGTAGACTATTGGTATCTGGCATTTACTTTAGGATTATTAATACATTTGGGTTTCATTTTTTCTGCCATCTTCCCATTAAAAAAATGTATTCAGTGCAGCAGGTAGGGGATTTGTCTTGTGTAAGGCCAATGTTGGTTCAATTCCGTACATGCCAACTAGTTCTCTGAGCAATCTCTGAGCACAGAGCCAGGAGTAATCCCTGAGCACCACTAGATGTGGCAAGGGAAAAATATGTATTCAACAAATACTTGTTGGGTATCTACTTTGTGCAAGTTATCACCCTATGGCAGCCAACCTCCTACATAATTCTGAGGGATCCTTGCCTTCATACGATTCTTTCTATCCCCTCCTGCATTTTGCCCAGCAGAGTATGGGAGAGCAAAAGGGTAAGGTTTTCAAGCATAGGTCACAAAACACATTGTCAGCTCTGACTTGTGTCTTTTGTACTGGGCAAAGGCAACACTGATGAGAATAATCAAACATCTTGTGAAATAAATTTTAGGCATAAATTTTAGAGGTGATATTGGATATTTTATTCAGTCATTTGTAATAGACTGTAAAACTTCTATGGTAGCCCAAAGTATCTATGACCTAGCTCCTTGCTGAGACCATCTGTGATAAAGGCAACTACAACAACTGTAAAGACCAGGTCAAACATCCATCTACCAACATAGCTTATGATAATTATCTGCCTTTAAGTTTGCATTTCCTCACACCTAGAATGGTTCCAGTCTCACACAATTCATACAGAAAGATTATTTCTTTCATTTTAATTTGTTCCAAATGCATTTTTGTAGCTGATTTAATCAAGATGTTAGGAATTATCACATGCTTGTCAAATTTTAGCTATTACAGCAGGTAGGGCATTTGCCTTGCATGGGTCCGACCCAGATTCGATTCCTCTGTCCCTCTCAGAGAGCCGGGCAATCTACCGAGAGTATACCACCCGCATAGCAGAGCCTGGCAAGCTACCTATAGTGTATTAGATATGCCACAACCAGTAACAACAAGTCTCACAATGGAGACGTTACTGGAGCCCGCTTGAGCAATTCGATGAACAACGGGAGGACAGTGCTACGATGATGCTACAACAGTGCTACTTTTTAATTTTATTTGGGGCCAAGAGGAGTTTCCCAGGAGACCTGAGGGCATTTCCAGCAATTCTTAGCCAATCTGGCCAGAGGGTTAGCGTGAACACAGAAAAAGTGATGCTGGTTGGGGTCCTGCGTTGTCAGAAATTACTCCGAAACCCCACCTGTGCTCCAGGGCCTGCAGGACTACATCCACTGTCTCTTAAGAGGTCTCCAGTGCTATATCTCATGAGGCTTGGGACTTTGTGGTCCTAGCATTGAACCGGGATTAGCCACAGTCTAGGTGTGCACCTTAACCCCTGTACCAAATGCAAATGGTACAGGGGTACCATCCCTCTGTTCCTATAGCTATCTATAGCTGTAATTTTTCCCTCTAATGAAAATCTTCCCCCTGTCACAATGGTAGATAGACAAGAGTATTCCTAGAACTATTGGCAAAGCAGCTGTCAAAGGCCTTCTTTCATTGCCCCATGCCAGCTGAGGAGGGGGAATATCCCTCTCTCTCGTTTTTTTTCCCCTTGTCGTGAGAAGCAAGTGGCGTGGCGTCCACCATATTATGAGGACTTTAAGCAGGTATGAACTTGGTGGAGCGGGAAGGAGAAAAATAAAAAGAGAGAGAGAGAGAGGGTTATGTACTTGGAAGAGCGGGATGCGTGGACAGTCTCGGGCCGGGGCCAATACTGGCGCACACGCCCCCGAGACTCGACCCGGGTGGCCACACTTTGGTGCGGCTGCTTTGTTGCTGATTGACCATGATCTGGAGGCCAGCTAGACTACTTTTGGTCCCAGAAACTGCTTGCAGCCATGTCTCTAGACTGTGAACTAAGCCATTGCCCCATACTGCCCCAGGAAGGGAAATGATGCAATTTCTAACATATATCTCCCTGGACATAATTACTAAAATACTAAAATACAGAAATCCTAAACTGCGCCTCTGCTACCGCGGCCGTGCAACTTCATATCTCTTCATTCTCAGCAATGGAAAACTAATTATCAAATGCTTCCTTGTCAGTAGGGCTGTTTTTTTTTGGGGGGGGGGACTCCAACAACAATAGTGAGTTTTGTGTTGAAGTATGGAATGTAATCAAGGTAAAGAGGAAATGGGGTGAAGTTTATCAGTTACGCAGGCGGGGGTGGGGGGTCGGGGGTGGGAGGTATACTGGGGTTTTGGGTGATAGAATATGGGCACTGGTGAAGGGATGGGTGTTTGAGCATTGTATAAATGAGACATAAGCCTGAGAACTTTATAACTTTCCACATGGTCATTCAATAAAATAAATAATTTTTTAAAAGGCCTTCTTTCTGTCTAAGAAGACCTAAAATATTAATCTTTGAAAAGAAAGGTTTCTTTTCACGCATACAGCAGTGATGTTTTAGTTTAGTCCAAAAGAGAGATCCACATAGCTTAAAACTATCCTTTTCTGCCAAAGCCAACTTTAATTTGCCTTCTATGGGAGTTAGACATCTTGGATTTCGATCTTCCTTGCCTAATTAAGTCTTCAGATGACTACAGTGCCAGCCAAACTCTGGATTGAAACCTTATCTGTGTGACCTCAAGCCAGAATTACCCATCTAAGCCGCTCTCAAATTCTTGATCCCCAGAAACTGAGAGAAAGGATGCTTATTTATGTTTGGGAGGAGGGAATTTTGGCCACACTGTGTGTTGCTTGAGGTCTGCTCCAAGTTCTGTGCTCAGTGGTTTTTCCTGGAACTGCTCAGGGAAACTTTCAGTCTCTGGAATCCAATTCAGGCTTCTCAGCCCACAAAGCATGCACTCAGCTAGTAAAGCCACTTTTCTGGCCTTATTTATTTCATTTCAATCTGTCAAATCATGAGGCAATATTTATACAGTATAAAATAATCAATACAATCTAAGCCATCACATGGAAAAGTATTAAATTACTATGATTCTGAAAGACAATAAATAAATGTGCACTAGGAAAAGTTTAGGACATCATCTTTGTGTATATGTTCAGGGAAAAGTGATTCTAAAAATTTGCAACATTTTTGTCTGAAAATGATAGATTTTTCATGGTTTTGTTATTGTGATATTTGTCAGAATTAAAAATGCAGTTGTTATTCTGTGATTATTAGTAATTTGATTTGAATAATAGTAGTGTTACATACAGTATATCTCCCAAAATATTTGTTTTTCTAAGACATGAAAAAATAGAGCAATATTTCATCCTTTTCTATTGAGTTTAGCCATACTGACTCCATGAACAGAAAATCAAGATATGATTTCTATTCAATTATTTTCTATTAAAGGAATTTTCTATACGTAATATTGATACATTAAAAAGAAGACATTTGTAATCATTTCCTAATGTCACCGATTTTGGAAGAGACTTAGGAAAGTTGCTCGTGGTACCTGAGTCCATATCAGTAAGAGACTTTGACTATTCTTTTTATGTAAATGCTACAAAATTTCTGTTTCTTTCTCAGATTGGCAAGTTGCCTTCTGTAAAATAAACAAAAAAGGTAAAGCTGTACATTGTATGAAATACAATTTTTGTTTGAAAAAATGCCTTTGTTGAAAAATAGTAGTTACAGAATTTTGGAAATGTGTGAATAAATTAATAAAAAGTGATTCCTTCTAAGAGTTCCAAAGAAACTAGACCTTCATAACTGGTTTACATACAAAATTGTTCTCTTATTTCTTTCTTGGTGAAATAAAAACAACATTTTTTCCTTATAGATAAAAAATTACACTGTTTAATTTATTTGCATTTCTTTTAACATGCAAATATATGTTTTATTGGCTAAATCTATTGGTAATTTATAATTTGTGCAAATTTCTTTGACCACACTATAAGTATATGTTCTTTATATCAACTTAAAAGAGCGAGAGCACAAGTTTTGCCTTTAGGCACAGAGTGTTAGACAAGGTGTAGCATTGGAGAGCAAAGATGTTTTGGTTGGAAGCTTTAGGATAACCATAGCCCACATGACAGTGAACATTTAGGTATGGAAGGAGAGAGGACAAAAATATCTAATTCTGAGAAGACTAGGCAGACTTTGACTTCTTTAAAGTTAGCTAAGGATAGGTAAATTAGAGACTGAGAGAGACAAAGAAAGAGAGACAGAGAAAGAGAGAGAGAGAGAAGTCAAAGAGAGACGAAGACAGAGAGGCAGAGCTACAGAGAGAAACAGAGACAGACTCAGAGAGAACACAAGGTGCATAACTGGCTCTTGCTTCAATCCCCCAAATCATATAGACTTAGCACTGCCCAAGTGCACAGAGCCAGTAGAATCCCAGAGCACAGGCTCATGGGTCTCCCAAGCAAAACAAAACTAAACAACAGAAAATTGAATTACAATCTTCCTTTGAGATTCAGGCAGAAAGTGGTAATTCTGTTTAAAGTACTAAGGAACGGTATAGAAATTTGTACTAAATGTTGCCTTTTTCTTCCCAAGATTTCCAGCAAATAACTGTGTTTTTAGGTTATTTCCCTACTCCCTCTCAGGATGTTCAGATTGTGGATGCTCAGAAGCAACAGCATTCTGCAGTCATCTTCCAGATGTTCCAGAATAGATGGATAAAATCTAAATAAAATTTGAAATGTGTAGTCTACTTACCTTGGGAATGTTTTCAGGAATCAAAAGAACAGAGAGATAAACCTGACAACACTTGGAAATTCTTCAAATCCAGGCCACCCTTAGGGCTAATATGCCATCAAAGTGAATTTTCTACCTAGCATGGTTTTAAATCTGCTCTTAAAAGCCCTTGTTAACGACCTGGTAATTGTTTTAACAGCTCAGTCAATTGTGAAGTGTGATAGCTGACATGTCAGCCATGTATAAAGTACAGCAGACGTTCACTCCCAAAGTATTTAAAATATCATTAAGCATTCCTGCTTACATTTGGACTTACAAGCAATAAAATGTATTTACTCTACCAATAAAACATCTTTGATTGCCAGTGTCTTTCCTTCTTCTGGACAGTATTTTTTTTTTTTTTGCTTTTTGGGGTCACACCCAGCTATGCTCAGGGGTTACTCCTGTCTTTGCACTCAGGAATTACTCCTGGCGGTGCTTGGAGCACCATATGGGATGCCGGGGATCGAACCGGGGTCGGCCGCGTGCAAGGCAAATGCTCTACCCGCTGTGCTATCGCTCCGGCCCCTGGACAGTATCTTTGTTCTTTTCTTCCCTCCCCTCCCTCCCCTCCCCTTCCCTCCCCTCCCTCTCCTCCCCTTCCCTCCCGTTCCGTTCCCTTCCCTCCCCTCCCCTCCCCTTCCCTCCCCTCCCCTTCCCTCCCCTCCCCTCCCTCTCCTCCCCTTCCCTCCCGTTCCGTTCCCTTCCCTCCCCTCCCCTCCCCTTCCCTCCCCTTCCCTCCCCTCCCCTCCCCTCCCCACCCCTCCCCTCCCTCCCCACCCCTCCTCTCCCTCCCCTCCCTTCCCCTCCCTCCCCTCCCCTTCCCTCCCCTTCCCTCCCCTCCCCTCCCCTCCCCACCCCTCCCCTCCCCTCCCCACCCCTCCCCTCCCTCCCCTCCCTTCCCCTCCCTCCCCTCCCCTCCCCTCCCCACCCCTCCCCACCCCTTCCTTTCCTTTTTCCTCTCTTCTCTTCTCTTCTCCTCTCTTCTCTTCTCTTCTCTTCTCTTCTCTTCTCTTCTCTTCTCTTCTCTTCTCTTCTCTTCTCTTCTCTTCTCTTCTCTTCTCTTCTCTTCTCTTCTCTTCTCTTCTCATTTTCTTTTCTTTTTTTTCTTTTCTTTTTTCTTTAATTTTTCCTTTCCTTTCCTTTCCTTTCCTTTCCTTTCCTTTCCTTTCCTTTCCTTTCCTTTCCTTTCCTTTCCTTTCCTTTCCTTTCTTTTCTTTTCTTTTCTTTTCTTTTCTTTTCTTTTCTTTTCTTTTCTTTTTTTTCCTTTCCTTTTGTCCCACCCAGCGATATTTAGAGGTTACTCCTGGCTCTGCACCTAGGTCTTACTTTTGGAATGCTCAGGGGACCATATGAGATTCCAAGGATCAAACTGGGTTGGCTACATGCAAGGCAAATTCCTTACCTGCTGCACTATCTCTCCGGTTTGTGGGCAAGTTTCTTTAGTGGTCAATGGAATTGTTTTGCTAAGATTCTGCTTTCTTCACATGAAAACATTTCCCTAATCTTAGCACTGTTCCTTGTTCACTGATTTGCTCGAGAAGGCACCAGTAACGTCTCATTGTGGGACTTGTTGCTGATTCTGGCATATTGACTACGCCATGGGTAGCTTGCCAAGCTCTGTCGTGTGGGTGGGATTCTCTTGGTGGCTTGCCAGGCTCTCTGGGAGAGACGAAGGAATTGAACCCGGGTCGCCCGCATGCAAGGCAAACGCCATACCTGCTGTTCTATTGCTCCATCCAAATTTACATTTCATTATTGATCATACTTTAATTTATTACAGCAATATTTGGGGCTGGAGCGATAGAACAGCAGTTGGGTGTTCGCCTTTCATGTGGCCGACCCGAGTTCCATTCTTCTGTCCCTCTCGGAATGCCCGGCAAGCTACTGAGAGTATCAAGCCCGCATGGCAGAGCCTGGCAAGCTACCCCATGTGTATTGGATATGCCAAAAACAGTAACAATAAGTCTCTCAATGAAAGACGTTACTGGTGCCTGCTCCAACAAATCGATAAGCAACGGGATGACAGTGACAGTGACAGTGACAGCAATATTAATTATCACCAAGCATTATTCAAGATATTAAAGAAAAACTGATGTAGGCAGGCAGGCAGATAGGAAAGATCCTCTCCCAAGACAATGGCACTAAATATCCTGGGAAATAATAGTTCTGAAGCTGCATAAGCCAACCTTGCAAAAAACAAGAACTAAGGGCTGGTCAGACTTTTCACTTGTCCAGCAACAGACCCAGAGAAGCTCCAGCAGAAACAAAAGACAAGGAAAGGAATTTCAAAGACCATCACCACTCCCAACCCTATGCCCCTTGGCAACCGGCTTCATAAGGGTCTTTGACCTAGGTAGCCGCCCCTTATGGGGGCAGTTTGGAAAAACCCTATAAAAACCACCTTGCGCTAAGGAAGGGTTTGCATATGCAGCCCGAGTCCATGTGCTTCTTGTGTTCACTCGCCCAGCACATGTGGCGCCTGAGCATATGTGTGGCCCACATCTCCCCTCTCGAGATCCATGCTTCCAATATCCAATGCTGGGATGTGTGTCGGGGCTCGCTCCACCTTTGGAGAAGCCTGCAAAATCCCTTGAGTGTGTAAATCTCTCTCTCTTCCTCCTCCCCTTCAAAAAACCTCCAAATCAAGCTGTTTTACTTCACTGCTTGTCTGCTCCTGAAATTACAAGAACCCAGTAACCCTGGGCAAGGCCTACAACTGGCTTCTCCTTTCCTGAAAGAGCAAATCCTCTCTCCAACCTGAGCCTGTGGCTCCCTGAGAAATTGGGTGGTGGGGGTCAACTCCCGTGTTTGGAAGACCAAGTGGACAACATTTGTGGCCTCATGGCCACCTGGTTGGGTGGGCGGAACTCAGGCAAGCCCTTCAAAGCAGGGGCTCATTGAAGACTTTAATCAGTCTCAATCACCCCAGTGGGTCCTGGGGTGGCAGAGGCGAAGTGGGAGAAAGTGACAATCTCTCTCTCCTCCCCTCTTCACATAAACCACCTGTGGGATCCACCGATATCAAAACCAGCCCGAAGAAATGAAAGACTAACAAATATAAATATCTTTGTAAATCACGGTGCCTTAATAATACATAATTTATTTAAAAAGAAATTAAGGGACTTAGAGACAGTATAGCAGGTAAAGTATTTGCTTGCACATAACTTACTCAGGTTCATTCACCTCATATAGGCCTCAGAACACTGCCATGAGTGGTCCCTCAGCAGAGTCAGAAGTGGGCCCTAAGAAAAACTTGGTATAGTCCCCCAAATAAAATCAAACAAACAGGGAAAAATTATTAAATTCAATTTTAAAGACCAACCAGAAAACTTGTCTGGATAGAGATGGTTAAACAATGATTTTGAGAGTATTTTTTTTCTTTTTTGGGTTACACCTGGTGATGTACAGGGATTACTCCTGGCTCTGCACTCAGTAATTATCCCTGGCGGTGCTCAGGGGACCATATGGGATGCTGGGAATCGAACCTGGGGTGGCCTCATATAGGGCAAACACCCTACCTGCTGTGCTATTGTTCCAGCCCCAGTCCAGAGAGAGAGTATCTTCTTAAACTGTCCTCTCATAATGAGCGCAGAAACCTGAATCAAAATCTTTATTTGCAGCTACTGGAAGCTTGCCTCAGGGAATCAACCCTTAAGGGAATGTATTTAGTATACTCAGTGACTAACTTTTCCTAAAAATGTGCTGCGCTGGTTTCTTTCTATGGAAACTACTATTTTGTGACTGAGTAGATGAGACAGTTACTTTAATAACACTACTTTCTCCACATTCCTACCTGCAGAATTGTTGTGAGTTAAGGTCTTTCTTGAATTGTCACCTTCTCTCTCAATTGATTTGACTCCTTCTAGCAATGGTGGAACCAGACCCTGGGTTACTTGATTAAAAAAAATAGATGCCTTGTAATCTACATTTTGAGTTTTCCCTCTTAATGAGTTTCAAATCAATAGACTGGACCATGCTCAGTACACAGAAAAAAAGTTTATCATTTGTGACAAACTAGCTATAGGGAAACTCATATTTCAAAGTCCCGAATTCCCATCTAATGCTTTCTTATATTGGGGATTTCATTATCTGAGCATGAAAAGGTAAACAATGGATTGGTAATGTCTCTCTTTCTAGCCCTTTGACTATCTCTGATCTTCTATTATGCTGCACCTGTTTCTATACTTGAATCAATATGATCTTAAACTTATGTCAGATGTTTTCAAATGGAGGGAAACTCACGGCATCAGCAGCAGAGATCCTAGCATACTATTGCAGCCAGGGAGATGCGAGGCTTGATTGGGGGAAAGATATTGACTAGAACCCACACTTACCTAAAGACAGACATAAAGGCCTTTGGAAATATAGGACCCATGAGAAAATCCCAGAAACTCTTTGAGATTCAGAATTTCAGACCCAGGCTTGGCTGGACCACCTAAGAAGAAAGACTCCACAGAAACCAAGACTATGCTAAGAATATCACCAAGACTACCAATTGTCTCAAGCTCCACTCCTTGACAATGTCATGGCAACAGACTTGGGGTGGGGGGCAGTAGTTAGGGAAAATTCTATACAAATTCACTTTCAGAGGTAAATTATCCCTCTTCTGGGAATCACTTGTAGCTATATCAGAACTGTACAATTCTTTTCTTTTATTTTATGGTGTGTGTCTCCGTTCTTGGAGTTGTCTGCAACCCTGCCTGAGATGTGTACCTAGCTCTCGAATCTGGAGAAACCCATGTTCGTTCTTAAGCATCTTTCTCTCTTTCTCCTCCATCATATTTCCCAAATCAAAGTTTCATTTCACTTTCCTCCTTCCAAAAATACTTTTCTACAAGGGGTAAAGATGGACCAGAAAAATACTTTGCCTCCAAGGAGACATTGAATGTTGGGGATTATTTACCAGGTGGGATTCGGCACAGCCTGATGACTGACTGGTGGGGATGGTAAGACTCAAGCATCTGCAGCTCTAAGGGTATTCATAGTAGATGTTATCATTCCAGGCCCTCCCCTCACTTCCCAGATAACCCAGGAATATAAAGAGCAGTAAGGTAGATCACCTTCTTACTTTTCCTCACTTCATATAAGTCACCTGCAACAGTATTAATGAGGTTGAGGATACTCATTCATTATACAGAATAACAAGATGCAGTTTTGGACCAATAACTTCAGGATTTCAGGTCACTAGCAAAGTCCACTTTGCACAGTGCAGGAGTTGCAGGAAAAGGAGGAAAGATCTGCAGTATACTTTATGCTACATTCCAAAATTCTTTACTGTCACCTAATCAATGACTATGAATACCAGATGTCTACCAATTGCTTGCTGTTTTGATATTTCAAGACTCTGAGACTTTCTCATCTTTTTCAGCATTAGGGTAACTGATTCTAATGAGAAAATCAATGATTGAATACAATCAATCTATATGTATCTTACACAAGCAGATACATATGCACATGCTGGTTATTAATATAATATGTACATGTCATATATACATATATATACAGAGGGGTTAATTTCCATCAACAAGAGTTTGAAAAGAGAATAAGGAGTGCTGACAGCAGAGTGGTTAGAAGCTTTGCTTTATGTTATTTTATTCAATATGGTCACAGGAGACTGATAATTGAGACAAAAATTGTAAAGGGGCAATTTATGGAAGACATCAGGTAGAAGACAATTTTAAATGGAAGGCAAAAGAAGAGTTAAGATTCAAGGAGGGAGAATGCTTTGTGTATTTTAATAGCAGAAAGGATCTCAGTGTGACTGACAATGAGTGAGGCACATAATAACTGAATTTAAGAGAAGAAAGCAGTGGAAGCAGTCTGGCCCTGTAGGACCATAGAATCTATTATTGAGGCACTGGCCTTTCCTCTGAGTATACTGGGAAGTCATTAGCTAAATTACATTTGAAAATATGTCTCTGGAAATTGTGGTGATAACTCCAAGTATATATTAAAGAGAAGGATAGAGGAGGATTAAAGTAGGAGACCATAGTTATGATCCAAAGGAATGATGGAGAAGTAGAATTTTGAAGAAGATAAGAATGGAATGCTTTTAGATATATTTTGGAAGAAGAGATGACATATTTATTGTGAGGTTGAAGAGAAAATGAGTAAAAGGGGACTCTAGAAAATTTATCCTGAGCAATAACAGAATTAATGAGAAAGGAATGTATCGAATATTTGGTGTGTGTAAGACTTCTAATGAAGCCAACTAGAATTAAAATCATATTAAAAAAAGAAACTTTGGGGTGCCCCCAAAGAACTCTTTTCTCTCATTTGTTTTAGTACTAGAAAAAATATTGGTGTTTGTAGCCACATGGATTATTTTTGTGACTATGAAGTTGTGCATAAGTCAGAGTCTAGGCAAGAATGAGATGGCATATGCAAATGCAGTAACTGACAGATTCATAAAGTATGTGCAAGACAAATGGGAACTGTGAGGAATAGTTAGCACCAGGGGCTTGAAATTGTGGGGAGTCATTTATCACCAAAAGACTTGAGAATGCAAGGAGAGTTATTATCAGAACATGCATAAAACTGTAACTACCGCTTTAAGAGAAAGGCAACCTACAGGAGTTGTCACCAACAGAAGGACTAAAGCTCTTACAAATCTTTATTTAAAACCCAGAAAAATTAAACAACTAAACTTCCACATCACTCTTTTTGCTTTTAGATATTCCATTGATATTGCCCAGCCAGAAATCACAGGGCAGGAAGTCCTGTTGATTTCACAGTAGGAGCCAGCCCACTGCCTGGGAATAGGAACAGAACAAAGAGAAGTCCATTAGTTGGAGTGGAGAATATCAGTATGCAGATCATCCAAGTGAAGGGAAAAAAAAAGAAAGAAAATTGTAGAGTATTTGAAGAGAAAATTGAAACATTCTTAGGTTCTTAATACGCCTATATTGTTACTGAACTACATATGGGATTACCGATGCCATAACTTTATTTTTAAAAATGTATGGGGAGTTTCTAAGCTGCTCTCATGGAGTCTGGGGTCACTCTTAAGCCTGTACACCAAATAATTCAGTGTTGTGCCTGGTGATATGGGGGTGCTGCTTAGACCCAGTGGGTCCTGGTGCTACCAGAGTTAGATCTGGCAGCGCTAGTGGTAAAACTTTTACTTGAAATAATTGAAATTTACAGAAAAGTTTATCAGCTAGGAGATACTTTCCATATACCCGTCGCCCAATGTTAAATTTTGCAATGATCAAATCTAAGAATTGACATTGGTGTAATACTGTTAACTCTATTGTAGATTATATTTATATTTTCTAGTTTCCCATACAATATCCTTTTTTCTAATCTAAAATCAGCTAAAAATACTGCATTGTCATTAATTATTGTATCTCTTTAATCTTTATAAATTTCTCAATATTTGTTTTTCTTTTGTAACTGACAGTTTGGCAAAGTACTAATCAATTATTTAATAAAAATATTCCTTGGGCCAAAGACATAGGGCAGTGGGTAGGGGGCTTGCTCTGTAAGCAGCTAACATTGGTTCTGTGATCCTCTGTTACTACATATGGTTCCCCCAGTCACAGGAATGATCCCTAAGTGCAGAGCCTGTAGTAAGCTCTGAGCACCAGCAGAAGTGATTACCGAACTATAGCACTGTCATCCCGTTGTTCATTGATTTGCATCAGTAATGTCTCCATAGTGAGACTTGTTGTTACTGTTTTTGGCATATTGAATACACCACGGGTAGCTTGCAAGGCGCTGTCATGAAGGTGGGATACTCTTGGTAGCTTGCTGGACTCTCCGAGAGGGATGGAGGAATTGAACCCAGTTTGGCCGTTTTGGCCACATGCAAGGCAAATTCCCTACCTGCTGTGCTATCATTCCAGTCCAAACTAAAATAAATAAATACGTAAAAATAAATGAAAAGATCCCATACCATCTGTATAACTGTTATTTTCTCATGATTAATGTACATTTTTGTTAGAAAAACAGGAGGTGATGAGCCCTTCTCAGTTTATCATATCGGGGGTACTTCAGTGTCTTATTATATGATTAAAATTTAATCTTATGCATGTGAATTCTATCACAAATCTAAGAATTCTGACCTCTTATGTTCTCATCCACAAATACTTTCCTTATGTGAAATGATTAATTATCTTTATTTTGTGGGTCAATACTTGTTATTATCTTACTTGCACATAATATATCTTAGCTAATACACTAAGCCCTCAACACATTTTCCATTATTCATGATCTTATCTGAATAAAAAAAATAATAATTAATACTTGAGTTGTATATTTATTACCTGTACATACAATTTGTGAAACTATAGTGGCATAATTAAATTCCATCTCATTAACCGCTGAATTGCTTGAAGTTAGTAAATATATAATTAGAGCAAGAAAATAGTAATGAAATTAACCAAATACTAGAAGAAATTAGAGAAATTATTAATTTTAACCTGGTATATAGAATCTTATTTCTTTCCAAATTTATTAAAAGTGCTTTACAAATTTATAGAGAGTGTAGCACACTCTAATATTTTTGAGATGCTGTCTTCATTTAATTTTTAATTTTGGGGGGGGCTAAAAAGAAAACAGAGCTTTTGCAAAGGCAGTGTCCAAATATTTAATATATTTAGTATATTCATCTTCTAGAGGTTGCTAGTGCTCAGAAAGAAAAGAAAGAAAGAGAAAGAGAGAAAGAGAGAAAGAAAGAAAGAAAGAGAGAGAGAAGAAAGAAAGAAAGAAAGAAAGAAAGAAAGAAAGAAAGAAAGAAAGAAAGAAAGAAAGAAAGAAAGAAAGAGAGAGAGAAAGAAAGAAAGAGAGAAAGAAAGAAAGAAAAGGGAAAGAGGGAAGGAAGGAAGGAAGGAAGGAAGGAAGGAAGGAAGGAAGGAAGGAAGGAAGGAAGGAAGGAAGGAAGGAAGGAAGGAAGGAGGGAGGGAGGGAGGGAGGAAAGAAGGAAGGAAGGAAGGAAGGAAGGAAGGAAGGAAGGAAGGAAGGAAGGAAGGAAGGAAGGAAGGAAGGAAGGAAGAGAGGGAGGAAGGAAGGGAGAAAGGGAGGGAGGGAGGAAGGGAGGAAAGTAGAAAGGGAGGAAGGGAAGGAGGGAGGGAGGGAGGTAGGGAGGGAGGGAGGGAGGGAGAAAGGAAGAAAGGGAGGGAGGGAGAAAGAGAGGAAGAAGAGTGAAAATAGATTAACAGTATCATTCCAAAATAACTTTTGACTTAAAACTATAGATGGGGATTTCCAGCGAATGAGGATAAAGGAAGGACATTGATGGAGGGAGAAAGGCCTGTGGACTCTATGGTATTTTGGAGGTGGGTGTGATATGACAACCTAATTTTGAGAAGAAGTTAAAAAGCACTCCTGCAACAAATACAATGATTTTAACAAATGGTACCTCATTCAAAAAAATTAGATAATAATTGAAAAAGAGAAAATTTTTAAAAAAGAATATTAGCCAATAACTAAAGCTTACATATTAGTAAATCTTGTCATCACTGTGAAATCAGCACTATAGCATGGGTCCAAAGTATCCAAACTTAACTGAAATAATTGATTGCAACCCAAGGTAAAAATTTTGTCACCTTTGAATTTGCTTTCCTTTAGCTTTGTCTACTTCCCAACAAAATCATTTGGATAAACTGAAAATTCCTAATGAGAATGATAACGGCTATTCAAACATTTTTAAAAATGGATATTCATCTTCTAGAGGTTGCTAGTGGTAATAAAAGTTATATTCAGCAAGGGTAAAAATTAATTATTAATGTTGTCTCAATGAAACAGTTATTAACTCGGGACAAAGTATAGTATTTTTTTTTTTGCTTTTTGGGTCACACCCAGCAATGCTCAGGGGTTACTCCTGGCTTTGCACTCAGGAGTTACTCCTGGCGGTGCTTGGGGGACCATATGGGATGCCGGGGATCGAACCCGGGTCGGCCGCTTGCAAGGCAAACGCCCTACCCGCTGTGCTATCGCTCCGGCCCCAACAAAGTATAGTATTAAGATCCTTTCATCCATGTTGGCAACAATTGATAGGCCAACTGTTTGAACACTGATACTCATTAAATTCTAAATCCATTCAAAAATCTTAAAAGTAAATTAGTGTAACATTAATAAACACCACATTAGTGGTGATAAAATAAAACTTTAAAAAAATTAAAATAAATCTGAAGGTGTGGATAGGGGGAAGAGATCTTGGAAAAATTTTGGAGTGAGCCTTTTGGCCCTGCTGCGGATCGAGCATGATGGAAGAGCCCAAAAGAGCGCCCTTGGACTCCAAGCAGCCCACTGAACTAATTCCGGCATGGGATCGAAGACCACACGGCGGGTCGAGACAGTGGAAACCGGGCATTCCCCAATTCTTTTAACCTCTCTCTCTTAACCCCTTCCTCCCGAGCACAGAGCAGGGTCCACGGCTTTCTGAGCGCAAAATGGAGACGCCTAGCCAGCTGAAACAGGATGCGCGCGCGCGTGGGAGACCTCAGGGGGGTGGGGGGCGGTGACCCCCGCCCACCACAGATAGATACTTAAAACCACCTCCCCCACGTGTGCATTCCTTTTGGCCCTGCTGTGGATCGAGCATGATGGAAGAGCCCAAAAGAGCACCCTTGGACTCCAAGCAGCCCACTGAACTAATTCCGGCATGGGACCGGAGACCCCACGGCGGGCCGCGACAGTGGAAACCGGGCATTCCCCAATTCTTTTAACCTCTCTCTCTCAACCCCTTCCTCCTGAGCACAGCACAGGGTCCACGGCTTTCTGAGCACAAAATGGAGATGCCGAGCCTCTCTCTAGGTTTCTCCATCTTATGAGCACCATAAAAGGGTAAAAGTTTGTAGTGATGTTATTTCTGATTGTACTTTCCCTGGACTTTATACAGAAACCCAAAACCGCGCGGCCGCTGTCATCTTATGACATTATGACCTAATGTCATCTTAGCATCAGCAATATGTAATGGTTCCTTTTTAATGGGTCGGACTTTTGTGGGAGATCCTAACAAGAATAGTAAGTCTTTTGCTGAAGTATTGAAGGCAATCAAAGTGGTAGCTATCTCTCTAGACTGAACTAAGCTATATCCCCACGCCGGCTGAGAAGAAATATCCTTCTTTCTCGGGAAGAAACGCGGCGTGGCGTCAACCATAGTGTGATGTCCATTAAGCAAAGAGACCTGGTGGCGTGGGAATGGGATATAAGGGGGAAAATTATGTACATGGAACAGCGGGACACTGGTGGAATCTCGAGCTGGAGCCGATACCAGCGCAAGACCTTTGGTTCCTGAAACTGCTTGCAGACACTCTACTAGACTATCAACTAAGCCAGAGCCCCATGCCGGCTGATGACGGGAAATAACCATCCTTTTTGGTTTTTTTTCCCTTTGTCAGACAGCATGGCGATTACTAAACAGGCGTGAACTCGGTGGCGCGGGGCAAGGGGGAAAAAGAAAAGTTATGTAACAAACAGCGGGACTTAATATGTCTGTATTCTTAGCAATGGAGAACTATCAAAAGCTTCCTTGGCAATAGGACTGTCTTTTTCTTTTTTGGGGGAAACCCCAGCAACGGTAGTGAGTTGTGTGTTGAAACATGGAATGTAATCAAGATAAAGCGTAAACGAAGTGAAACTTATCACTTACAAGGGTGGGGACTGGGGAGGTGGGACAAGGCGGCAGGTATACTGGGGGGGTTGGTGATGGAAGATGGGCACTGGTGAAGGGAAGGGTGTTTGAGTATTGCATAACTGACATAATCCTGAGAACTATGTAACCCTCCACATGGTGATTCAATAAAATTAAAAAAAAAATTTGGAGTGATATTGAAATACTGGTGGAGGGGATGTAGTACTTCGCAGTTATAAAATAATGAATTATTACTATTACAAACTATGATACCTTAATAGGAAAATTTAAATTAAAAATAATTAAATCATTCTCTTCCATTTCTGAGTTTGACCTCTAATATAGATTAATAGAATAGTAGTATAGATTAGGTTTCACTATAAATTAATAGTTATGGACACCTGTAAAGCATAATAATTTTAGAAATATTGTTTTATCATTCAAAAATACTCTGTTATTACTAAGAGGATTATGCCCACTTTATCATCAAAGATTCCAATTTTCAAAGTTTATATTTAAATGTTTCATAATATTACAGTTTTATTGCATTCCTTAGTACATCTTTTCAAAATTCATAGAGAAATGACCAGTAATTTAATTAAACAACTATGTCCTGGTGGAAATAAAAGTCCCAAACAGTTTTGTTTATATCAAATGACTCCATCTGCAATCCACAGATTTGTCCTGTTGAGTTAAATATACGAGAGAAGGGAGCCTTGGTTCTTGAAGATGAATTTTTTTAGAATTGTTTTAGAATTCATTATTTTTAATCAGATTTTGGGGTTAACTTTCACTTTCTCAAAACTGCCTTTATCAAAGTTGATTTTGTTCCTTTTTTTGGAAATGACCAGATAATATTTTTAAAAATTTATTTTTTGTGAAGCAGAATAGTTTTTATTGAACAAAATTTGCAAGGATGTGAGAGGAGAAAAAGAAAGTAAATATGTGTTCAAGACAAAAGACAGATTTCTCCAAAGTGAAAAACAATGCAAGGAAAGAGATATAGAGATAATAAAGTGATGGGTCCAGAGTGATAATGCAGTGGGTAGGGCATTTGCCTTGCATGTGGCCAACCCAGGTTTAACCCCCGGCATCCTGTATGCTGCCCTGTGCACCACCAGGAGTAATGCCTTAGTGCACAGCCAGGAGTAACCTCTGAGCATTGCCAGCATGACATATCAAGAAAAAAAAAAAAGTGAGATACGAGTTCAAAAGGGTGAACACTTGCTTGAAAAGTAAGCCTCAATGTTGATTTCTTAAACACTATCTTATAAGTTCTCTGGCTGTTCTCTGGCTTAATATTCTTGGATGGGTGTATCCAAACTTTTCTGAGAAGAGAGTGATGGTAAATATTTTAGGCTTTGCAAGTGCTACTGACCTCTGGACAGCTAGTCACCTCTAATTCTAACAGAATATTAGACACAATACAAATGAATAATTGTGACTGTATTCCAATAAACCTTTATTTTTGACACAAATTTTAACTGTATTCATGAATATTTAGAATTTGAATTTTATGTAATACAAAAATACTCATTAATTAAAGCTAGCTAGAAATGTATAAAAATGAACCAACAAAATTTTCTTGAATTTCAAGGTATCCAATCACTTGTGTGCATTTTACATTTGGTCTGTAAGCTAGTTTGGTGACTTCTGATCCAAAATCATTTTTTATAAAGGATAACTAGACTCATAGATAATTATTGAATTTCAGTGAAAGCATGCTAATTATTAATCCCTGAAATTCAGATAAGCAATTTACTAGTTAAAATTATTCTAAATATATCACAGGGTAACTTAAATCAATTCACCAAGATATTTTATACTTTAAAACTGAAATTTACTAAATACCTATGAAGAGTATTTTAAAAATATTCTCATAATTTTTTAAATGCCCTATGCCACAACTAAGAAAAATTTACTCACTTTTCCATCAAAGATATCAACTTTAAAAGTAGCAAGATCATAGTTTGCTTGTATTTCATTAAAAAATGTCATAATGCAAAACTCAAGTTGGAAATAGCAACTCATATTCTTATTCCACATGAGATTTTCTTGATCTTAGAGCTGTGAGTTTATTAAAGGTTAGTAACTATTCTTTCAAAATTTCATTTCTTCCCCTGTGTTTGGATTCAATTTTACCTTTTTTGTATATGCTTTATTCTTTTTAACATGAAAGTTATATTATTTAAATGGACTAAAGACAACATACTTTAAGGACAATGCAACTTTAAAAGACAATGAGTATAGTTAAATAGGTCTGTGCAAGGAAAATTTTCTTGTTGTAGAGAGTGACTCTGAATTTATTAAGTGCATTATTGCTTATGATAACAGAAGAACTTGCAAGAAATACAAGAACACATACCCTCTTTGAAGATAGAATATTCTGCAGAAATGTAGGGCTTACTTCCTTACTAACTTGTATGATTTTAAGTAACATATTTTACCTCTCAGTTTTCTAATCTCAAAATTGCTTATTGAATTCTATACTCTTGACCTTTTATAAAGGGACTTGAGATAATTTGGGTGAATCAAATTTAACACCCAATTTTACAAAACTCACAAAGTTATTGACAAAACTTACAAGTTGGGGAATGTGAAAGAGCTTTTTGAATTGCAGGTATTTCACAAATAAAGTCTACTGTTTTGAATATCATGGATTTTATCACTGATTATATCCAGTTAAGGTCACAACATACTGAACCTCATTTTATCAAATTCGGAATCTTCAAACTGAGTAATGTTATTTTGCTCCTTCCCTCATTATATAGATTTTGAACTGATGAATCCATTAATCTTTGTTTGTATTTGCCCTTTAGATGATTTTTTTCTTTAGTGATAGCATAGGCCTTCTCTGAGAGCAAAGATTGCATGTGATAATAAATCTATGTCCTTGAAATACTTTATGCATTTTTAGGCACAGACACTAATGAAATATTATTTTGGAAGGTAAAAGTAACCATTTTACAGCTCATTGACCCTTCAATGGTGTTTCCAGGGGGAAAGTTATAGGCAAGTAGAGGAGATGGTGCAGCATCAGCACAATAGGTGAAATCAATATCTATCTAGAATTTCCCTCCCCCATCTTCTGCAATAAACTTCTGTAAAAAGAAAATGGATATGCATGGTGTTAAATAACAACAACAAAGAGCTAAAGCATTCTTTAGCCACACATCCTGCTGCACACAAGTTTCTCTTTGGCAGACGATTTCCTTTTAACCATTTGTGGCTTCTCACATTTCCGCTGCAGCTGGAGCACATCCCAAGGCACTTCCTGCTGAGTAGGATTTTTGGCTCCCAGCCTTGCTTCAGTTCCATTTCTCTCTCCTTGGGGCATCTGATGTGTTGCTGTGAGGATTGACTCTGTGTGTCTGTTTCTGTTCTGTGAGGATGGACTCTGTCTGTTTCTGTGATTGTTTTGATCAGAAGTGAAAGATGTCTTAGCTAGAAACAAGTAGACCACCTCCGATGTGACGGAGGTAGCTGAAAAGGGAACTGCAGATGCCATTCTTTGTTGACATTGGCAGTTTAAATTTGGGCTTATAAACCAAAACTTTTATGTTATTACATAAAACACCACATTATACTTAAGTAACTCTCACCAAGCTCTAAAAAGTCTATATTCTACCTAATATTAGTAAAAGATTTAAGCACTTAAGTAATTCTCAAACAGTAAAAATGAGTAACTTTTGTTTAGCCATATCAATTAAACTATAAAATGTACATTTATTTTGACCCAGCAGTTTAACTGCTGTTAGTTTATTCTACACACAGACTGGCAAATTTGCATGAAGGAGTTTGTATTAAAATTCACAATACTGTTTCATCCTTAAAGATGTCTCAAGCTTCAACTTCCTCTATGTATCTTATGGATTTGGGTAAGAAATTGAGGTCTTTAATCTGTTTTGATTTGATCTTTAATCCGTTTATCTTTTGTACAGGGTGTTAGAAAGGAATCCGAGTTTCATTTTTTTTTTTTTTTGCACAACTCTTTGAAGAAGCTATTACTGCTCCACTACACATATTTTGCTTTTTTATTGAAGATTAACTGACCATATACTTGAAGGTTTGTCTCTGGACTTTCTGTTCACTTTCATTGGTCTGAGGATCTCTCTTTATCCCAGTACCATGCTGTTTTAATTATTACCATTTTATAGTACAGTTTGAAGTTGGGAAAAGTGATGTTTCCACCTTCTTTTTTTTGATGATTGTTTTGGCTATTGATGCGTGAGGGGTATTATTTTTCCATATGAATTTCAGGAGTGTTTGATCTACTTCTTTTAAAAATGTCATAGTCATTCTTATAGAATAAAATTGAATCTGTATTATGCTGGAATATTGCCATTTTGACTATGTCAGTCCTCCCAATCTATGAGCAGGCCATGTGTTTCCATTTCCTCAAGTCATCTTTTAATTCTTTAAGAAGTGCTTTGCTGCTTTCTTTGTATGAAAGAAAAGCCACTGATTGGGCACACAAAAGCAAAGATAAACAATGGGGCTTCATTAAATGAAGAAGATTCTGTGCCTCAAAGGAAATGATAATTCAAATACGAAGACAGGGAGAAATTATTTTTTACTACTTTTGATAAAGGATTAATATTCAAGATATGTAAGATTCTGGTAGGATCTTACAAGAAAATACACTTAAACAAATGGGAAGCAATCAACAGAAATTCTCTGAAAGAAGAGATATAAGTGGCCAAAAGGCATATAAAAATGCTTATATTACTAATCATCAAGGGAGTGCAAATTGAAATAACAATGAGATATCATCTCACAGCAAAGAGATTGGCAGTCATCGAAAAGAGCAAGAACAACCAGTATTCATGTGGATGCCAGGAAAGGGGATCCTTATTCACTGCTGAGGGGGAATATTGACTGGTTCAGACATTTGCTTTTAAATTAATACACTGTGTTTTACAAAGTTGTTCATAATAGAATTATTTCAAGCACACAATGATGCAACACCAATCCTACCACCAGAGTCCCTAAGATCCTTGACATACCCCAGCCTGCCTTCTTGGCAGGCATATTGCAAATTTATTTCATATTGCTTGTTCCAATAAAACTTAAAGAAATAGCAAATGGAATTATCAGAAGATAAATCAACAAGTCATCTTGTAATGATTAGTTGGTCTATGATTTTAACCTGTGTAAAAGTTCAAATAATTTAATATTACTTAATACAGTAAAGTATATTGCCTATTATCATTTACATAACTAAGGTTTCAACTCTGGCATCTAAAATCATTGTATTAAATTTTATTTTTGCTTGAACCTTATTGTGTAATCATAACTTCTTCCCTGTCATAAATGAGGCTTCTCTTTCTTTCTCCCATTCACAAGCATATAACAAATTTATTTCATATTACTTGGTCCAAAAACAAAATAATTGCAAATAGAATTATTATGATATAAATCGATAAAAGTCAATTTGTGATGATTAAGTGCTATGTCTTTAACCATTTTAATCTAGTAAAAGACAACCATGTGCATCATTAGTAAATATCAGGTTTTTCTTAGTATTCACTAATGGTGAAAAGCTATCATAGCTTTTTCTTCTTTTTTTGGCTTTTTGGGTCACACCTGACAATGCACAGGAGTTACTACTGGCTTTGCACTCAGGAATTACTTCTGGTGGTGCTCAGGGGACCATATAGGATGCTGGGGATAGAACCCTGATTGGCTGTGTGCAAGGGAAACACCCTTCCCGCTGTACTATCACTCCAGCCCCTGCAATAGCTTTTTCATTTTGACTGTCCTGATCTTCTGCTTGCAGTTCCAACAACCCAGGTGAAGCTTGCCTCTGCTTGAATTGGAGGCAGGGTCTCAATGAGAGCAATGTCTGTTTGGTATAGACACAGGATGACAGTTAATGTTATGCTTTTGTAACTTGGGAGTTAATTGACTCTGGTGAAAGTATTGGTGTTGGAACATTGTATGCCTGAAACTTAATCATAGATAACTTTGTAATGCAGTAATTCACTGACTTCACATAAAAAATTAAATGTAATAATATTAAAATGCCAGGTCTTAATGACTCCATGGCAGCTATAGTCGGAGGGTAAGAAACATACTCTGTCTTCCTCAATTTCTTCTCAGCATTGTTTCTATTTATTTTAAATTTATAACTTATTTTTTTTGTTCACTGTGAGCATGAATGCATGTGATTTACATGCATGTTTTTCAAAAAGCAAATCTTTGTTTAACTATCAGAGCACATTGAAATAAAAAAAAATAATGTCCTTCAAAGAAAACAAAAAAAACTCTGTCTTGATTATCCTCTTGTGTTGCATGTCTATTATATTTTGATAAAATAATTAGTATATGGATATCACAATATAATCACAAAATAAGTGAGTGGGCTCTCTCCCACCATGTGTAGTCTGTGGCCTCAATGAGGCACATCCCTACCCAGACCTGCCACCAACAAATGCATGAGGGAACAGAGTCACCAGTCTGGTTGGTGATCAGTCACAGCTTATTCCAATATTGTCTTCTTGAGCCTGCTTCCAGTCTCAGCCACTCCCATATTCCTCCTGTCCCCCATGCTAGTCTCTCCTCGCCCAGTCTCACAGACTTAGTCTAGAGCCCAACCACCCAAAGGTTGGGGGAGCAACCAACTTCGGTCAGATAGTACAATCAACATATGGAAAGCCTTTCCCTTCCTTCTGGGCAAGCTCTTCTAAGACAAAGATCTTCTGCTAGATCATCTCAAGGTCAGAATTTCATCTAAGGACATACTTCTCCTTTTCTAACAATCATCTTAGATTTACTTCATAATAATCTTTCTAGTCATTTTGTATGGACATAGTAAGAGATATATTAAGCATGTAGGGTGGCTCCACTTGGGATATCTCACTATAGACTGTTCTCAGGCCAGATTAGTCCTTCCTAACTCTAGCAGGGTCCTTATCCAGTAGTTCCTCTTAGGATCATAACAGAATTTGTCCATGACTGTGCTTTTAATTTATAGTTCAGTATTATGGTGCTTGGTCTGTCGCATTTCCATGCCAGGGTAGCTCAGAGCTTGCCTGAGCTTGTCTATCCAGCCCTTTCATCAAAACTCTGCTTTTGGGGTGCTAAGAGCTAAGGGTAACTCAGTCTTGAGTTGAGTAAATATGACAGATACCCAGGTGTAAATATTATTCGGATTCAATTAACTCCTAAGTTACAAAAGCATAGCATTAACTGTCATCCTGTGTCTATACCAAAAGGACATTGCTCTAAAGTAAACTATGCGAAGGGCATAAGGGAAAGAGAAAAAGCAACATTTCTCTTACAAATACAAAGTTTACAGTCCTTAGAAGAATCCGACCTTACAAGTCACAGAGTCTGATTTGAGGATATAGGTGATTAAAAGATAGGAGAAGGGAGCACAGAGAAGTTAAAGATAAACAGAGAGAAATGGGAGTGCCTCCGGAACATTGTGATAGGTGTAACCCAATAAACCTAAGCTCCCTGTGGCAAGGGAGAAAGGACAAATCAATGTTATCCTACATGAATACATAGAAATACAAAGAGAAAAAATACATAGAAAAAATATTTGAAATCTTTGATCTTTGTCGCTGTTAGTGGTTTTATAACTCTTTAAGTGAAAAGTGATTTAGTATGCATTTGCATGTGTACATGCATGTGTTATCTTCATAAATATGCTTCTCATTCCATAACTTTTTTTACATAGCCCTTTTATATAAGAATTATCTCAGAAATTTGAAAATGGCATAATATTCAGATTGTGCATTTCGTATATTCATATCATGCTGTTTGGGAAAAGAAAGTATGACTAGAAACAGCCCAAATACAATTTTGTTGAATTTATAATGTATTTTACTAAACAATAAGTATATTAAGAATATAATGCAATTCAATCACAGCACACTTTCCTACTTGCTTTCTCTCTAAGATTAAAAAACTTACTTCCATATTTATAAAATTTAAATTTTTAATAAATAATGACATAATAAAACAAAAACTTGTTAAAGAAAGGAATCATTATAATAATAAAGGAAAGTAAAAGGGGTGGAACTATTTTATGAAATACTAGTTAATACTGTTTCCTGTTATTTATTATAAAAAGGAAAATCATCCATAAAACTTTCTTTTCCCAATAAAGGAAGCTTATCTGACTATTAGAAAAAGAATTTATTTTCTAATAGTAAAAATAATTTTATATAAATATATTTATATATTACATAGATATATTATATAAAATATTTATATAAAAATATAAAAATAATTTATTTTCTATCCATTGAGGAAATGTGAAAAATGTATTTTATAAATATTATACTTATACAGAATAATACTATTTTGCAGACTCATTAAAAATCCATAGACTAAAAAATACTGGATCTGGAGAAAAATAATACCATCCAAAGCCTCAAAATACAGCACTTTAAGTTATAAATAGCAATTGACACTTGAAGACCAAGAAAAATTATCAACTAAACAATACAAGTACCAGCGTGGACCTGAGAGAAACTGCCCCCCAAATCAGCTTTCTGTTGGCTTGGGCTCTTCTGCATCCTCTCCCCACTTTGCCGACGCTGCCAATCAAGCCCAGCGCCACCCCATCTAACGCATCTTGAACAGGTGAGGACCGACCGGGAAATGCTTCCCTGCGCTGCGCAGCCCTGGGAGAAACTGTGATCCCACCAGGAAGATACTGGGGGCGTGGCCTGTATCTCAGTGGGCGTGGTCTCAAAGTGGGCGTGGCCTCCTGTCGAAGCAGCAGCCGCTAATGCGGCCACAGTTATTATCTCTACAGATATTATCTTTGACCTTAGCACAATAGGTATTGTGTATTTCTTTGAAAATCACTTTAATCATCTCAACCACCTATGCAAAATACCCATTAGCTTAGTCTAACTTTATACAACCTATCAGTGAATAAGGGAAGCTTAGCACAAAAAGAGCCCCTCCTTCCCACAACAAGAGGGAACAGGAATAAAGAACTACAAAGCTCAGACTCTACACTTCCAAATCAAGATGAAGAAGCAGCGAAAATCCCCTCCACCAAGAGAGGGAAATGAAAGTTTCCAGAAACATTATCAGGGGCTACCCACATCTACGACCTCTCAGATAAACAATTCAGAGAGGAAATCTGGAGGAGAGTCGACCTACTACAAGCAACCATGGAACAGACATCCAATAAGTTAAGGGAGGAGATGAATGAAGCTCTGCAATGGTCTACCAAGAAAATGCAGGAAGAAATGAGAGCAGAAATTTCAAACCTACTAACGGAAGTCACACAAATAAAGGAATCCATAGATGAACTAAAAATCTCATTAGATGCCCTCAACAGTAGAATGACTACAGCCGAAGACAGAATCAGCAACCTAGAAGATGAGCTACAGAAAGCTTATAGACAACAACAAATAATGGCCAAAGACCTCAAAATGGCTGTAGAATGAATCAGAGCCCTGGGGGATGACTTCAAGAGGAACAACATTAGAATCATTGGAGTACCAGAACCAAAGGGAAGTAACCCCAATGAAAAAAACACAGTCAAAGACATCATTGCTAAGAAATTCCCAGAGCTGGAGAAGGCAGGCATCCAGATCCAAGGAGTCCGAAGAGTACCAGCAAAAAGAGACCCAAATAAAAAGACTCCAAGGCATATCATAGTCAGAATGACAGATGCTATGGATAGAGACACAATTCTGCAAGCAGCAAGGTGAAAGAAGGAAATCACATACAAAGGAGCACCCCTCAGATTTACAGCAGAACTGTCAGAGGAAACCCTCCGAGCCCGAAGACAATGGTGGGACATAGTGAAAAGACTCAACGAAATGAATGCCTCACCAAGAATACTTTATCCGACTAAACTCTCACTCAAACTCAAAGGAACCATACACTAATTCTCGGACAAACAACAGCTCAGGAACTTCATAGACTCAAAACCAAACTTGAAAGAAGGTCTAAAGGGGCTACTTTGAGACAAGTAGGAGCCCCATAAGAACAACAAATCCCACAGAAAGATGACAAAAAACCCCATCACAATAATCTCTCTAAATGTTAATGGCCTAAATGCACCTATCAAGAGACACAGAGTGGCAAAATGGATCCGGAAATTAAACCCAACAGTCTGTTGCCTGCAAGAAACTCACCTGAACAAACAGAGTAAACATAGACTCAAAGTCAAAGGATGGAAAATAATCCTGCAAGCAAACAACCCCCTTAAAAAAGCTGCAGTGGCCATCCTAATATCAGACAACATAGATTTCAGGTTGAAAAAGATGAAAAGGGACAGCGAAGGTCATTTTCTGTTTATCAAGGGATATATACAACAGGAAGAAATCACACTCTTAAACATATATGTTCCTAATGAACGCCCGGCTAAATATTTAAAACAACTCCTAACAGACTTCAAAGAGGACATCACTAAAAGCACAATAGTAGTCGGAGACTTCAATAGGGCCTTATTGCCTCTAGAAAGATCGACAAGAACAAAACTCAACAAGGAAACACTGACTCTGAAAGAAGAAATTAAAGAGAGAGACCTAATAGACCTATACATGGCCTTACACCCCAAAAAGAAAGAATACACATTCTTTTCCAGTGCACACAGAACATTTTCTAAAATAGACCATGTACTGGGCCCCAAAATATACGTCAATAGAATCGGAAAAGTAGAAATTGTATCAACCATCTTTTCAGGTCACGATGCACTGAAGATAGAAGCTAACCACTCACCAACTTGGAGAATCAAGTCAAACACCTGGAAATTAAACAATTCAATGTTGAACAATGAGTGGGTCAGGAAGGAAATCAAGGAAGAAATAAAAAAATACTTAGAAACAAATGAGAATGAAGACAGAGCTGTCAAAACCTATGGGATGCAGCTAAAGCCGTGTTAAGGAGAAAATTTATAGCTCTCCAAGCATTCCTCAGGAAGGAAGAAAGGGCACACATAGACAGTTTGACTTCACGACTCAAGACCTTAGAAAAGGACCAGAAAAAGGAACCCAAACCAGACCAAAGAAAAGAAATAATAAAAATTAGAGCAGAAATCAATGACATGGAAACCAAAAAGTCTATCTGAAAGATCAATGAAACAAAGAGCTGGTTCTTCGAGAAAATAAATAAGATTGATAAACCTCTAGCAAGACTCAAAAAGAAAGAAAGAGAGAGAACCCTAATAAATCGAATCAGAAATGAAAGGGGGGACATCATAACAGAAACCAGTGAGATTCAAAAGATCATTAGAGACTACTTCGAAAGTCTATATGCCACAAAACAGGAGAACCTAAAAGAAATGGATGGATTCCTTGATTCTTACAATCTCCCAAGACTGAACAAAGAAGACTTGGAATACCTGAATAGACCCATCATTGTTAAGGAAATTGAAACTATAATCAAAAACCTCCCCAAAAACAAAAGCCCAGGCCCAGATGGTTTCACTGGCGAATTCTTCCAAACATTTAAAGAAGACCTGATGCCTGTTTTCCTCAAACTTTTCCAGGAAATTGAAAAAGCAGGAACTCTCCCAAACAGTTTCTATGAAGCACACATATCCCTAATACCAAAAGCAAACAAAGACACCACTAAGAAAGAAAATTACAGACCAATATCCCTGCTGAACACAGATGCGAAGATCCTCAACAAAATACTAGCAAATAGGATCCAACAACTCATCAAAAAGATCATACATCACGACCAAGTGGGATTCATCCCGGGAATGCAAGGATGGTTTAACATTCAGAAATCAATCAACATAATCCATCATATCAACAAAAGTAAAGATAAAAAACATATGATCATATCAATAGATGCAGAGAAAGCATTTGACAAGATCCAACATCCTTTCATGATGAAAACCCTCACCAAAATGGGGTTTGGAGGAACTTTCCTCAAGATAGTCGAAGCCATCTATCACAAGCCTACGGCAAGCCTTATCCTCAATGGGGAAAAACTAAGTTCCTTTCCTCTAAGATCAGGCACAAGACAAGGATGCCCACTCTCACCACTCCTCTTCAATATAGTACTGGAAGAACTTGCGATAGCTATTAGACAAGAAAAAGAGATTAAGAGCATCCAGATAGGAAAGGAAGAAATCAAACTCTCACTATTTGCAGACGATATGATACTATATCTAGAGAAGCCTAAATCCTCTACTAAGAAACTCTTAGAAACAATAGACTTATACAGTAAAGTTGCAGGCTACAAAATCAATACCCCAAAATTCATGGCCTTCATATATGCAAACAATGAGGCAGAGGAAAGGGACATGAAAAAAGCAATCCCATTTACAATTGTGCCCCAGAAAATCAAGTACCTCGGAATCAGTTTAACCAAGGAAGTAAAAGACCTATACAAAGAAAACTATTAAATGTTACTCCATGAAATAAAAGAGGACATGATGAAATGGTATACCCTCACGTGGATAGGGAGAATCAATGTTGTCAAAATGGAAATACTCCCCAAAGCATTATACAGATTTAACGTGATCCCTATAAGTATACCCATGACATTCTTCAAAGAAATGGATCAAGCAATCTTAAAATTCATATGGAACAACAAACGTCCATGGGTAGCTAAATCAATTCTTGGGAAAAAGACGATGGGAGGCATCACCCTCCCCAACCTCAAACTTTACTACAAAGCAGTAACAATTAAAACAGCATTGTACTGGAACAAAGGCAGAGCCTCAGACTAATGGAACAGGGTGGAATATCCCTACACACAACCCCAAATGTATGATCATCTAATCTTTGATAAGGGAGCAAGAGATGTGAAGTGGAGCAAGGAAAGCCTCTTTAACAAATGGTGCTGGCACAACTGGACAACCACATGCAAAAAAATGGGCTTAGACCTTGACCTGACACCATTCACAAAAGTCAGATCAAAATGGATTAAAGACCTCAACTTCAGACCACAAACCATAAGGTACATTGAAGACAAGGTCGGCAAAACCCTCCACGATATTGAAGATAAAGGTATCTTCAAAGGTGACACTGAACTAAGCAATCTAGTAAAAACAGAGATCAACAAATGGGACTACATTAAACTAAAAAGCTTCTGCACCGCAAAAGATACAGTGACCAGAATACAAAGACTATCTACAGAATGGGAAAGGATATTTACACAATACCCATCAGATAAGGGGTTGATATCAATGGTATATAAAGCACTGGTTGAACTCTAAAAGAAGAACACATCCAACCCCATCAAAAAATGGGGCAAAGAAATGAACAGAAACTTTACCAAGGAAGAAATACGAATGGCCAAAAAGCACATGAAAAAGTGCTCTACATCACTAATCATCAGAGAGATGCAGATCAAAACAACCACGAGATACCACCTCACACCACAGAGACTAGCACACATCCAAAACAACAAAAGCAACCGCTGTTGGAGAGGATGTGGGTAGAAAGGGACCCTCCTACACTGCTGGTGGGAATGCCAACTGGTTCAGCCCTTCTGGAAAACAATATGGACTATTCTCAAAAACTTAGATATTGAGCTCCCATTTGACCCAGCAATACCACTGCTGGGAATATATCCCAGAGAGGCAAAAAAGTATAGTCGAAAGGACATCTGCACTTATATGTTCATTGCAGCACTGTTTACAATAGCCAGAATCTGGAAAAAATCCGAATGCCCTAGAACGGATGACTGGTTGAGGAAACTATGGTACATCTTTACAATGGAATACTATGTAGCTGTTAGAAAAAAGGAAATAATGAATTTTGCATATAAGTGGTTCGGCATGGAAAGTTTCATGCTGAGTGAAATGAGTCAGAAAGAGAGAGATAGACATAGAAAGATTGCACTCATTGTGGTATATAGAATAACAGAGTGGGAGACTAACACCCAAGAATTGTAGAAGTAAGTACCAGGAGGTTGACTCCATGGTTTGGAGGCTGGCCTCACATTCTGGGGAAAGGGCAACTCAGAGAAGGGATCACCAACTATAATGTAGTCGCAGGCCATGCAGGGGAAGGGTGTTGCAGGCCTAATGAGGGCTAGAGACTGAGCGAATATAGACTAGAAAGTGAACACAATGGCCACTCAACTCCTTTATTGCAAAGCACAACAGCTAATTAGAGAGAGAGAACAGAAGGGAATGCCCTGCCACAGTGGCAGAGTGGGGTGGGGGTAGATGGGATAGGGGATGGTGGGAGGCATGCTTGGTTTACTGGTGGTGTAGAGTGGGCACTGGTGAAGGGATGGGTTCCCGAACTTTGTATGCGGGAAGCATGAGCACAAAAGTGTATAAATCTGTAACTGTACCTTCACGGCGATTCACTAGAAAAATAAATAAATTAAAAAAAAAACAATACAATTGCCAAGAATCAAATGACCAAAATTAAAGAAATAAGAGACACTTAAGGACCCATGAAATTAGGGAGATGACTGGATTCCTTGGAGCACATGCTTTGCATGCCAGTAGACCCAGTTCAAGTTCGTACAACACTTAGCCCCCTAAGCACTGCTGGGAGTAATGTCTGACCATGGAGCCAGGAGGCATTCCTGTGAACCATCAAGTATGACAGCAGAAATCAGCCCGTTTAGCCCAAAAAGTCAGATCCATAAGAGAACTAGATATGATACTTATCAATCAGATAACAATGGATTAATAAATGAATTTGGATACATTTCATAAATCAGATAAAAACAATGGGTAATAATTTAACACATAAATTACAAGACAGAGAGCATCAAAAACAAACAAGTAAGTATAGCAATTTTTCCTTTGTAGGAAGACTGTGTTAAGGAAGCTAACAATGAAAATTTGGAATTATAGAATCTTTTTAATCTGACTTTGTTGTGTGTCTTTGTAAATTAATAGAGTGATATATTTTATGTGTTAATTATATAGTAACACATATTAACTATATTTTTGGCATATCCAAATGCACGGGTAGCTTGCCAGGCTCTGCCGTGCGGGCTCCATACTCTCAGTAACTTGAAACAGTAACAATAAGTCTCTCAATGAGAGACGTTACTGGTGCCCACTTGAACAAATCTATGAGCAGTGGGATGACAGTGACAGTGATAGTGATTAACTATATTAACTATATTATATTAATGTATTGATATATTAAATATGTTAAACACATATTAACATATATAACACATACTAACTATATATTAATAGTATATGTGTTATATTTCAAGTGAAAAATAATTTAAAATGCATATACAGCAGAAGCTCAGAAATAAAATCTTATTTTTCCTTTGATTGAAAGGAGATAAGCCTATATCTGTCAGCAATTTTCCTATGTGACTATAATTTAGAGAGAAAGGCCCAATGACTTGCTCAAGAATAAGTGCTGAGACAGACATAGAAAGATTGCACTCATCTATGGTATATAGAATAACAGAGTGGGAGACTAACACCCAAGAACTGTAGAAATAAGTACCAGGAGGTTGACTCCATGGCTTCGAGGCTGGCCTCACGTTCCGGGGAAAGGTCAACTCAGAGAAGCGATCACCAACTACATTGTAGTCGAAGGCCATGTGGGGGAAGAGAGTTGCGGGCTGAATGAGGGCTAGAGACTGAGCACAGCGGCCACTCAACACCTTTATTGCAAACCACAACAGCTAATTAGAGAGAGAAAACAGAAGGGAATGCCTTGCCACAGTGGCAGGGTGGGGTGGGGGGGAGATGGGATTGGGGAGGGTGGGAGGGACACTGGGTTTACGGGTGGTGGAAAATGGGCACTGGTGAAGGGATGGGTTCCCGAACTTTGTATGAGGGAAATATAAGCACAAAAGTGTATAAATCTGTAACTGTACCCTCACGGTGATTCTCTAATTAAAAATAAATAAATTAAAAAAAAAAAAAAAGAATAAGTGCTGAATTGAGAGAAAAAACAGAATATGTATCTTATAATAATAACTCAAAGAATATTTATTGAAATAAAAAATGAACTGCCTAATTTATCTCCTACAGAAAAGATGGTGTGTATATATTTATATATATACATAGAAAAATGAGTAAAGAACCTGAAATTTATACCTCAGATCTTTTTAAGATGCCCTGCTTATTTATGTTTATGGACAAGACAATGCTATGGTGCAATTTATTTAAATGAAAAAATAGCTTTGCTTTTATATTAGATCATGCTTCAGGTTTACTATGTGTTTCTGGGAATTATATTATTTTCTTTCTTCTAAAATACACTACACATTTCTTTGCCTTATAGCTACATAGGGCTAAATTAAAGGGAATAATTATACTTAGGATTATGCAGATAGCAAATGTAAGTACTTGCTAGGCATATTACTTAACATTCCATGTCCAAAGCAGACAATATTAAACATGTAATTGAACAGATTTTTCAAGAATGAACAGGTTCTATCATTATTATTTTTTAAGGCAAGTCAGAATAGCCCGTTATTCTGATTGAGGAACATAAGTATTGACAGAAGGAAAGTCTAATGGTCTATTTGAGAACCACAGAGTTGTCTGAAAATCTCTTTTCCACCATTTTAAATAAAAGACTCCCTCCAGGGTTCAATAGATATTTCCAGTGTGGTTAAAATGAATACTTTAATAACCTTTTTAAAGGAAAAATCAACATTCATTGTTGTTCCACTTCATAAAGAATTCACAAAGGGATAAGCTTAGAGAAAATAAAGATTAAATAATTGTGGCTGGGCTGTATTTTAGGAAAATGGGTCGCTTATGCATACATGCACAACCATTCAGTCAATAAATATAGAGAGCCCCTGCTGTTTGTAAATTAAATAATATAGCTCCCCTAACCGCCTATGATTTAATGGGATGGGAGTATACACGAAGCACTAAGCTAATAACAGTACAAAGTGACTGGAGGAAAAAAAAACCTAAAAGGCAATTAAAGTGTATGATTTAAAGTACAAATTGGATATTCAAAGGGGAAGTTATGGAAGAAGAAATTGCTAATTACAGTGAACTGTGAAAGAACACAGGGAGCTGGACAAGAAAACAAAGACCTTCAAACTTTAACTGTTCTTTCCTTTTTTTAAGAGGGAACATTAAAGTGCACGGTCCTGGTAAGTTTTGGGGAAACCAAGATAATGCCAGTGTAGGTGTGACTATAAATTGGAGCCATGGAATATAACAATAAGAAAAATGGTTTTGGGGAAAGGCATTTATATAAGACTAAGCAAATGAGCTGACTTTTAGACAAAGTGGAATAATGAATGCAACTTGAATTAAGAGAAAAATTTTAAACTTTTAAGAGAAATTTGGATTTGAATCCCATTTAACAACATATGAATCTGGATTTTTTTCTTAAAAAAGGGAGGTAATATTACACATACATTTGTTGATAGATTTTACTACAGTTACATATTAAAGTGCTTGAGCTGTACAAGTCCTTTAGAGATGTTAAGAAGATCATTCACCCCTTATATTTTAGGCTCTATATTATTTAGTGTTAGACAATTTTTGAGTAGGCTAATAGATTTATAAAGACTACTTCAGAAAAATTAAACTGACAATTCTCAGGAAGCCTTTAAGAAGAGAAAGCTAGTTGACAGGGCATTTTATTGAGATGGAGAGTTTTAATTCCTTTTATAAAATTCATGCACAACATAGATTCTCTAGGAAGTAAGTGGCCATCAACTTCTGAACACCAGACTCCATGACCTCCCAAATGGGTCAAGATACTTGTGTATTATTGAAAAGACTAGACTATAGGGAGATAATGCAGAGGAAAGGGAACATAAAAACAAATATGATTATTGAATATGCTAATTAAAGATGAATTAAAAATAATTCTTGGGTTTCAATTTTGTGCCACTGGGAGCATAAGAATACCATCTCAGAGAAAGGGGAGTCAGTTTGGAAGGGGATGTCAAATGTTGTTTTTTTGCATGTTGCGTTTAAGGTGTTTATCAGAATTGTTAACTAAAATCCTCATTAGGAAGGGCATTACCTGAATCTGAGACATAGATGAGGAACAAATTAAAAGAGGGCTTAGAACAGAGCGTCTCTAGCTCTGACGTACATGGCACAAAGTCACAGGAGACATAAAGATTTTGAAAGCATTTTCCAAATGTGGGGAAATTCATTAAAATTTTTGCAATCACCTCACTTATTAAACACACATGTAATAAAGTATTATGAAATAGATAATTAATACAATTTTAAAGTAAAACACAGGATGAAGTAATATTCATTAGTTATTGTTCACAGGACTAAATTTAGAGCAAACTTGTGAGAAAACTACCATAGAAGGAAGCACATTTCTAACTTGAGAGTAAAGCAAAACAAATGAACAGCAAAATAAGGACTATAGTTTTGAAAATCCAGAGCTAGGAGATGAAAGGGAGGGCATCTAATTAAAGAGCATTTATCAAAACCACATGTATATGTACAAAAGAATAGAATCAGAGATTTGGGAAAGAGGGATGTTGCAGGCGAGATTGTCAGTAGTGTCAAATGTAGTATCAAAGGAACATACAATGAGAAGAGTCACTGGACATTTGAGTTCTCCTAAATAAGCCTTGAAAGCAATGTTACATTATTAAGGCTATAAATAAACATTTTCAGATTGTGTTCTAGGATAAATTTTGCTGCAAAAAACTTCCCCACTTGTAGAAAGCTCTTCAAAAGATCAATAATCAATCACTAATGAGAATATTTAGCAGATCATTTACTTCAAGGATTATTATTTTACACTCTTTTCAGCACAGTTATATGTAGTTTGCTTTACCAGAATCTGATAATCTTGCCTGCTTTAAACTTGATTAGCAATTGAATACTATTGAGAACAGAATAATTTACAATCTTAAAACCTAGCAGCTTAAGGAGAATGATGGAACAAATCAAAATCAATTTCTTTGTTGTTGTTACTGATATGACTCAAATTTTAGAACTTTATTCTCCAAACTTCTGCATTACTTAACTTGAAAAAATTACAATAAAATGCAAAAAAAATCAAAGGAAAACTAGAAAAGCTTTCTTTGCTATTAGTGTTGTTTCTGATGTTGACTTGGGAAATAATCCATCGCTCAATTTTGTTAAGCTACCAAAACTTTAAATATCTGATAAATTTACTTTTGTGGCTTATTGCATTCGAAACAAATATTTGTCAAATAGTCTTTGACATCCATGCCCTTTCTTCAAAAAGGTACAAAGTGTGAACTCTCCTTCTGTTAGCATGAGAAGCGAGCATAAACTAGAATTAGGTTCTGCTCCCACTGATCTTTGTGTGAAACATGAATCTTCATTCTTATAACATAATTTTATTCCTATAGATCTAGGTCGAACAACCTGTAAAGAGGAAAGGATAACTCCCCAACTCACTCTAAGTGTAATAATTTATGGTACACGGTAAATTATATCTCTCTTCACAAACTTATTGTGAGGATTGTCTTTGATGGCATTTGTATACATACTTAGCTTTTGTTAGGTATTCAAAGGTATCAACTGGAGTTCTTTCTGTCATTTTCTTGCCTTGAGGGATGCTTTGGAAGAAAAAAATGGCATGAGTGGTTATGTAGTATTTTAGGTATTAATATAACGTAAATGGGAGAGAAGAGAATAGTGGAGAGAACAGGAGAGGAAAGCAAGGAGAGGAGAATATGATAAAGAGATGCTACTTATCAGAATATAGTTATGTATTTAAAATACAGTCAATAAATTCATTGCCATGGGGGAAAGTAATAAAACCACTGGCTCCAAGCCTGCAAAAAATGACCTTGTGGACACAGGAACTAAGGCCTGATAAGACCTTTACCTGGTCTTATCAGGTTCTGTCTGTCCCTCTCTTTCAGACTCATTTCACTTAGCATAATACTCTCCATGTCTATGCGCTTATAAGCAAATTTCATGACTTAGAAGGACTGCACTCATTTGTGAAGTATAAAAAAACCTAACATGAGACTGACACTCAAGGACAGTAGACACAAGGGCCAGGAAGATTGCTGCATAGTTGGAAGTCTGCCTCATGAGAGGGGGAGAAGGCACCTGGAATAGAGAAAGATCACTAAAAAAATGATGGTTGGAGGGATCGTTCTGGATAGGAGATGTGTGCTGAAAGTAGATAAAGGACCAAACACGATAGATTCTCAGTATCTGTATTGCAAACCCTAATGCCTAAAAGTAGATGGAGAGTACGGGGGAAATTGTGTGCCAGGGAGGCAGGGAGAGGGTGGGAAAGAGGGGGTATACTGGGGAGACTGGTGGAGGGAAATGTGCACTGGTGGAAGGATGGGTGTTTGAACATTGTATGATTGTAACTCAAACATGAAAGCTTATAATTATATCTCACGGAGATTCAATTTAAAAAAAAATGACCTTTACCTGGTGACAGCACAGAACAAGAGAAGGCTGAAAGGCCCGACCTCCCACCCCCCAACCCTTGCATCCCCTAAGAAGAGAAGCTTCAGCAGGATAAAAGTCGAGGAAAGGAATATCAAGAAGATCATCAACTCCTTCCAACTGTGCCCTCTTGGCAACCACCCTAGAAAAGGCTTCTTCGCTAGGTACAAAGCCCCAAGGGGCAGCTTGGGAGAAACTCTGAAAAAGCCAATTTGAACAAAGGAAGCCAGTACACATGCTGCCTAATCTCATGTGCTGTGTGTGCACATGTATTGCTGTGAAGCGCATGTGGAATATGAGCACCTGTTTCACCCTGCATCTCCCCTCTTGAAGTCTGTACTTTGCGACTTTCATATCGAGTGTACTGGGGCTCTCTCTCCACTCTCAAGAAGCCTGTGTTCTCTCTTGAGTGATTTCTGTCTGTCTATCTGTCTCTCTCAGATTCCCTTCCTCACTGCTTCCAAATAAAAATCTGTTATACTTAAAAATATTAATTAGTGGAACAAAATCTATTAATATACCATTTATCACAGATAAAATTTTGGCTATGTAGTTTTATACCTCTCTATGAGACTCACGGTCTCACTGTATATATCATTCACCACTAAATTTCTAGTGGCATCACACCATCAAAATGTCACCCACCCACTTAACCTTCCTTTTTTCTTCCTTGGTAGCCACCATTATTACTCATATAGTCTGTTATTTTTGTTGTGGTTATCCTGCTTGCTCTAGTTATTTATATTATTAATGAGTGAAACTATTCAGTAATTGTCTTTCATTTGATGAATTATGTTACCTAACACACTCACCTCAAGTTCTATATATAATAAGCTTGATTTCATCTTTTAATCTTACTTTAATTTTTGTTCATCATCATCATCATCATCATCATCATCATCATCATCATCATCATCATCATCATCCTGTTGATCATCGAATTTCTCGAGTGGTCTCAGTAACATCTCCATTCGTCCTAGCCCTGAAATTTTAGAAGCCTCTCTTTACTCGTCCTTCTCAACGATGCCGCATTGGAGGCTCTTGCAGGGTCAAAGGAATGAGACCCAGCATTGTTAACTTTGGAAACATTGGAAACTCAACCCACCCCCTCCGAGGGACCCTGGTGAAAACAGCCAGGTGCAGGGGCAAGAGACTCTGCCTCATATAGCCTATATGGCTTTAATTCCTGGAATTTCATATGTTCTCTTGAACCCCACCAGTAATGATCCTTGAGTAGAGAGAAAGGTATAAGCCCTGAGTATAGCTTATGTGGCCAAGAGAACAAATAAATAAAATCAACCCCCTGCCACCTCCAACCAATACAGGCTTTGGATTCCAGTTGCAGAGCGAAGACTGCTAGAGAAGATGTAAGAACCACAAAAGGCAGAGGAGGTACGATGGATTTGCTTGAGGGATAGCAGAATGTGGGTGGTGGGTATGATATGACAAGATTCATTGCAAGACATTTGACAAAGTACCCTTGAAATACTTACAATGATGAAAAACAATTCATCTTAATTTAAGACATTCTTTAAAAAACAAAATTAATCTCTTCCAATATTAGTAACATAGACAGTGGCACACTGTTTTATGAAAATATTTAAAAATCGTTTTTATTTCTCTTGTCAAATGCATGTGCTAATTAATCATTTTATAAGGTCATTTGGAATGTAACATTTATGTTTTCAGACTTTATTGTGAAGTGGAACTATAGTAATTAATAATGTATGTATATACATATACTTGCTTATCATTTAAAGATACAAAATCCTAAAATTATCATTTTTCTTTTAACTCTATTTTCAAATGAGAACTCTAGAAGAACAAGGGTATATGTTGAGGATTGAACACTTAGTCATTGATTGGACCACAGTTTTAATTAGACAAATTAAATATAGAATCTATATTTTTAACTCCAAAGTAATGTTTCTGGACAAAATTGGAGTAATATATGTTAACAACCAAAAGGTTTCCCTTTGCATATTCCAATTCCATGGAATAAAGTAATTATACTGAAAGAGCTATCTTTATTTGGAATAGGAACTAAGCCAGAGCAGTTCATTTTGAGAGACAGAATTCGTCACTTCAGTCAGAGTTAGCTTGATGCTTCTGTCAAATGTCAGTGATTCCACTAATATGCTAAAAGAGGCTCTATTTAATCTAATTTTTTATATTCTTCAAAATTTTGCTTCTATTTACAAAAAAATCTAAGTGTTCTTTTTTTCTTCAGCATTCTGTTTTTACAAAATAAAAACAAAGTTTGAGCATTTCAATGTCAAAATTTTGTTTACATATAAACATAGAAATTTGATTCGGAAGACTGAACTAAACCCAAAAGTCCTTTAAAGATTCAACCCTTTCAGTTCTCATTCCCTTTGACAGAAAATAAGTAAATTAGCTAATCTACTTACTTGTGATTTAATTTTGTCAAAAATTATGCTTCTAAAAGAAAGAGAAAATAATTACCTGCTCCCATTGTACATTACTTGATCAAAGGTGCAGCTCACTGACTGGAGGGAGTTAGATGTTGGTTTCAAAATTACTTTTTTTCACAGTGTGTGACTCAGATTTCTATAAACTTCTAGTTCTTAAGACAAGAATTTAGAGGTAGATAGGACTATGTTAAGTATTATAGTATCACTTATTATTTCCTTTAGGCAAGCCAAATGTCAGAAAATTTTAACATGAAAATAACACCTATTACATATACTTCTTTTTGAAAAGACCTTTCTGACTTTTAGTATTCATATTTGTTTTTGAATTTTTAATAAATAAATATTCTTATTAGATAGAATATTGCAATTCTGAATTTGGACAGCATTGATATCCATCAACTTGTGAGAGATGAGATGACATGAGATTTGAAAAAGAGCGTATTTAAATTGATGCATAGAACTTTACACTTACAAAGGTCTGAAATGTTCAAAATGATAAGATATATATGATGAAAATAAGAAGGATGAATTAGTAACATTTGGGGACCCAGAATATTTTTGCATCATGGTAATTAGATTACACACAGGATTGAATTCAATCTTATTCCCTTTTATTAGTGAGGCATCTAAAGTGTGGATATAGGCAAACGGTTTTACCTAAACTATGTATATAATATAAATATCAAGACCAGGATTCAAAATTAAAACAAAATCCCCTACTTGATAGTACCATGGGTAGGGCATTTACTTTGCACCTTGGCTGACCCGGGTTCGATCTCTGGCATCCCATATCACCCCCTGAGCAAAGCCAGAATTAGTTCCTGAGTATGAAGCCAAAAGTGACCCCTGAGAATAGAATTACCATGTGTGATCCCAACAAACAGCCCAAACCAAGAATCTGTGATGTTTACATACCCTCGCTTTAGGAATTTAGGAATAATATTGAATGTTAAGTATTTCGAAGATAGCTCATAGAATCAGGTGCTCCCAAACTTATTTAGAAGATTGACATTGGTCAGGAAATGATAGATTACTGTAATTTATGTGGTAGTTGTCTGTTCATTTGACATTTTTGTATATTGACATTGCTGCAATATGAAAAGTTTAGATATGTCATCATTATGGTATTTCATGTTTTAAATTTATGTGAGTTGATTTATATTTATTCAATTAATGGAACTGAGAGCTTGATCAATGACTAAATTTGTACAAGAGGCTTGGAGATATAATGGTGAACAGAGTGTAGTTGGGGAGATGATTATTATTTAATAGTATTTACAAAATGGAACTGTGATAAGTGCTAAGGCATACGATACTTTGAATCAGAGTGGTTGAAAATTTAATTGAGAAAAACTTTCCTGAAACAGTGTTCATAAAATTGAAAGTGCATAGTGGGAGTGATGAGAAGAGTTTTGCCTTTTGAGTTGGGTTATGGATTGCAGTAGAAAGAGGGAGCAAACCAAAAAGCATAGAGGGGTGGGTTTTCAGCAAGTAAGGATAAGCAAGTTAGGGTAGGTGAGGGCTTTTTTGACAGGTTTGTTTGTAGATGAAAAGTTTTAAAGCTAGAAGGTGATATAATAAGTAGTGATATAATAAGAGGAATAATGTCAGATTAGTAGAAAAATGATTGAAAACTCTCTATTTTTATATATTAAATTTTATTTAATACTTGGATCTTGTTATGGTAATGATCATGTCTCACTTGACATTAATAACACTTTTAAAGCAATATATGCTAATATATTTTAGATTTTCCTTGGAATATGTAAGGCCTACAGTACTAAATTTTCCCCTTACACTTTACATAAACACTGGTTTACAAAGTTGTTCATAATGATTTGATACAGGCACTCACTATTTCAACACCAATCCCACCAATATTATATATTCCCTCCATGAGTGTGTCCAATTTTCCCAAGCATCCTTCACCCTGCCTATAGCAGGCCCTCAATGATTTATTTGATATTGCTTGTTATCAAAAATTTGCTAACTGAAAGATCAAAAAAATGTTTTCTTAGAAGAAAGTTAGTGAAAATTGTATCTTACCATGAAGCCAAGTCCTTGTATAATAGATAACTAAGTTGTTACAGGTTAAGCCTTCTGTGTTTATATTTTGAAATGTGAAAAAATGTGTGGAATGGGATAAGGAAAGAAAGAAGGGATGTTTGTAAAAATCAGTCCAAGGGAGTTAGTTGCCTGACTCGGGTGATTATCGATGAACAGACATTGGTGATGAGTTAGAAGCAACCTAAGACTTGCTTAGGGTGACTCCTGTTTCTTTTTCTTACTGCTCCCCATTTAGCAAATGGATCAAGTGGAAATGAAGTTCAAAGGAAGCTGTTGAGCCCATTTTTGCACAACAGAGATTGCGTTACCTTGGAGATATGCAAATAATGATGGTCCTTACTTAATTTTTCATATTATTATGTATGGTTTCTTAAATTTCAAGTATGATTTGTATAAATAGTTTTACTTGAAATTGAATTTGCAGTTAATAAAAACCAGTACTTCTAAAGTAGCTATTTATTTAGTTGGGGTAGCTTAAACCTCCTACCTCCCAGATGACTTTTTAATGCTTTCCCCCAAAGAACTTCGGAAAATTAGTAAATTGATTTATTTAAGAAATGAAGGTTGTTGGCTAAGGAAATACCTCCATGGGTTTGGAGCACATAGTGTGCATGTGAGAGCTCTGGGTTTTATACCTGGCTTTGTGTGGTGCCCAAGCACCACCAAAATTACCCCCAAGCACTGATCTGAGATAGATCTCAAGTACTATTAAAATGTGACCCCCAAATCGCACACAAAAACAAAAGAAATACACATTGCAAATGATAGGGATAGTATAATCTGATGAGAATAATCACAAATATGAGATGGTCACATGTTATTAGAAACAAACTACGTAATTCCTTTAAATTAAGACATTTTTGTATAGTGATAGGGGGAATTCATTTCAAAACCATCTGTTACCTTTATGAATAAACCCTCTTCATATTTTTCTGACAAACAAAAAACCTGAAATACCATCCTCTAGCTTTTTAATTCCTTTGATTTTTGCTTCCTTTTTTTCAGTTATTCTGAGAGGGATCCTGAGTTCTCAGTCTGGAGTCTGATCTTCCTACGATGATCCAACAGCTTTTGGTCTTTTTGAGACTCCTTGCATATTTAAGTAATCTTGCAGACACTGAATCTTATTCCACTTTACAAAAATGGAATTTTAGGCTGCAAGTGGAATAGTTAAATAAATTGATCACTTACACAAAGGTTGAGAGAGAAAGGCAAAATATAGGTCTTATATTCAGAAAAAAACTTTGAGAGGTATTAGAGATAAATTTCAAAATTTTTAAAAGATATCTGTAGATATCATGCCTAGATTTATTTGAAATTAGAAAGTGAAGCAATATATAACTTTTAATGTATTTAAACATATATTTTTAAAAAGATTGCTAATTATTTTATATAACTTTTCCAGATATACTGTTGTCAACAAGAAAATATGAAAAAAAATTATTGAAATTAGATAGCAATGAAAATGAATTATTTACTTTCATTGTCATTTATTGATAAGGGATCCACTACTTGAGGTCGTAAGTTGATTATTTAAGGAAGTATATCGAATAAGTACTTTTAAGATGTTTGGTATTTATGATGTGTAGTTGAACTTAAGTATTACCTATCTCAGAGACAATTACATTATCTTTTAACTATGTATAAATAAATCAAGAATGATCTGTGAGGCTGTCACTCTATTGCTAAAGCTAATATAGTGAGCTACACAGTTACTTCTTGATAAAAATTAATTTAATAGAAAAGTTTAGCTTTTACTTTTAATTATTTGAATATTCTTAAAAATGAATCAATGATATTGGTATTTGTATTATTTTTATTTCAAAATTAAATGTGAAGCATAAAGGAAATAAAGAAATCAAAGCAACCTAATTTCCAGAAGCATGCTCCTGAATGCTTTAAGCTGAGATTCAAACCTGACTTCCCCTTTGGTGTGGGCAAGACCTTTGCGTCTCCCTGTGGTATTCTGCTCACCGTTTGCGGGAGTGTCCAGTAATCCTATCCTTGTGTCAATATGAAAACACATTTCTCGGGGGGGGGGTGTTGAGGAAAATACAATTTGAGGGTAATATTGGCACAGATATATATTTGTTGGGTATAGTAGTTGACATTTTCAAAGCAAGATTTTCTTTGTAATTGCCAATGGAAAGGTAGAAACTACATTTTTTTTGTTTTTGTCTGTTTTTGAGCCTTCTCTGTAGCTTCCAAGAGCTTACTCCTAGCTCTACACTCAGAGATTGTTCCTGGCGGTGGTCAGGAGACTGTGTGGTGTTGGGAAATGAACCTGAGTGAGTCACATACTAGGCATCCGCCTTAACACATGTACTAGCTCTCAGCCTCCTGAACTTTATTTTGTGTAAAGTCATAGAAGTAAAGCATGCTTACTAAGTTTCCAGAAGAACTGGATTTTGAAGCTTTTTCTATATTATTTTATATTTCAGTGAACCACTAGAAATAACCTCAAGTATCTTATATTCCTACATTCAGACTAAATTCTAAATTTGAACTTGAATATAAGAAATTTCTTGCCTTCTGTCTTGTGATTTGAATCCTATCCATTAAAACTAAAACAAAGTCCCTTTTACTCATAAAAGTATTTAACAGTCACATTCACAACTACATTTAAAACCTTAAAATTTGTTGCTTATGCATTATAACATAATGAATTGCTGCATTACAATATGCAGCACACTACCATACATAGGCATTTATTAATGTTGCATGCTGGTTTTATTAGTTTGTAATATCAAAGAACTTTTAAAATGTTGAATTTTGTTAACTATAGTCCAAAGAGCATAGAAATTCAAAAATAATAGTCATATCTTCTGATTTTCCTTACTTTTTTTTTACTTTTATACACATGTTTATTTTTCATGAATTTTTTAGACCAAAGAATAAAAAGACAGGCTAAAATTATTGTCCTATTCAATTCAACAATAAAATACTAATAAATTCATAATTACTAAATCTTACTATAATATACTATGTAATAATTTATTGTTAATTTAATTAGTTCTATTGCTAGAGTTTTCCAATAAGAAAACAAAAGATAAAAGAGACGTATAGCCAAAATTATTATCTAGTTCAGTGACAGGGCTAGAATTCAAATTCAAGGCTTATCTGAATCAGGGACTACAGAGCCTTGGATTTAGACAAATTAGTATTGAACACACTAAGCAAGGAAATTTCTAATAAACATACTTGTCACTGCTGTAGACTATTTGGAAACAAATTTGAATGTACAGGGTTTCTGATATCTATTCTTTGCTTAATTAGAGGTTTTGCTAGTTGTTATCTGCTTGCATAGAGGACTGTAAAATGCTATTACAAAGGTGCTTGAAATAACTCCAGGTTTTTCCTATCCACTGACCATGCAGAATCTAAATCCTCAATGTGCCTAATGGAGCACTACTTCACTCTACTTTATAATTTCTCCTAAAATGTACACATATAAATGATTGATCATTAAAAATTGCCTGGGATGGAATAGCAACTGATTTTAATCTTACAACTAAGTCAGACTAATATTTGTGTGGGAGGTTATATCGCCTTACTATTGTTTTATTTTGTCTGTATCAGCAGGTGGTAATCAATAGGTCAAAAAACAACCGTGAGTTAGCATTTATTTGTATGCATGCATTCTAGTTGAAAGCATTAATGTGGATATTAAGATAACATCATTAATTAAGTGATAATAGTTTCTAAAATGTTTTGCATGCTAACTTTGTACTGAGCACAATTTACTTGTTCCACATGAACCTTATTAAAAGATACTGATGAGGTTATATCACTTGTCCAAATGTGTACAGCAAATGTTTGTCAGAATCGTTCACATATACTTGTTTTGAATTCACTATAAATCGTCAATTGATTTGGACATGATATCATGTCATTTTTATCATGTAAGTCAAAAACAATCATCACTTATAAGAAATATCATTTAAATAATTTGGGTCAAGGGAACCTTGAATTCTATATTCATCACTTGGTTTTCTTTGGCCAATTAATTATATCATTTTATAACTGATGATGATAGTTATAACTAACTGAGTTATGTGAAGTTTAGATAAACTAACCCATATAGAATTATTAGCATAATTACTTAAAACTAATAATTATGTATTATTTATATTACTATTATAATTATATATTTTCTCTGTCGTCCCATTGCTCACTGATTTGCTTGAGTGGGCACCAGTAACGTCTTCATTGTGAGACTTGTTACTGCTTTTGGCATATCAAATACACCCAAAAAGAAAAAAAATAAAGAAATTTAATGTCCTGTGCCTTGCTCTCACCCCTCGTCTTTGGGATTCACTTTGCCACTGAAGTGTAATTATACTTTATACTTCCTTGCCAGGGCTGGAGCAATTGCACAGCAGGTAGGGCATTTGCCTTATATGTGGCCGACCTGGGTTTGATTCCTCCACCACTCTAGGAAAGCCTGGCAAGCTACTGAGAATATCCCGCCTGCATGGCACAGCCTAGCAAGCTATCCATGGTGTATTCATATTATATATTATTAATATTACTAAATATTTATATTATATATTATTATGATTCTTTTTATTAGTATAAATGTCAGACCTGTTTTCTGTTGTTTCAAAGTTTAAAATATGTACTATACACATTAGGCATGTTTAACTACTTTTTTCACCCTTAACTAAGCAGATTTATATCATTCTACAATATAGTTCAGTTTGGCATTTGTAAATATCTCTTCCTCAAATCATAATTAATCTCACAAATCATCAGTCAACTTGTGAAGTGGAAGAGGATTAGAAAATCCACGCGTTTCACATGGGGAAACAAGCAAGCTTATAAATTGTCTTGCCCTAGGACATACCTTAATTCAAGAAAGAGTGAAGATTAGCACTAGGGCATATGACCTAACCAGAGGAACAAGTTATCCTCCTGCAAGTTTGCAGCAATCTGAGAAATCAGGGAAGCAAAGGTCAACTGATTCCAGGAATAAAGAAAAGGCAACTGAGAAGTAAAATATAGCCAGTCTTAGTCCTTGACACTCATTCTTATTTGGTATTGGCTAGTTTCCAAACCAATTAAAGTTTTCTGCACTAGATTTGTTTAGTTATCTTGGCAAATACTTCCTTGGATGAAGCATCAAGTGACTGTGCTCAGTGAATTATAGAAAAACAGCAAGATCACCATAATTGGCTGCGTGTTTCATTAACCTAAAAGCTCTAAGAAAAGTTTTCTTCTTGTGCGTGGTGATCTAATAAATTAATTTTTAAAAAAATTTTCATTAACTTATTTTTTTCAATTGTATTATAAAATGCAAACTGATAGGGACATTTATATTTTAAAAATCTTTTCATGCAACTATATGTTATAAAAGACCCTGGAACAAGATATTTATTCCATTACTAAAAGCATTTACCTGCCTACCCCCGTCACAAGCACCACCCATAACCCTCCACCCCCAACACATATCACTGTAAATGCTGATTCATTTCACTTCATTTGGAACTAAACTATTACAGTTTAAGTACTGTTTTTCATTTTTTTTAATTTATGAGTCACTGTGAGGGTACAGTTACAGAGTTTCATGCCTGTGTTATAGTTATACAATACTCGAATACCCATCCCTTCACCAGTGCCCATTCTCCTCCACTGATGGCCCCAGGGTCCCTCCCCCACCCCATGCTGTCCCCCACACCCCACCCCCCCGTGATAGGAAATTCCTTATTTTTCTCTCTCTCCTTTGGGGTGTTATGGTTTGCAATGGAGATACTGGGTGGCTATCGTGTTCAGTCCATAGTCTGCTTTCAACACGCCTCTCCCATCCTGAGTGGATCCTCCACTACACTTTAGTTGGTGTTCCCTTCTCTATCTGAGCTGCCCTCTACCCCAGCATGTGATAGAAGCTTCCAAGCCATGGAGCAGGCCTCCTGGTACTTATTGCTACTATTCTTGGGTGTTAGTTTGCCATTCTGTTGTTTTATATTCCACAGATGAGCGCAATTTTTCTGTATCTCTCTCTTTCTTTTTGACATATTTCACTTAGCATGATACTTTCCATGTTGATCCAGTTATATCCAAAGTTTATGACTTCATCCTTTCTGATAGATGCCTAGTATTCCATTGTGTAGATGTGCCAAAGTTTCTTTAACCAGTCATCTGTTCTAGGGCATTCGGCTTTTTCCAAATTTGGCTATTGTAAACAGTGCTGCCATGAACATACAGGTGCAGATGTCATTTCGACTGTACTTTTCTGCCTCTCCTGGATATATTCCCAGAAGTGGTATTGCTGGGTCAAATGGGAGCTCAATTTCTAATTTTTTAATAAGTGACCATATTGTTTTCCAAAAGGGCTGAACCAGTCAGCATTCCCACCAGCAGTGTAGGAGGTTTCCTTTCTCCCCGCATTCACGCCAACAGTGGAAGAGCATTTTTTCATGTGCCTTTTAGCCATTTGTATTTCCTCCTTAAGAAAGTTTCTGTTCATTTCTTCACCCATTTTTTGATGGGGTTGGATATTTTCTTCTTGTAGAGGTCAACCAGTGCCTTGTATTCCCTTGATAACAACCCCTTATTAGATGAGTATTGGGTGAATATCCTTTCCCATTCTGTAGATTGCCTTTGTATTCTGGTCACTGTATCTTTTTTGGTGCAGAAACTTCTTAGTTTAATATAGTCCCATTTGTATATCTCTGTTTCCACTTGATTGCTCAGTTGCATGTCATCTTTGAAGATACCGTTAGCTTCAATATCGTGGAGGGTTTTGCCAACCTTATCTTTCATGTATCCTATGGATTGTGGTCTGATGCTGAGGTCTTTAATCCATTTTGATCTGACTTTTGTGCATGGTGTTAGGTCGAGATCTAAGCCCATTTTTTGCATGTGGTTGTCCAGTTACGCCAGAACCATTTGTTGAAGAGGCTTTCCTTGCTCCACTTCACATTTCTTGCTCCCTTATCAAAGACAAGGATGCCCATTCTCCCCACTTCTGTTCAACACAGTACTGGACATACTTGCAATAGCAAATAGGCAAGAAAAAGACATTAAGGGTATTCAGATAGGAAAGGAAGAAATCAAGCTCTCACTATTTGCAGATGACATGATTCTATATCTAGAGAATCCTAAAATGTCCACTAAGAAACTCCTAGAAACAATAGACTCGTACAGCAAAGTCGCAGGCTATAAAATCAATACCCCAAAAATCCATGGCCTTTCTATACGCAAATAGCAAGACAGAGGAAAATGAAATTAAAGAAAAATCCCATTCACAATTGTACCACAGAAAATCAAGTACCTTGGAATCAGCCTAACTAAGGAGGTGAAGGATATCTACAAGGAAAACTACAAAACGCTACTCAATGAAATAAAAGACGACACGAGGAAATGAAAGCATATTCCCTGCTCATGGATAGGAAGACTTAACATTGTCAAAATGGCAATACTACCCAAAGCACTATATAGATTCAATGCGATCCCTATAAGGATACCCACGAAATTCTTCAAAGAAATGGATCAAACACACCTGAAATTCATATGGAACAATAAACACCCACAAATAGCTAAAGCAATTCTTGAGGAAAAGACGATGGAGGCATCACCCTTCCCAACTTCAAACTTTATTACAAAGCAGTAACAATTAAAACAGCATGGTACTGGAACAAAGGCTAAGCCACAGATCAATGGAACAGGGTGGATTATCCCTACATACAGTTTAAGTATTCTAAGTTAAATGGAATAGGGTCTGGAGATAGAATAAGTGGGTAAAATACTTTTCTTGCATACAGACATTCCAAGATCAATCCTTGGCATCTCATATATTCCTCCAACTCCCTCCAAGAATAATACATGGGGTAGGAAGTAAGTAATCTTTGAACACAGTAAGGTGTGGCTTCCAAACCAATAAATAAATAAGTTAACTGGGATAAATAAAGTGGGGAGCTTTTTTTTAAATGAAAATCATCACCATATACATGTATACACACATTAAATTATTTTTGAGGAAGCTAAAAGCATAAGTTTATAGGATACAGAAGCTTAATAACTTGATTTCACCTAAAAAATAATAAAATGGGGGGCTGGAGTACACAGGTTTGATCCCCAGCACCCCATATGGTATCCTAAGAACCATCAGGAATGATCTCTGAATACAGAGTGAGGATTAATCCCTGAACATCACTGGGTGTGGCTTAAATATCAAAGGAAAAGAGACTAAAACTAAGATTTAGTAATCTTGGCATTCATTCAAGATAATATCAGGGGATAGGTAGCATTCTGTATATTTAAAGAGGGTGTTAAGTCAGTGTTTTTAGTTCAACAGTAAGTAATTTATGTTTTTTTTTCTTTTTGGGTCACATCCGGTGATGCACAGGGGTTACTCTTGGCTCTGAACTCAGGAATTACTCCTGGTGGTGCTCAGGGGACCATATGGGATGCTGGAGATCAAACCTGAGTTGACCATGTGGAAAGAAAATGCCCTACCCGCTAAAATATAGCTCCAGCCACCAGTAATTTATATTTAAGGTAGAGTGCCACCTTCTTCCCCATCCTCAGGGGCAGCAGAGACTAAATGCAATGCTAGTAAAATTTTTCCAGAGAATTGAAAAATTGGAAATGCTTTGCACTGAGTGATTGTATATTACCACACCCATTCAGAAGTTAAAGCTCTAAGTATGAAATTTATAGTACTTTTAGGTGGCCTTTGGGAGATAATTTTGATTTGATTAAGTCATATAGATAGAGGCCCAATTATCAGTGTTCTTGTAGAAAGGATATTACTCATTGTTAAGAATTTTAATTTATCCAAGTGTGTCTGTGGACTTCAGGAGAATCCAGCCAACTATAAGCTAAAAAGAGAGTATTTCCAAACACCAGATACATCACCGCCTTGATCTTGAAATTCCTAAACTACAGACTTCTAGGAATTTTTTTATTTAAGCCACTTTACTTATATATTTGTTCACAGAAGCTTGACCAGTTGTGATAGGAGCTAGGACCATCTAGACAAGATAATAATAAAGGTAGAGTTTATTTTTCTGTTTACCCCTCAATGTGGGGAGACAGGTTATTCTATCTGATCTTCCCCTGTCTTCTTACTCCCCCTAATTGTTGTCAAAGAGATAAAGTGTTAGGTAGAATGAATCATTGGACTTTACCTTCCAAGAAACTCATTTAAATCTAGAAAATAAACATTTTTTAAAAAAATAACTTCAGTGTCACTGATTAAGATTTTGAAATAAAATAATACCTAAAACTAGTTTTGAACCTTCTAAATTTTGATATGAGCAAATAACATTCACCAATTTTGAACTTGTTTCTATATCTGAAAAAAAAAGTGAGATTGGCAAGAGTAGCTATGTGATGTTGAGAACAATTGATAATACCAAAAAGCTCTGAACATAATAGGTACCTCATAAGAAAAAGTTGTCTTGAAGACTGACAACTGCAAAAACAGAATGGTTATCAGATGAGTCCCACTTTAAGTAACATTGAGAAACACAAACACAACTTGCCTGTGGCTCAGCTAAGCATGTTAGTTACAGATTATCGGAGCCTGATAGAAATTTAGAACTTGACATTTTATGCTATCCTGGAAAAAGAGTTTCAGGGACAGATCAATTTACTTGGCCAGAGGTGAGAGACTGAGGCAGCACTCAAAAGAGACTTTATTCTACCACTTTAGCTTCTGCTCATTTATGATTCTAGTGCTTTTTTTTTTCTTTTTAGGTCACACCCAGCGATGCTCAGGGGTTACTCCTGGCTTTGCACTCAGGAATTGCTCCTGGCAGTGCTTGGGGGACCATATGGGATGCCGGGGATCAAACCCAGGTCGGCTGCGTGCAAGGCAAACGCCCTACCCGCTGTGCTATTGCTCTGGCCCCTCTAGTGCTTTTCATTTCATGGAAAATTCCTGAATCTAGGGAGCTAAAGAAGACTGATTTGACATATGGTCAAATCCTGAATGCATGAGCCAGGAGTGACCCCTGTGCATTGCTGGGTGTGACCCAAAAAAGCAAAAAAAAAAAAAAGACTGATTTGAAAGGAAAGTATATATGATAATTAAACATATACGTATTCTATATAATTCATGTTGAGATTTAATTTCATTTCACTTAATTATTTATATAATGCTCATCAGGAAAAATTTTGATTAATACAAAGATGTTTTTGATCACCGAGCAAGTACAGCAGGTAGGATGCCTGCCTTATATGTAGCCAACCCAGTTTCAATACCTTCTTTTTCAAAAATTTCCTGTTTCTTATGAATATTATTATTTTTTCAGTAATAAGCAATTTAACCAAGATGTCTCACATGCAATGCACACATTTACCCCTGAGTCATATACTCACTCCACTGAATTGACTGAAGAGCTGAAATAAAGTTCAATTCTATAAACATATACATATGCTTATGTAACACCACACAACTATTCCAATGCAAAAATTAGTGTTTAGTGATTAGTTTCTCCCTTAATTAAAGAAAGAGAGAGATTGATATAAAGTTCTGTGGTTATTGTCACTTTTAAATATTTTGAAATCTAACAGAAGGCATATGTTGAAAAAATCTAATCTTAAAAAGGAGTTTGCAAGTGTTTTATATAAAACAAGAGATACATAGATGTTCTAGGTATTGTGAACCAAAGATTAAATAAAACCTATTATATAGGTAGTCTATAACAACAACAACAAAATCAACTTTTGCAATTTCATTATCATTTAAAGAAAGATACAAAACTAGCTATATGATAACAGGATATATAATTGAAAAAACATTTTAAATGGGGCTAATATTTTGTATTATTGACATTCTAGTAAGTATTGCTCATAACCAAGGTGACTGAAAATATTTATATTTTACAACCATTCTCAATTCACAAGTCTTACAAAAATAGTCTAAAGATGAATAATAAAGCAGTGAACCAAAGTTAGTTTAATAAAAGAAATCAAAGTTTTACAGCAGATCAATAATTAATCTTAGAGGATAAATAACAGAAGAAAATATAAAAAATACAACGAAGAACAAGGAAGACCTAGGCAAAACACAACTTCTGAATCTTGCTTTCAATTATAACCTATTTTAAACTTTACAATATGTATTAATTATCACATCCAATGTTTTCCTCTTGAATTCAGGATTAAAAAGACTTCTAAGAAAAATTGCATAGTAAAATTCCTGCAGTTAATATTGCACTGTCAAACTGGAAAGAGAATGTCATCTGAGTTTGATATTTAGGAACAAATAAATTAGAAAAATATGATTGAAATTTTTTGTGGAAGCTTGTGATTAAGGGGCATATGACTATGTACTCTAAAGTATTCCACTTTGTCATGGGGATTTTTTTGAACTGAAGACAATTGAGCAAACAAAGCAAAACAAAGCAAAACAAAATGTGTTTCCATTGAAGTTTTTCTGCCCTTACTTCTGAACTGGAGATAATGATAATAGCTAGTTGAGCCTGTATAATCAAACTTCTTGTGAATCACTCTGGTCTACTTTCAGTTTTCCTTGTGTATTTGCTTTTCCTGAATTATTACCTCTTAGTTAGTTACACCAAACATTTTTTCTCTATTTTCACATGTCCATAATTTACTGCCCCATGTAAAATTCATAGTTGTGGGTCTGAGAAGATATCTCAGTGTTAGAGCATATGCTGAACACGTATGAGGCCCTTCATCTGATCTCTAGTATCACATGACTCTTCATATAGTCCAGGTATGGCAATTTTGGATCCCACACATGAACCCTCAGCTGGACAAATCTTAGCTGAGTATCTGTAGGAGTGCTCCCTAATTGCTCCAACTACTGCTTGGAGCTGCCCCTATGAAAAAATTAAGTGAATAGAGTGTGGATTCAAACACAAGAGAGTGAACCTGAACACAACAAAGAGAGGAGGAGAGGGAGAGTGAGCAAAAATGAGAGAGAGAGAGAGAAAGAGAAAGAGAGAAAGAGAGAGAGAGAAGAAAAGTGCTCACTAAAGTTAGGATTATGAGGTGGGTGGGAGGGGAGACTGGGAAACTAGTGGTAAGGGTTCACTGGTGATGGGATGGATGTTGGAACATTGTATGATTAAAATCTAATCAAGAAATACTTTGAAACTGTGTTTCTCACAGTGATTTAATTTTAAAAATATATTATGAACACACACACACACACACACACACACACACACACACACACACAAAGAAAAAGCTCCATGACAGCTAAAGAAACAGTCAACAATAAGGAAATACAGCTTACTGAATTACTGGTTGGAATAAAGCACACTCTAATAGGTGATATAATACAAACATATAAATATGTTATACAGCTATTTAGTTTTTAAAAAAGCAATATAATTAACATTTTGGGCAGAAGAAATGAATAGTTCCCTCTAAAAAAACATACAGGCATAATCAGGTAAATGAAAATATATTCACTACTAGTCACCAGGGAAAGACAAATCAAAAGTACATAGAATATCACTTCAAACCTCTTTGAATATCTTTTATCAAAATATGAGTTAAAACAAGTTTGATCCAGTGTACGGAGAAAAGAGATATCTTGAACACTCTTTCAGGGTTGTAAATAGACATAGTCACTATGTAAAACAGAATGAAGTTTCTTAAAATAATTAAAATAGTATGATTTTTATAAGGTCATTATATTTAACTTCTGAAAGGTAATTATTCAATATTTGTGTGCCAATAAACTTGGGAAAATCAGTAAAATTTGTAGGCAAACTGCCATTCAATAGACCTTAAACTAACATTCAAATTTGTTATATGTTTGCTGATAGAAAAAAGTAAATGTAAGAAAGTCTATAATAAATTTGAACATTTAATTTTGAAAAGAGTGAAAGAAGACAATATAAGAACATTCATAGTAAATCTAAATGTTATTGAAAAAGTTTTGGTAACACATTAATAATGCTAAAGCAATGCTTTTGTACTGAGGAACTGGTAGGTGCTTGAGATAGAACTTGCTCTTCCTTTATATAAACCATGTAGTCCAGCCCTTTGAGTCATATTCCAGGCCCTGAGTATACAATTCTTGTTTCTACTTCTGTTTTTCACCTGGTGTTGATCTTACCTAGTTTGCTTTGCCAAATAGTTAACATATCACTATCACTATCACTGTCACTATCATCATATTGATCCTTGATTTGCTAGAACGGACCAAGTAACATCTCCATTCATCCTAGCCCTGAGATTTTAGCAGCCTCTCTTTACTCGTCCTTTCCAATGGTGCCGCATTAGAGGCTCTTTCAGGGTCAGGAGAATGAGACCTACCATTGTTACTGTATTTGGCATATAAATATGCCACTGGGAGCTTGCCAGGCTCTCCCATGCGAGTGAACATATACATCAAGAAAAATATTTGTCATATAATAACATCTAGAAAAAAATTGTGGCTAGAGAGATGGTAATAAAGGTCAGAGATACTAGAAACATTTTAAGTATCAGCATGAAAGATAGGGACTTTCATTTAGCCTTTCTTTCAACTAGCAATTTTGCATTTAAAAAAATACTTTCTCGCTAAGTACTGAGCTCTTTCAAGGTATTTAGCATTTCTCATTACGTACTATTTGCTTTGTATTTGTTCTAATTTCAACAAAATCATTAGACAAAATTCTGTTTCCTCTAGACATTTAAATAAATATTTTCCCAGAAAACCCTTGAATTCACTCAGGTGAGTGAACTTTATTTTTCAACAGTTCTATTAAATGTAAAAGGCATCTTGTTCAAAATAATAATGTTGTTAAGGTCTGGTAAACACATCAGGAGGAAATTGAGTCAAGTTCATGGTCTTACAAGAAATGTAGGTAGACAAGATCACGAGGCAGCATGCATTAAAAATAGGCCTGGTTCTGATGGACATGGGGGATTAATCAAAACTGAAAGTTTTTCAGAATAAAAAGCCTCTACCCCGTACAGTTCAAAGGATTTTCTTAAAGACTTGAACTATCTGTAATTTGAGCTCAAATAGGCTGTATTCTTCTCTGTGTATTTCCTGAGTCCCTGAAAATGACTTGAAATACTTAGGAGGGAGGTATACTGTAGAGGGGCTTTTTATCTCTTTCTTTGTAACAAGAAGATGCAGCCCTTTATTGGATCTCTACTCCCCTTTCACTTTGCTCACTTTGCCCCTTCTATCCAGAGGGCTTCACTTCACTTTTTTCCCTCAAAGTTACTTGGATTGAGCAAATCAAAGGTGAATCAAGCAAATATCTGGTGATTTCTCTCTGACTTCCTCAACTACTTCAAATCTCCATTTCTGTTTCTGACTATCATGCCTACTTTCTCTCACTGTAGATTTTAATGTAAGTACATATACTTTTTAAAGTGATTCATAAAAACAGACCTTTACTTCGTAGTTTTTTACAAATCGTTAACTGCCTACTGTGTGAAAGTACTCAGGAGACTGTGGAATTTAGACAATATTAATGAAATCTTTTCATAATAACAAGTATCTACTTACTCTATAGGCTGGAACGATAGCACAGTGGATAGGGTGTTTGCCTTGCAAGCAGCCGACCCGGGTTCAATTCCGCCATTGCTCTCAGAGAGCCCAGCAAGCTATCGAGAGTATACAGCCCACACAGCAGAGCCTGGCAAGCTACCCGTGGCATATTCGATATGCCAAAAACAGTAACAACAAGTCTCTCAATGGAGACCTTATTGGTACCTGCTCTAGCAAATCGATGACCAATGGGATGACAGTGCTACAGTGCTACTCTACAGGCCAGTAGGGCTTGGGGTTTCCATCAAGTGGTTGCTATTAACTGTGGGGACTTCTCAAACTTTTTGTCATTTCACCATAATTATATTAATTTTAGCCATTGTGTCAAGTGACCCATGCAGATATTAAACACACCAGCAGTTTTAGAGGTCATACTATAGGAACTGACTCAAACAATTTGACAGACATGGGAATTTTTATTAATATTGATCTATCAATCTGAAGCAATCATTTAGCTTCATTTAGACTATCATTGTCCCATTCTCATTTTCCTCTGCCTGTTCTTCTTATTAAGTATATTTTTATGAAAATAGAATTTATATCCCTAGGGATACTGATTTTTTTTTTATTAAATCACCATGTGGAAAGTTACAAAGTTCTCAGGTTTATATGTCAGTTATACAATATTCAAACACCCATCCCTTCACCAGTGCCGATATTCTACCACCAGAAACCCCAGTATATCCCCCGCCCCCACCCCCTACCCCCTACTGTATAACTAATGAATTTCACTTCATTTTTTCTTTACCTTGATTACATTCCATAATTCAACACAAAACTCACTATAGTTGACATAACTCTCTCTCTCTCTCTCTCTTTTTTTTTTCTCTTTTTCCTTTTCCCTTTTTTTTTTTCTTTTTCCCCCTCATCCCCCTTCCTGCTCCTCATAGTATGGTGTACGCCACGCCACGTCGGCCAGCGTGGGGCTTTTGCTTAGTTCACAGTCCAGAGGTGGCTGCTACATTAAAAACCTTCAATATTTTCAACAAAAACTTACTGTTATTATTTGGAGTTTCCCCCCCAAGTCAGACCTGTTCAAATGGAACCAATTCACATTGCTGAACAATTATAAATGTTAAGTCGCGCGGACGCTGCCGCATCCGCGCGGTTTTGGATTTCTGTATAAAGTCCAGGGAGAATTCTGCCAGAAATTACATAGCCCAGCTCACAGTCCCAGTGCATTGCTGTAAGAAGTCTCTGAATTCAAAGTCTTTAGGCGCAGAGGGTCCGATTCGCGCTCAGCGGCTCCGGGTTTATCTGGGCCGAGGGCGTGCCGGTTACGCCCCCTTCCCATGAGTTCCTGGGAGCCCCCAAAGTAAAATCCGAATACCTGTGGGTCTGGAATCAGAAGATGGCGCCTGCCAAATGGTGCCGCCAGCCCGCCGCTTTCCATGCAGGAAGACAGGGTGGGGAGGAAAAAAAAAAAAATCCACCCTCAGCAGCACCGAGTTGTAGCCCAGTTTGGTGTCCCAATGCATTGCTCTCGGGTGCTGCGCTGGATGCCCGAATGTGTTACATCTTTGGAGTCAAAGTCTTTAAGCGCTGCAGAGGGTCCGATTCGCGCTCAGCGGCTCCGGGTTTATCTGGGCCGAGCGGGATACTGATTTTGATGCAATTTTACCTTGTAACATGTTTTTATAATACGTATATAACATATTAGACATTGTGTAAACAATCAAAAGTCTACAAATATGAAAATGCTGATCTAAGGAATGGATTAGAAAATGTAAAATGTTTGATTAATAGACAATAAAATAAGCTTAGTATTACTAAAACTCATTGCCTGTTCTTTCCCCCTGTGCTACTTTGACTAGAGTAACAGCAACAAAAGTTTAACAATGCAGTTCTAGTAAGTTAAGGGTTTTACACTGGTAAAAATGCTTTGTAGCCCCTCAGATTTTTTATGAAAAGAAACCGTGGGTAAGAAAATCACAAAAGTGGATACAGAAATGATTAAGCATGGTCTGAAAAATTCTATAAACTCTTTTTTGCACTTTAGAGGCTAAGCTTCACAAGATAATTGTGGTATGAGTTACATCCAGTTATCATAAATTTAGTCAATTCCTTTCATGAAGAAAAATAGAGACTACTAAAAGTCAACTTCAATGACTGATGTGCATGATTGTGCTGAATTACCACACTTACGCACATTTTATTAGTGACACTTATTCCCCAACTATTGTAACAAGAAAGGTAGGAATTTACCAAAAAGAAAACAGAAAAAGAAATGATGTTTTATTTTACTTATCCCACTGGAACAGGGAGCAATTTAAATGCATGAATGTGAAACATTACTTTGGAGCAAGTTATCAGTAATTGTCTTTAAGTAATGGACTATTTTAAGTGCAATAGTCATGCACTCTCTGGTTTAATCTGTATTGTGAGCTATTCTAAATACATTAGTCTCCTAGAGTAGAAAATTGAGAGCCATAAGAGAGGGAGAGAAAGAAAGAAAGAGGGTGGGGGGAGAGAGCAATGGACAGGGGGGAGAGAGAGAGAGAGAGAGAGAGAGAGAGAGAGAGAGGGAGGGAGGGAGGGAGAAAAGGAGGGAGGGAGGGAGAGAATGAGATAGACATAGATGGAGAGAAACAGTGACTATAATGGTTTAGACACATCCTTGTTTAATTAAAGCATAGAGACATAGAGATAATACACATACAATTTCATCTCAAATACAGGCAAAGCAATAGACAAAGACCCACAACTAGATGAAACAGACTAGTGTTTTAGCCTGAAAAACACTAAAATGTAGATTGTCAGAGGCACTCAAATAATCCTTTGATCTATATGGGCTGAAGGAAATACTTACCTATCCTCAAATAAAAAAGAAATGAATGGCTCTAGGGAGGACTTACCTGAAATGTGGCTGAAATTGACATATTTCACATACTTTTATTAAAGTAACTTCAATATTTAAGAGTAAAGAAGTTTCAGGTGGGCATCAATGAAAATGAAGACGTACATATCTAATTCTATCCTTCACAATGCTCTTTATTTCCCTTCCTTTTAATGTGAATTAAAGAAGTAATAGTCAAACTAATTTAACAAAGCAGCAATGATCACTTTGTTGTTAGAAAATCCTTTAATTTGCAAGGTGCAGTGACACGGTTTTAATTACTATAGGGAACCAAGTTTAAGGTAAAAAGAGAGAAAGAGAAGAACAAGAAACAGAGAAAGCTTGTCCATGAGAACTCTGGGGAGCCGAGCACACCGCCCATGCAACCCTAGACACTCCACATTATTCGGGGAGTTCGGCACTTTCAGATTTCAGATTCCCGTCGACTTTTCTTTTCCCTTGCTCTGTTTAATACTTAGATTTGCATATTTCTGTTATTTGCATTATTATTATCATTGGATGTTATTGCCTCTAAGCCTTCGCTGGATTCTTTGTTCTTTTTCTTTCAGTCATTTCTGTGTTGTCCTGGTGAGACTCCTCTGGAAAAGATCTGATAGAGTAGGAAAATCTTATTCAAACACAAACTTCTCCATTCTGCTGAGATTTTCTACAAAGGCATTCATTGAACACTGGTGTTGGCAATGATTCTAATTTACTCTAATTAGAGGGTAATGTGATAATGGTACAAATCACATCTACCTCAGTGGAAGGAGCCCTTTGCATTGAGATTTACTTTGGAGAAGAGTCTGTTTGCTGCATAGCCACTTTCCTAACTTTCCCTTGACTCACTTTCCCCAACTCCTTCATATGTTTATCTGAATATCAGTAGAACTGTAGTGATAGCACAGCAGATAGGGCATCTGTGTTGCATGCTGTGGACCTGGGTTCGATTTCTCTGTCCCTCTTGGAGAGCCCAGTAAGCTACTGGGAGTGTCCCGCCCACAGCAGAGCCTGGCAAGCTACCTGTAGGGTATTTGATATGCCAAAAACAGTAACAGCAAGTCTCACAATGGAGATGTTACTGGTGCCTGTTCAAACAAATCTATGAACAATAGGATGACAGTGCTACAGTGCTACATCATCTCTGTGAGATCAACTCATCTACCCCTGATTAAAATGTAACTCTACCTTCCTTATGTCTTTGGTATTTCTGTATCTTTTTAGTTGTACTACTTTATTCTCCTATTAAGTGAAACTATATGGTTTCAACAGAAGCATCAGTAGCAACACCTGAAACTATATAGTCTTATTTTATATAACATGCCTCTGTCAACTGGTGAATTTATTCTATAACTACAGTGCTTATCCCCCTAATTTTAGAGACTCCATTCATACTTTATTGTAGCCACTGTAAAAATACTTACAGATTGAATATATTCAGATGAAAGAGGTGTTGCAGCAAAAGTGAAGATGGAATTAATATGAGAAAATAGTGCATAGTTAGTTTAGTTGGATGAACCTAGAAATCAGTCCAAATAAGAGCACAATGAGGGGAAGATCCACAGGATGATCTCCAGAAAACAAAACAAAATGTATGATAAAATACCTGTCACTGTCACTGTCATCCCATTGCTCATCGATTTGCTCGAGTGGGCACCAATAACGTCTGCATCCTGCATCGTGAGACTTCCTGTTACTGTTTTTGGCATATCGAATATGCCACAGGTAGCTTGCCAGGCTCTGCCATGTGGGCGAGATACTCTCGATAGCTTGCTGAGCTCTCCTAGAGGGACAAAGGAATTGAACCCGGGTCGTCCGCATGCAAGGTGAACGCCCTCCAGCTGCGCTATTGCTCTCGCCCATATAATTTTGTAATTTTGTTGGGGTGTGAGTTTATGATAAGTTTAAGATCACTGTCACTGTCACTGTCATCCCATTGATCATCAATTTGCTTGTGCGGGTACCAGTAACATCTCCATTCATCCTAGCCCTGAGATTTTAGCAGCCTCTCTTTACTCGCTCTTCCCAGTGGTGCCACATTGGAGGTTCTTTCTGGGTTAAGGGAATGAGACCCATCATTGTTACTGTATTTGGCATATCGAATATGCCACAGAGAGTTCCCAGGCTCTGCCGTGTGGGCAGGGTGTGCTTGATAATTTGCCAGGTTCTCTGAGAGGGAGAACTAGGCTATAAGAAGTTGCATGGCCGAAAATGCAACTGCGCACTTCCGGGAATGTTGTTTTATAGTCTCTGGATCTTGGCCATAGATGGGATTACACGGCAGGGGAGGGGGGGCAGTTTTTGGGTATGGCTGCTGAGCTACTGGAAAATGGGAGGTCTGGGTGGAGGAGGCCCAGTCCCAATCCAAGCAGGCTTGGGGATCTCAGCCCCAGGACCCACACACCTGGGTTCCTCTGCCAGTTCCTTCATGCATGAGGCTTGTCCGAACATGTGGACAGGGGCCTTGAGTATAGCTGCAGCTGGGTTCCAGAGGTCTTCGACTTCTGGGGCTCTGACTTTAAAGTTTAAGATAATAATAAAAAAAATAGAAACTTTTGAAAAAACTTTAAAATGAAATAAAATATATATTATTTATTCTGTAATGGACAATAATTATGCAGGGCATGGTAGAAAAACTGTAAGAGGCCACCCGAGTATTCTTTCCTCCTGGTGCCCATGGTCTTGTGTATTTCTATTACCTTGAAGTAATATTTGACTTGATTCTGTAGCACTGTAGCACTGTCGTCCCGTTGGTCATTGATTTGCTAGAGTGGGCGTTAGTAATGTCTCCATTGTAAGACTTGTTGTTATTGTTTTTGGTATATTGAATATGCCATGGGTAGCTTGCCAAGGCTTTGCCACGTGGGCGGGATACTCAGTAGCTTGCCAGGCTCTCCGAGAGGGACAGAGGAATCAAATGTGGGGCGGCCGCATACAAGGCAAACATCCTACCCACTGTGCTATCACCCCAGTCCTGACTTGATTCTAACTCATAATTTTTTTTTTTTAAGTAAGGGAACTCTATTTTCATGGTTACATTGCAGCAAATTATAATGTCTGTTTTTATTACCTCCCTGGCTTTGATGAAGATGCCATAATGTGAATTGCCTTACAGAGAGGCTCTTATGGTAAAGAAGTAAGGCCTTTCCTTGGAACTCCTAGCAAGAAACTCTCATCCTCTGTCCTGAAATCTGCAAAGAAATTTTTCTATAGCAATCTCATGACCCTGAAGCTGATTATTCCCCAATGCTGTTGAATGTGTTGTTGATTGCACTCATGTGATAACTACCACTGGCATCCTGGGGAATATGTCTGCTTTGCTTATTTTTCTGAACTTAAGCTTAGCTTTCTTCAACTCTTAAACATAAAACTTTAACCATAACCTTAAAGAAAGTTGCATTTTGTGTTGAATAATGTGATAATAACCCCCTTAATATATGATATATGTTTTCTATAAGGAAATAACTTTTATAAAATAGGCAGGAATGAAGGATAAAAGGAATGAGAAATTACCCAAGTCCTCAGTATTCTAAGCACTTCATTTAGATATTATTTATTTACATAAATATTTCCATGTAAATAAATAATGTAAATGGAAATAAATAATCCAATAAATTCTTTAACCTTATCTGAAGTAAATATTTGAGGTAACTTGTGGAGAGACTATTAACAAATCAAAGTAAGAGGGTTTGTCAGACTCCTGGTCTCTTTTTTTTATAGCACAATGTATAGCAGGATGACCAGTGATGCCAATTACAAGAACTAAAAGAAGAAAAGAAATTATAAAAGATATTAGACTTGGATTAGGTTGAGTTTGATGTTCTTTATAAAGACGTTAAAGATATTTCATTTGGCATCAAATATTCGAATCTACAATTTAGAATATAAAACTTGATTTTTATACAAATTTGCACATTTTTCACATATCTGTAGATATTAGAAAAATCTTTCTGAGTCAATAGTGAGAATAAGAGCAAACACAAATTTAGGAAGTAAGCACACTCAACCTTCCATAGTGCCTAGAATAGTGAGGACTTGGGTAATTTCTCCTTCTTTTTATCCTTCCTTCCTACCTATTTTCTAAATGCTATTTTCTTATATGAAAACATATATAATAATATGTTAAGGACTTTATTGTTACATTATTCAGCACAAAATGCAACTTTCTTTAAGCTTTGCAATACAGAGTTAAAAAAATATTGAAATGGTGAGGCTAGGGATGATGATGGTGGTAACTGATGGTGGTGGTACTGGTGATTTTATTTCCAACACTCAGATAATTCCACAGTAAAGCAGCAACAACTTCAGTTCAAATCTTAGTCTTTTAATATAAAACCTTTCTGTAAACTTCTTAAACATCTTTTCAGTTGGGTGGATGTTAGGTTTGGGGCCACACTTAGCTGTGCTTGCTCAGACTCATTCCAGGCAGTGCTCAAACATGGGGTACATGAAAGACAATGCCTTACACTGTGTGTTGTCTTGCTGATCCAAATTCTGTCACATTTTAATCAAAGAAATTTTAAAATAGCAATAATAAAGTCAATAATAGTTTATTGATGGTGATATCTTCATTTGGACACCAATTCCTTGTAATAAGCTCTTATATCTTCAAAGAGCATTTAAGATCATAAAACCTAATATTACATAGACCCAGTAAATATTGTGACTGACATATTCTATCTGCTGATGATAGTATTCTGCCATAGTTGTCCTTAAGATTTTGTTTTTAATGACATTCAAATCTGGTAACCAATGTTGCTGAATTGTATCACTGTATCACTGTCATCCAGCTGTTCGTTGATTTACTCAAGCGGGCACCAGAAACGTCCCTATTCTTCCCAGCCCTGAGATTTAGCAGCCTCTCCTTACTTGTCTTTCCCAACAATTGGAGGCTCTTTCAGGGTCAGGGGAATGAGACCTCTCGTTGCTGATTTTGGCATATCGAATACGCCATGGGTAGCTTGCCAGGCTCTGCCCACTTGGGCTGGATACTCTCAGTAGCTTGCTGGACTCTCCGAGAGGTGTGTGTGTGTGTGTGTGTGTGTGTGTGTGTGTGTGTGTGTGTGTGTGTATTACTCTCTATGATTTGTTGCCTACGGTCTGAACTCCATCAAATATAGTGTGGTAATTATGGAAAATGGGTAGCAAATGTCTTATAATGTTCTAGGGCATGCAGTCTGGAAAGCAGCCTGGAGCATGGTGGCAGTTGGGTAGTGAAGTTCAGCTGCCAAGGCTGGGTCCCTTGGGGCGGGGAGGGTTCTCACCTACTCCCTTCTGGGGCACCCCGAGTGAAAACAGCCTGGCGTGGAGTTTATTGAATTGTGACTAAAATTAATATAGCCCTAAGTAAATTTAATAAATTCTGAATAAAGTATAAGGATTTGTGACAGTTATTGGAATAGATGAGGAATTATAATTATTTTCTGTTTGCTATCTTCACAGTTGAGATTTCAAATTGATGCAGGTATGAGTAAGCCTTTATGCTAATTCATACACAAGTGAATAATTTCTATAACTTACAAATCCTCTTTACATGAAATACATCAATATGTGTGTATAGTAATACATTTAAAATTAACTTATTTAATATTTTTCACATATAAAAAAACTAAGATCAATAATCTATATGCATTATTTTTGTTACAAACTCAAGAAGACATGCAGCATTAACAGGAAAATACAGTGTTTAGGTATACTATTCTCAGCTAGTAAAATTCAAATTCAATCTAAGATAGAAAATAGAGTCCAGAGTAGCAATTAATCTAACATGAAAAGTATATATATAATACATTTTAGAATATATCTTATATAATGTAATATAAGCTATAGTTTATGTGACATATTATATAATATGTATACTCCTTTAGATAAGTTCACCCCATGTTAGAACAAATATTTCCTTCATAGTGTATTCCCTTTATCACCAACAACTCCTATAATTTCAGCTACAATAACTAATGGATTATTCAATTATAATCATCCCTTAACTGGTATTATATTATATTATATTATTGCTATTCTAGATAATCTTTAATGTGATCACAATATTTTATACAATGATTTTTAAAGCATCCTTAATCATGTTACATCTCTGAAAAAGCAAAGCTTTCCATTGCTCATAGGATAGATATTCCAGTTCTCTTCACTGCTTGCAAGTCTTGCATAGGCTGCTGTCATTTACTTTCCTAGTCTAGTCTCACACCCCACTCTTTCTCCCTCTTTAGTGACTAGGAATTCAAACATTTTGTACCCTTTCTTTTTCTTGCTATACTTTATCACAAGATATTTTCCCCTTAAACTGGCCAGAATCTGTCTTTATTACTATATAGTTTCTCTCTTCAATACCAAAACAATGTTGTTGTTGTCTTCATGGAAGCCTATGAGATCTTTCAGATTAGGTCAAAGTCCCCATTTAAAAATATATAGTAACATAGAAAGACTGCACTCATTTGTGGAATATAAAATAACATAATATGAGACTAACACTCCAGGAAAGTATAGACAAGAGCCAGGAGGATTTCTCTATGCTTTGGAAGCCTGTCTCATGTGCTGGGGGAGAAGGCAGCTGGCATTGGGATAGAGAAGGGACCAATAAGTCAATGATGGTTGGAAGGATCGCTTGGGATGGGAGATGTATACTGAAAATAAACTAAGGACCAATCATGATGGCCTCTCAGTATCTGTATGCAAACCATGATGTCCAAAAGTAGAGCGAGAGTAAGAAGGAAGGTACTCCCACACAGGCGGGGATGGGATGGGGTGAGAGTTGCAGGAGGAATACTAGGGACATTGGTGGTGGAAAATGTGCAATGGTGGGAGAATGGTTGTTCGACCATTGTATGACTGCAACTCAATCATGAAAGCTTTGTAACTGTATTTCACAGTGATTCAATTTAAAAAACAAAAAAATATAACATATACATGATTTCATGCATTATATTTGAATTTTCATATTAAATTAATGATTATTTCATATGGTTCTCAATTCTAGATTACAAAACTTACAAAATAATTTTTTTCTTCTATTTCTACTTAATATTTGCTACAGATCAAAAATTGTATGTTTCCTTATGTTAAAATTCTACTGATCAGTGTAGTAACATTAGGGATTGGGGTGGAGTTTTTTTGAGATGATGAGGTCATGAGCAAAATTAATGTCCTTAAAAGAGGCTCCAAAGATAGCTTGCATCTTTCAGAGGCCAGACACAGAGAAGTCATCTGTAAGAAAATGCCCTTCACCAGACACAATCTAGGACTTCTCAGCTTTTAGAACTGTGAGAAATAAATTTATTCTTTATTACACAATAGAAATGCATGTTTTATTACAACAGTGTATCTATAATATCTTTTATGAAACCATTTTTAATAGGAAGTATTCCATCAATATCTAAATGATGCAAAATGAATCTCTGATGATGATATATTATTTAAAATATTTTCTTTCCTGACCATGTGTCCTCAAATCATGGGCTCAGGAAATATTGATCAATCATTAACGAAGATTGTATAAATAAATATGGGATGTGGGATGAGGCTGGGAAAGCCATAGCAAAGCCAGGGAAATGAAAATCAAATCTGTTAGAAACATTTATGTTTTCCTTTTTTTTTTACAATTAATCTGTACTTAGAACCAAATTTCAAGTCAGCTACTAAAGAAATGCTTTCCATGACTATCTTGTTCATGTTCCAATTATATAAGACTTGATGTTATTACTCTTTTTATTCCATAGTCAATTGACTAAAATTGTAACAAGCAAACAAGAAATAAAAAAAGATAATTAAAACAGTAGCAATATTTTTTTAAATTAAATTAAGTTGGTTAAAGAAAAAACTTACAATAATTTGACTCAACTCTCTAAATCTCTTATAAAACATATGAGACTGGGGCTGGAGCAATAGCACAGCAGGTAGGGCATTTGCCCTGCACATGGCCGACCCAGGTTCGATTCCCAGCATCCCATATGGTTCCCTGAGAACCATGAGGAGTAATTTCTGAGTGAAGAGCCAGGAGTAACCCCTGAGCATCGCCAGGTATGACCAAAGAAAAGGCAAAAAAATTTTTTTTAATTAAAAAACATATGAGACTAATTTGTTCCAAGGATAAAATGAAAGATATGTACTTTGACTTGAAATAAAGCTATGACTAGTCTGTTTTGCCTCATTTTTAAATCAAATGCTATGTATTTTATCTATAATGAACTCTGACTTTTGTGAATGAAGGCCAGGTCAAATGATAGGCATGCATCTAATAATCTTATTAAATGGTGTATCTAATAACCGTGCATTAGTAACAAATGAAAGAAGATTCATATAGGTTTACAGTATCCAGCCAGTAATTTTAACAAAGTTTTAATTTATTAGAAGCAAGGTTTTATATTATTCAGCTAAAAACCATGGTACAAATTAGTACATATGAAATGTTGCTATCACTTTTACTCAATTCCTGTTACATAAATATAATCTACTTTTTCTAAAGCATGATAGAGTTGCAATTCTTGTTTAAAAAACAGTCAATCCAACTGAATATTAAGAAAAATATATATACTGATAGCATAGTCGATAGAACATTTGCCTTGCACACAGACGATCTGGCTTCAATTCCTCCATCCCTCTTGGAGAGCCTGGCAAGCTACCGAGAGTATCCCGCACGCACTGTAGAGCCTGGCAAGCTACTCGTATTCAATATGCTAAAAACAGTAACAAGTCTTACAATGAAGACGTTACTGGTGCCTGCTCGAGCAAATTGATGAGCAACGGGATGACTGTGACATATATTGATAGAAAGACGGAAGGAATAAAGAAAGGAAAGAATAATAAGACTTTAAGTGTTTTTGTTCTTAGCTTATCCAATTGGGTTTGATCTGTGACTTCATAACGTTTTCTTTTTTTTAATAACAGTCATATCCTGTATTTTATAAAATTTGTAAGGAGAAAAGGAAATATACAATTTTTTTCAGCATTAAATGTATCCTGAAAAAATAAAATACTATCATTATATCTCCTTTACTAAGTATCATATTTTTAAAACAAAGTTCACTGTATCACTATATCACTGTCTAAATCCTGTTGTTCATCGATTTGCGCTAGTGTGCACCAGTAATGTCTCCATTTGTCCCTGTCCAGTGCTAGTGTAGCCCAATGGCATATTGAAGGCTCTTTCAGGATCAGAGGAATGAGGACCATTGTTATTACTGTTTTTGACATATCGAGTATGCCACGAGTAGCTTGTCAGGCTCTGTTGTATGGGTGGGATACTCTCGGTAGCTTGCCAGGCTTTTGGGGAAGCCTCCTCTAATTGCCTTTACAGGTGTTCCCAGTCTACCAAATGTAAGCTTTTGGTCGACTGGCATGTTTTAATGATCTGCACACTGACAAACACACAACTGCCTGCATCTCTGGGCAGCATCTGGGAAATATGCAGCCTCAGGTTGATCATTTTGAGGTTGATGGAGTGCACCTGAAGGTTGTTGAGCAGCTGACAGAGCAGGACCCTATCTCGGAGGGTCTGTGCCAGGTTGAACATGTGTGCTGAATCCCAGGTCACCCAGTGGTCGACTGACAGCACCCCACAGTGGATGAGTGGGCACTGTGCTCACTGCCCTCATAGCTCTATGTCCGATGGCATTGCAACTCTCCCTGGCCGAGGCAGGAGGCTACCGTGGTTTCTCTGTGCCCTGCCAACGCCATTCTGTCCTAATCTTGCAAAACAGCTGGCGATGTCCATCAGGAATCACACGAAGATTTCTAGCAGGGATCACACATATAATTTCATGCCGGGCGTGTTGAGCTGCGCATTTACAAAGGCGAGATGGTGAGCTGGGTTCAGGAGAGTGTGAGGGGTTCGGGTGGCATCAGGGCCATCTTGCCTCCAATCAAATATGGTGTGGTAATTATGGAAAATGAGTAGAGATTGTCTTATGATATGTTACGCACATGTTCACTCATATGTGAAACTTGGCCTGAGCGTGTGGAAGGCGGTCTGGAGCATAGCGGCAGTTGGGTTGTGGAGGTCAGTTGCTAGAGTTGTGTCCCTTGGGACAGGGAGAGCACTCAACTGCCTCCCTCTGGGGTGCTCCCAGTGAAAACAGCCTGGCACGGAGTCCGGTGGCATGATTATGGGAGCCTTATTTCATGCTCCCTTCTAGGAGAAACAGCCCTGACTTCTGGATGGTGGACGATAAGGACAAAATTACCCTTATTATTTGAAATTTCTGTTATTCACTTTAAGTCTCCAAGTTAGTTGTACCTATGTGAACCATTCTCTACATATGGACATGAATTTTAAACTTGCCTACTGCTTCTTTGTCATTTTCTAATATATGAGATATCTGATTATGAATTTCATTAATTTTCTTCAAATGTTCATGATTGCTCTTCTCTTCCAAAAATGTGCATTATTTTTGTAAGCCACCCAAATATCTGTCAATAATTTTATCACCCGAATTCTACTTAGCAAAGTCAAATACCACTTTTTCTGTTTGATCCTATCCCCTTTAACTGTCTTATCAACAGACTCTTTTCCTCTTCAGCTGATTCTGAGTAAATTTAATCTACGTGGAAACAATTTGACCTATTAAATATTAAAATGACATTAATATATTTAGTTACAATTCTGAATATAGATGAGTATCTTCTTGCTGGTTCTGTTAGAACATTGTACTTAATCAAGAGTCAAATCCACAGTGTAGGTTAAAGATTATTTTTAAAATGTAGCCTTACATTTAAAAAAAATTTTATTAGTGAATCACCGTGAGGTACATAACAAACTTATGGACTTTCATGTTTGCATTTTGTTTACATCCCTCCACCAGTGCCCATTCTCCTCCACCAATGTTCCCAGTATTCCTCCCACCACCCCCACCCCAACCCTCACCACCCCGACCTGCCTCTGCGGCAGGGCATTCCCTTTTGTTTTCTCTCCTGTTGGATGTTGTAGTTTCCAACGGAGTATTGAGTGGCCATCATGTTCGTTCTGTAGTCTACTCTCGGCATGCAATGGGTCCTCCCAACATTCTCTACTAGGTGTTCCCTTCTCTATCTCTGCTGCCTTTCCCCCAGCATGTGAGGCCAGTTTCCAAGCTGTGGGGCAGACCTCTTGGTTCTTATCTCTACTACTCTTGAGTGTTAGTCTTTCATTCTGTTACTTTTATATTCCACAGATGAGTGGGATCTTTCTATGTCTTATTCTTTCTGACCCATTTCACTCAACATGATACTTTCCATGTTGATCCACTTATATGCAAATTTCACGACTTCATCTTTTCTAACAGCTGCATAGTATTCCACTGTGTAGACGTACCAAAGTTTCTTTAACCATTCATCTGTTTTAGGGCACTCTGGTTTTTTCCAGATTTTGGCTATTGTAAATAGTGCCACAATAAACATACAAGTGCAGATGTCATTTCTACTATACCTTTTTCCCTCTTCGGGATATATACCCAGGAGTGGTATTGCTGGGTCAAATGGGAGCTCAATTTCTAATTTTTTGAGAATCGTCCATATTGTTTTCCAAAAGGGCTGAGCCAGTTGGCATTCCCACCAGCAGTGAAGGAGAGTCCCTTTCTCTCCCACATCCGCACCAACACCAGTTGCTTTTGTTTTTTTGGATGTGGGCCAGTCTCTGTGGTGTGAAATGATATCTCATTGTTGTTTTGTCACTGTCACTGTCATCCTGTTGCTCATCGATTAGCTTGAGCGAGCACCAGTAACATCTCCATTGTGAGATGTGTTGTAACTGTTTTTGGCATATCAAATATGCCACAGGTAGCTTGCCAGGCTCTGCCATGTGGGCGAGATACTCTCAGTCGCTTGCTGGGCTATCTGAGAGAGACAGAGGGACTGAACCTGGGTCAGCCACGTGCAAGGCAAATGCCCTACTGCTGTGCTATCTCTCCAGCCATTACATTTAAATATCAATACTAAAATAGCTTGATGATTTTTAACATGCATCTATGTTTTTGAAAAATAAAACGAAATCAAATTTATGTTGCTTTTTGCTATTATTATAAATATATTATGTCTTATATTTTCTTGTTTATCATTCTTAATAATTCTATGAACTTATAAATAAAGCAAGTGATTATTTCAAAACACACCTGCATTCTCAGTAATTGTGGCAATATGGATTAGTTTATTAATTACTCAGGACCACTCCTCATCCTAAGTCATCAGAACTCAGGAAATAATAAACTCTCTTTCTCAAAGCAGCAACAAGTTTAGTGACCCAATCACATTTGTAGAATTCTGCCATATGGGCATTTTGCTTTTGTTTGTCTCTGTTTTCCTCTCTTTTTACCTATTTTTCTTTATTCCTTTGACTTCCATTTAATCATGGTTGTTACAAAGCACCTGCATGCTCTATTTTTATTCTTTATTTTTCAGATTCTATGATACACATAGGCCTCTACCTGTGCCTTTATCTAATTATCTAAATGTAAAGGAAGTGATATTTTAATCGATTGATCACAGTATTGCAGGTCTTACACCAACATCTAAAATTAGGTGCTTATAGCTCAGGCACTAGTCTCAACTTCATTCATCTGATAATGTGATGACAATGTCACATTTGAAATGAAGGAAAACCTATAGTAAAAACGGTTTGCAATTGTTTTTACCAGAATGAACTCAGAATGTGGTGAGCGCTGATGGTCATGGATGGCTTAATATAGTAACACTTTTATATTTTATTAGTTCTAAACATTTTACAAGTTGATATATCATGCTATGAAACCTACATAATTTATGGATTTTTTTTGTTGTCTCCTATATGTCCTTGAATTTATAAGCACTTAGGAAAACATTCAGATTGTGTTGTATAGCATTATACTAAAAGGAATTCAATATCTACTGATTCCATTCAAGTAAATTCAGGTTTCACCAAACACTGACTTTCTGAGGACTAAGATTTTGCAATAATATCACAGAACGTTGTACAATAGCATTTTATTTTAGTATAAAATTAGTAAATCAAGATTTTTAACTTTTGGAAAAGATGATAGGAAAAGATGATAATAAATTACACTGAGGCTTATTCATTCTTCCTCAGGAGGGAAAAATAAACAAATAAGCCTAGAAGTTAAACCTTATTATTTACCAAGCTTTACTGAAGCTCTACTTGTTATTATATATTTAACTGTAATCACAAATATGCGAAGTTATTCAAACATTTTAGAAAATTCTAACAACAAATTAAACAAGCTTATGTAGGAAAAATAATATGCAGTACAATTGTTTTCCCCTGGAAAAGTAAAGGTTAAATTTAAAATATGAGAACAGGGAAAATTTAATGAATTATTTGAAAATTCAAGAAGTAGAATTACTAATTATGTAACTTTAAAAGGAGAAAGAAGATAGAATCAGTGTACATTTAAAGAAAATTTTGATAATTCCTAAAAAAATAAAATAGTGATGTAAGGAGATTTGCATAGTATGTAGGCAAGTAGCCATATAATTACATGTGTATATGTATACTAAGTATATAAGATATTTTTTAGCTATAAGATTAACATAGTTATGCTGGGGAAGAAAGCAGCTCAGATAGCAAAGGGAACACCAAGTAAAGTGTGATTGGACGACCTGCTCGGCATGAGAGATGCGTGCTGAAAGTAGACTATAAGTTGAACACGATGGCCACTCAATACCTGTATTGCAAACCACTACACCCCAGAGAAGAAAGAGAACAAAAGGGAATGCCCTGCCACAGTACACACTCAGTGCACTTTCCTTTCATATACACCACTTGCACTCAATATACTATCATTGAGTTTAATTTTACAGGAATCCAACTATCATGGTTATAAACTATGGAATTTTAGAAAGGGACCAGAGAAAGAATGTGAAATTTTCACTGTATTGTTGTATCACTGTCATCTTGTTACTCGTAGATTTGCTCTAGCGGGCACCAGTAATGTCTCCATTGTGAGACTTGTTGTTACTGTTTTTGGCATAACCAATACCCCATGGGTAGCTTGCCAGGCTCTCTGAGAGGGATGGAGGAATCGAACCAGGGTCGGCCGAGTGCAAGGCAAACACCCTACCCGCTGTGTTATCGCTCCACAAAATATATAGAAAGACAATTTTAAGTATATTTGCCTTTGCTATTGTTAGTGCTTTATAATCATCATTTTATCAAGCCTTTAAACATGGTTTTAAAAAAACTGATCCTCCACTGGTCCAGATATCCAGAAAAGTGCCCCACATCCACAGATAAACATTCACGCACTGGCTGCATTACTATTAATTAGGTAATGGAATGTCTTATAATCTCTGTTTCTCATTCACTATGGGTTAAGCACTTGCTCTTCTAACTTCACAAGTTCTTACAAAATTTAAATGAAAATTTGGGGGAATGAAGTGTTTTTGATAGCAAGAACTGTAGGATAACATAGCCTCAGGTAGTTTAGGTTTATTGGGTTACTCCCATCACAGTGCTCCCATTCCTCTGTGTTTATTTGTAGCTTCTTTCTTAGTGTTCTGTTGACATGTAAATATTGTTTTTCTCTTCTCCTTGAGTCCTTTGCATAGTTTATTCAGAGCCATGTCCTTTTTGTATGGACACAGGAAGACTTAGCTAATGCTATGCTTTTGTAACATGGGAGTCATTTGACTCTACATGATTTTTTCCTCCTGGGCATCTGTTCTCTCAACCTAAGCCTCAGCTGCCCTTACTTTCTAGCACCCCCAAAAGCAGGGTCCTGACAAGGGACAGGACGGACCCAGGGAAAAGGGTGAGTTGTATGCTACTCTGGCATCAAGATGGGCCTGGCCAAAGTGCCTAATGCTTAACTATAAGTTAAGAGCTTGGTCATGGACAAATGCTGTCATGATCCAAGCAGTGATAACTAGATTTGGACCCTGCTAGGGTGAGGAATGATTAATCTGGCCTGAGTGCTGTAGTTGAGTCTGTGGCAAGATGTTGCCAGGAGAGCAGCCTTGCAAGCCTCAATGTATCTCTTGCTATATCCATACAAAAATAACTAGTATTAAGATGTTAATGAGTGTTTGGAATAAGGAGAGGAGAAAAAACCCTTAAGAGGTATTTTGCCTACTGGCAGTCAGGAAGGGCTTTGGAATGCCTCTAGTTTGTGTTCCCTTTGAACCTGACAGCCCTCAGGAAGGGCTTTTCTTATGTTGATTTTGCTATAGGCTGTGTGTAGCCTAGAGGGCAAGGAGAAGAGAGACAAGTAGGGTGAGAGACTAGTGAAGAGAGAATCCAAGGTGGCAGTAGATCTAGAGAGAGGATGGAGCTGGGAGTACAGGAGATGAGAAAGATGGAAGATTGAATAAACAGTAACTAATCAGCAACCAGCTTGGTCCTCGTTCTTCCTTTGCCTGTCCTTAGCCAACAGCTGTCCCAATCCAGTCCATACACAGCGATTCCAAAGCACCGAATGCGGGTGGTGAGACAGAGCCTCCCGGAGAGCCTGCGAGTGCACATTCCCTTTGGCGTGCCTTAGTTTTTTACAAGAACAGTTATCAAATTTATACTGGATATTTGATCAACAATCACCTTCGTCTTTGTTATCAATTCACTTATGTAATTGATAGCTTAATCTAATGTTCTTCAGAACTTTGTAGTGAATTCAGAATTTTATAATTTCATGAGCATAATTTTCATAATAACTTCATGCAGCTATCGATGCATGAAGGACTAACAGTTCACAATCACTGTGGTTCTGACCAAAAATAAAATTAATAAACCAAAAAAAGTTTGATATCTGCCTTGTGGAAGTTTCTGAATCTGCAGAACCTAAACTAGTTTCCTCACAAAGGAACTCGCAGGACATCAGAAGTCATTTCATAACATTTGATTGATTAGAAAGTACAAGAGATGCAGTTCTTCCACTCAAGAGCAAAGGGAACGTACTTCATATTTGAGCAGGAAATTCTTGCTTCCTCTAGAAATTGCCATCTGGAATCACTTTATTACAGGGTATAGATCCATTCATATGCTTCTGTTTGTAGGAAAACTCCTGATGGCTTTTAAAAGGAACTCTTTTATAGAACAAAGACTTGATTAACAACTCACTCCTGAGAAATAAAACCTGGTACCATGACGGGAGTATGAGTGGGGTAAATTAAAAGGAAAGAGAAATAGAAATAAATTAGACCTTGTAATTTTTAATAATTAAAACATTTTAAAATGAAACATCAATGGCTCCATTTATTAAAAAGATGATCTAGAATCTAGTTTTCTTCTTAAGCAGGGAAGGAACAATTGAGCTTAAATTACAAAGTGAGGAAAAATATAAGTTTAGAAAGCCTTAGAACTTTACTGCACAAGGCAGGGGAAACGCTGCAAAGACAGGAAATAATAATTACTATTTGTGCCTGTCTCATAGTTTCCACTTTGGTTAAGCTAACTGGAAGGAAACAAGTGATTAGGTTACTTTTGTCATCACTTAGATCAGTTTTATTTTTTGAAAAATGAAAAGAAAACCAACACCATTGCCTTTTCTTGGTCCAGGAGAGTTAGAGTTATTGGCTGATTTATGTAACAGTTAAATGTCTTTGCTAAATTGACTGGGGAATACTGATTTTAGCAGTTGAGTATATAGTAGTTTGATTGTAGAGGTATTGTGAATATAGTATAAGAACCTTATGTTATAGTCCTGTCAACAAAATGTCATCTATGGAACTCTATATTTATGGCAAATTTTATTTCTCTTTCTTCTCTTGTGTGAATTCTCACATTGTCAAAAAAAATCTTTGCAGACAATAAAAATATTTCCCCACTTATTATTTCCCTCCATGTGAATTTTGTTCATTATTTCAAAAAGTGTTCTATTGTAAGCAAACAAAATAAAATAAAACAAATGTGATTAACAGTTACTCCTTGCTAACATTTGGACTTGATGTGAAATATATTAACTCACCTTTGTGGCAAGTATAGGTTATTAAGTGATAAATTGAGATGAATAAATGATTTGCTATTTCTCTGAATTCCTCCACCACTTATGTCTATGACACAAAAAGTAGCACTTAACTGTGGTGTTTATATTGTTTTAAGCAAATTGTTTTCGGTGGGTTTTATCTTTGTTTCAGAGTTTTCAAGACTTCTGAAGGAGATGCTTCATGGAATAATGTGTGTGCACACAAAATAAATGTTTCCTCAGCTTATATTTCATATTTATCACCTTATAATTCAATGTAACTTCAGTTCTCTTTTTTATTAAGAGAGTTTTATTATCAATGGCTAGGAAAATGAAAAGGTGTAGGTTAATGTGAGACTTCCTAGTATTAGAACTTTAGTATAAAACATGGAGGTGAGAATGATTGAGTAAGGTGGGCAGGGTTCCTGCCTTGGACATTACTGACCTTGTTCATTCCCCAGCATCCTATATGGTTCGCCCAATGACCTCAGCCCTGCCAGGTGTGACCTCTGAGGGCAGAGCCAGGTGTGACCTCTGAGTACTCCTGGGTGTGGACTTAAAACAAACAAACAAAAATAATGATCTCATTTGTTTTTATCTTCAGTGCTTTGAGGACAATGGCAAAGAAATGCTGTATACAAGAAATAGAATTTCTAATTGTCATAACTGTGTCAAGAGAAAATATTTAGAGTCATTTGATAGATAGCTAGTAAGTGACTCTCAAGTCATCTCTAGGAGAGGCTAATATGCAACCCCCCAATCTGATCCAAACTGTAATACTGTATTTTTAAATGTATTTTTAAGCTAAATGTTGCATTTATTTTCTAAAAAGATAAATGCAACACTTAATTTAATTTCAAACTTGTGTTTAATGAGAAAAAATTTGTTAAATTGTTATTAACACAATCTGAATGTTATTTGACTTTGTTAATAACTGGTCATTTAAGATATGTCAGCCAAACCTATTAGTAGATCCCCATTTAGAGAAAGACTGATGTCAATGCTAATTCTATTAAGAAAAGACTTTTGTTAATTGCTAGCAAAAATGATAAAATTGAGAATATGAACAATAACATAAAAATACCAAAGAACAGGAAACAAATATGGCATTGTTTTTATCAGGGAGACTTTTCACAAGTTTTGATGGCAAAATTAAAGTTTAAGTAACATGCCATTTTAAAGACTAGAATGTCTTAATCACTCTGCTTTTCCTTTTTGCATTTCTTCAATTTTGTGTGTCATAGGTTTTGTGTAACAAAATGACTCTTTACATTTCTTTGTTGAGTAATATTAGAACCTTCTAAGTTTACACATCTCCAAGAGAATATTTGTTATGATTATGACATTTATTTTTCATGTTTTAATTTTACATGCTTTTTGGATTCTTATTAATGCCAGAGCATGGGAAAAAAACTCCTAAATTTTGATTTTCATCATCATCATCATCATCATCATCATCATCATCATCCCATTGATTGTCGAATTTCTCGAGCGGTCTCAGAAACATCTCCATTCATCCAAGCCCTGAGATTTTAGAAGCCTCTCTCTACTCGTTATTTCAACGATGTTGTACTGGAGGCCCTTTCAGGGTCAGAGGAATGAGACCCAGATTGTTACTGATTTTGGCATATTAATACACCATGGGGACCTTGACAGTCTCTCCCATGTGGGCAGGAAACTCTCAGTAGTTTGCCAGGATCTCTCAAAGGGAGAAGTAGGCTATAGCCTTGATTTTAATAAGTACGATAAAATTGTAAGTCTTATTTTGTATAAGTACCTTCATATTATATTCAAGAGTTAATGCAAAAGAGGAGTTCATATAATTCCTTTAATATAAACATAAATTTCCCTGATGTTAGTAACAAATTTAATTTTAAAATAATGTAGAAGTGTGAATTTCACAATATATGAAATAAATTTTATTAAACATTTCATGTGTGTTTAATAATAATTTATCTGCTATATATCTAAATCAGTCAAACAGTAATGTAAGTATTAACATTGCCATCTGGTGGGAATGTCAGTACAAAATTATACATATATATACTAAAGTTGACATATGGTAATTTAACAGTAGATGACATCAGAAAAATAATATCTTTTGCATATCTTTTCTACCTAATCCCTACCTAATCAAACACTCTTTTAAATATAGCTGAGCTAAAAGACAAGAAAAGAAGTTTTCTCAATTCCCTCTGGAAATTGAAGATGTTTTAAGATTCCCTACATTTTAAATTTTATCTACATTTTCAAAAATTACGGAATTTCTCTTCATGCCTTTTCTGTGAGTATGTAAGGTCAGATAGACCACCTCTTTTTTAAATAAGCATTATAGAACGATATCAATAGTGAAGAAAGTACCCTAGGATTTTTTGGTATAAATTTTTATGGAATAATTTATTATTACTCAGATATACTAAAAGTTAAGAATTTATTATAATGAAAACTTTGTTTCTTCACTGCTGACAAAGAATATAGAACATGCAATTTATAAAATTATTGAAATTTTAATGGTAGTTACTTGTTTCATTACTGTTAAATGATAAGAAAATAACACATTTGACTTTCATTGAACTTCTCAGCAAAATTTCAATAACCATAAAACAAATAAATGTATTGGAATAAGTACATAATGCCTTTACTTCAGGTTTTAGAGTTCACTAACGATCATGATCACGAAATCCCATTGATCGTCGAGTTGCTCGAGCAGTCTCAGTAACCTCTACATTTGTCCTATCATTGAGATTTTAGAAGACTCTCTCTTCTCGGCCTTCCCAACAATGCCTCATTGGAGGCTCTTTCAGGGTCAGGGGAATGAGATTCAGCTGATTATTGGCTTTGGCATATGAATACACCATAGGAAGCTTGCGAGTCTGTCTCATGTGGGCAGGAAGCTCTCAGAAGCTTGCCAGTTTCTCCCAAAGGGAAAAGTAGGTTATAAGATATCGCTTCTGGGAGCTTGCTTTTAAGTCTCTGAATGTTGGTTGTTGATGGGATTACATACACCTGGGTTCCTCTGCTGGTACCTTCATGTGTGAGGCTTGTCTGAACGTGTGGAGAGGGGCCTTGAGCATGGCTGTGGCTAGGTTCTGGTAGTATTCTGCCACTGGGAGCTCTGCTTGGAGCGGGGAGGGAAGCTGGAGCCCATCCCCTCCGAGGGGCCCCGGGGAAGACAGCCAGGCATGCGGGCAAGAGACTCTCACTAAAGATATCTCACTAAAGATAGTCAAATAATTGTTGTTTGTTTTTGTTTCTTGGGTCACATTCGGTGATGCACAGGGGTTACTCCTGGCTCTGTTCTCAGGAATTACTCCTGGTGCTGCTCAGGGGACCATATGGGATGCTGGGAATTGAACCTGGGAATTGAACTCAGGTTGACCGAATGCAAGGCAAACGCCCTACCCGCGGTGCTATCATTCCATCCCCAGTCAAATAATTTTAAAGCCCAAATAAAAAGGGGATATGATAAGTCCAAGTGCATCAATAATGTTCTAGTTCATATTTCATGTATGACAGTTGTGAGCTTTTATTTTTTTAATTACCCCACTGAGTATATTCCCTCATTTGAGCATTGTCACACAAACAGAAAACTTATGTCATTTAGATAGTTATCAAATGGAAACTTGTTCCTTATACATACGCAAATACCTCTTGTTAGGCAGAAAAATCAAGACTAGTAGTGAATTGCTGTTTATTTTCTTCTCAGACTCTGATTTTGAACACACACAAACCTTTCAATGACTGAAAAATATATGAGCTGTCTTATCAGAGATGGAAAAGTAATCATAATAACATGAATTTCAGAAAGTCTTAGTGAGGAGGTTAAAAAACCTGTTGCAAATGTTGGTAATTTCCAATTTGCTGATATTTTCCCTAGTTTAAACATTTTCTTATAGAAAATCACATTTATAAATGCTTCAGTTTGATTCATTGTGGGGACTTAAAATAATATGATATGATGAGATTGTCATGCAGTAATATTGTCACATACATAGTATCATCATTGTGTTATGTATATATATGAAGAGTGTAGTTATGTCTAGAGGTAGAAATGAGACATTTTGTTTCCTACTAATATCTTTTGTAGTATTTTACTGAAAAATTAGCTCAGTAGATTACTATTATTGGAACTAATTTCCATATTTGAAGATGACATTATCACTAATTTGGAACCCAAAACTGTTAAAGGTGAACTCTGGGAGAAATTGGAGGTTTGAATCATTCCCAGCTGTGTTCAGGGATCATTCTTGGCCATTATTGGGGAATCATGTGGTATTGGAATCAAACTGGAGCACTTACAAGTCAGGTGACTTAACCCCTCTGCTTTCTACCTGGCCCTCAATGTTATTACATTAAATATTATTTATTTTAGTTATTATGGTTTCTAACACTACTAATGATAGGGTTTTATGCATAAGAGTTTCCAACACCATATTCTCCTCCAAAGTGTCCACTACATTCACCATTGTCTTAGGATGCTCTTCTTTAACTCTCCACTCCTCACCATGATAGCCTCAATTATGAAGACAATTTCTCAGCTTCTGTTGCCTTTGGTTCTTTGTTATTCTCTTGATATGCTTCTTTGTATCCCATGTATGAGAGAAGTAATCTGCATTTGTCCCTTCCTCCTGAAAATTCACTCAGCATGATGCCCTTCAATACCAACTACATAGCAGCAAATTGCATGATTCATAAACTTTTTAGAATATTTATAAATCAGCATCCAAACACCTATACAGTTTTCCAAAATGGTTTTTATTACAAATATCTAGTTATTGAAAGTAAATTCAACAAGTTTGATCATTGTGTGATTGTAACCCAAACATGAAAGCTTGTAACTATCTCACGGTGATTCAATAAAATTTAAAAAATAAATAAAAAAAGGAAAGAAAGTAAATTGAAGTTTTTTCTTAAATTTCATATAATTAGATATTTAAAAAACTAAGGAATCTACTTTCACAAATGAAAATCAATATACTCATACGGTAATAGCTAATAGTCTTTTTTGCCAGGTTATACTGTTCTATAAATAATGAAAAATCCACAATTTCCTACATGTTTTATGACACAGCATAATATTATTTCAACACCTGTTTTAATACTGTGTGGCAGAAACAAAAATATTATATAACTTTATACCTTTCAAAATAGAAGCTGGAATAAATATTGTTGCTACTTGTAATTTATTAGGTGTGGCTTTATATGCGACACAAAGAAAAACTCACTGAATATACATGATCATATTTATTCAAGCACTATTTTGGAATTAGGCAAGACTATTATACTATCGAGAACGTCAGTAAAAAGTCATGAGAAAACATATGTCCCAGTCAATATGAAGGAATGTTGATATTAGATAGAGTAATAAATCTAAGCTATTAAATTGTTCATTCACAGAGAAATTTCAAGTACACTGGGTATTAGATTCCTCAGAAACTGGTTTGAATGTTTTTTTCTCGATACTCAAGCTCATGATATATTATAGTAGATGGTGATACACCCAGGTAAAATAATCTTGAATAAATATGGAAGTCAGTCCAGAAATCTTTCAATGACAGTGAAAAGTAATAATAATATATGCTTTTGGCAGTTTCTGTGGAAAAACTGAAATCAAAGTTAAGAAGTCAAAGGCCCAAAGGCCAATGCAGTAGAATATGGAGACAGGAGGAACTCTGAGGAAATTGAGATCAGAAGCAAGTAAGTAGATCTCTGGTCGGGGGGAGGGTCCTGCAAAAATGCAACCCTAAAGTTGATTTTTCAAAATTGACTGCTGAAAAGAGTCTTTACTGCAGGTTGAACAGAGAGTTGTCAAAATTATAAGAAACCAATGCAGGGTTTGGAACATGACTGCTGAAGTGGAAACATAGTCCTGTCATCCCTCCAGGGAATATGGCTCTATGCCAAGTGCTATCTGGGTGCAGTCCGAGGTCCACTGAATGTGGGAGTCTGTGAGTAGATTGCTAAATGCTGAAACCAGTACTGAATGGATCTTGAAAGAATCTGACACCTCTATCAGTTGACCTCTTGCGCTATTCAGATGAAAGCAATGATGGTTTCAGACTGTTTACTTTGATCATGTAACATTTATTTTAACTCCCATGAGCAAAGCATTATGCTAAGCATTTTGCATTTGCTAGTTCATCAGTTTCTCTCAACAATCCAATGATATGAATATTATTATCTATAGTACTCAGATGAATAAACTTAGGTTATTCATGATAGGAAATTTAAATCTAAGTCTTTCTGGTTTTTATCCCTGAGCTTTAAATCCCCTTTAATTTATATTTAAAATAATTAAATTTTTATCATTAAAGTTTTCATTTTTTGAAATCATATCTGTAATGCAAATATATTTTAATTATATTTATACATTCAGAATTTAGGGTTAATATTTGATTAACCTTTGTATTTTACATTTATCCTTGAGAGTAGAACATCTAATTTGAGCGGACTTAATTTCATATTCTCTTCAGCAAAATAAAAGTGTCTGTATCTATACAATTTCTGTTAAAACATTGCCATATTGTAGAGGGGATCTTGATTTTTACATCTCTTAAAGGTTAGAACTAGTAGCAATAAATTCAATGACTTTTTTCCAAGCTGAAAAAAGAAACTTAAGAATGACTCAAAACTAGGAATAGAAAAGCAAGTGAAGAAAGAGAACTAAGCACAATTTCATTATTCTCATTATTCTGTTCAGGAAAGAGAAAACCTCACAGAAGTATCTTTCTTTGTTGCAGTACCAAAAGAGATTTTTTTTTCCCCACTTTATAGCCCAATCAACTTTAAGTATACGTAATAACACCTTGTAAAATCTAAGCAGTTTAAGCAGCAGGCCCTGTACTGATGTGATTGGTTTTCTGAGTCATTGCTTCTTTAAAAGGCTGGATTGATCTTTTCTTTCTTAACTCCAGTGTAAATTGGAGGGCTTTTTCTTTTTCTCTTTTTTTTCTGTCATATGACAAATGCTCTGCCTAATAAAAATACTTGCTAAGACTTAAATTGGAGTAGGTTTTCCCCTTTTACTGTTCAAATAGAAGTTTGAAAAATAAATTGAAATTATTTTCCAGGAATGACTCACACCAAAATCTTTTAAAACTTGCTATTACATTTTATTTTACTGGTAGCCCTGTCATGAAATGGATTTGAATTTGATTCTTTTCATCCTTCATATTAGTACATAGTATTAAGTCTATGTCACTTAGAGAAAAATAATTTACAAAGTTAAAGTTCATCAGATATCTTGACTAGTTTTTAAACATCAAACTTTACTTGTTTCAGGGATTTTTTTCCCTCTTTCTCTCTCTCTCTTTGGTGGGGGAGAGGGGAATCACACCTGGTGGTACTTACTTTTGGCTCTGTACCCAGAACTCATTCCTCGTGGGCTTGGGGAACCATATGAGATGCTTTCAATGAACCTGGGTCAGTTGCCTGCAAAACAAGCTTCCAAACCACTGCATTCTGGCTCTGACACTGTGAGGGATTTTATTTTGATCAATAATTTTTTGCTTTTGATTCACTGGGTGATATCTCTGCATGCCTCATGTGCTGAGGGAAAAGGCAGTTGGTAAAGAGAAGGGACCATTAAGTCAATGATGGTTGGAGGAATCGCTCAGATGGGAGATGTGTGCTGAAAGTAGACAAAGAACCAAACATGATGGCCTCTCAGTATCTGTATTGCAAACCATAATTACCATAAAGTAGAGAAAGATTAAAAAGTAAATTGCCTGTCATAGAGGCAGGGGATGAAATCGGATGGGTGGTAGGTGGGAGGGATACTTGGGGACATTGGTATTGAAAAATACACACTGATGGAGGGATGGGAGTTCTATCATTGTGGGACTGAAACTCAATAATAAAAGCTTTGTATCTGTATCTTACAGTGATTCAATAAAAAAAAGAATGATATAATCTTGGGAACTCAAAGATAAATTATAGCAGACATTTTCTCTTATATCTCTCCCACTACCAAAGTAATTATCTGAATAGTGTTTCATAGTAGTATATAGTATAGCTCTCAAACTATGTCTACCTACTTAATTTCTAATTTTTCTTTACCTTTAAATGAATTAAATTTACAGAATAGAGTTTTAAAAAGCCATTACTAAACTCTACATGAAATTAAGATTTTATCTGGAGAACTGGATAGAGAGATGAAATAAACAAATAAAAAAGTCTGAATTTGAATATATAGTTTGAGCAGTAATGCACAGCATTAATAATAAATATGTGAAACATTAGTTGCATATATACATCTCTCAATATATGCTCCTATGAGTGAACAGCGTGCTTGCTTTGCATGTGATCAACTGGAATCTGATCCCAGCATCCCTTGTAGTTCTTCAGCCCCACCAGGAGTGATGCCCATACATAGAGTAAGGAGTAAGCCTTGAGTACCACAAGGTGTGGTCCAAATATCTCCCCTCTCCAAGTAAGACTAATATCTATAATTCAAGTAATATTAACTTATCCATGCAGGGGAACCAAGTTAATTCCTTGGTTCTTATCTCCTTGAACCAGCATGATAGACCTGGTTTACGAAAATAACACGATTTCTCTTATCTTTCTCTTTCTTCTTCCTTCCTTCCTTCCTTCCTTCCTTCCTTCCTTCCTTCCTTCCTTCCTTCCTTCCTTCCTTCCTTCCTTCCTTCCTTCCTTCCTTCCTTTCTCTCTCTCTCTCTCTCTCTCTCTCTCTCTCTCTCTCTCTCTCTCTCTCTCTCTCTGTTTTTGAGGGGGGTATACCTAGTATACCCAGTTTCTCTCAGGGATTACTACTGGCTCTGAGCTCAGAGATCACTCCTGCCCATGCGCAAAACACCATATGTAGTGCACAGATCAAACATTGGTTTAGCTGCATGCAAGGAAAACAACTTTCTTGCTATGTTATATCTCCAGCCCTGAGAACAGTTTATAGACCTCTCCTCTTTTCAATTGAGTGGAGGTTCCAAAGTTTTGGCTGGAAATTTTTTTAACTCTTCAAAGATGAATTTTCCCTTAGGACTAGAACAATTTGAAAAAAAAAAATAAGGCTTCATTTACTTTTAGGTCGACTATATTTCTGTTCTGCAACCTGAGGATGACTGACAAACTACAGCAAAAAGAGCACTAAAATCATATTACCAAATTTAAGTTTTGAGAATATTGATAGAATAATAACAATAGAATAATAGAAAAATGGGCTTATCTAGAAATAATGGTATGGGTAAATAAAGTGGTATAATATATTACTGAGGATGGATATGGAGAGTATCATGCTAAGTGAAATTAGAGAGGGATAAACATAGAATGACTGCACTCATTTGTGGGATATAAAATAACATAATATAAAATTGACATCTTAGGACAGTAGAGACAAAGTCCAGAAGGATCACTCCACAGTTTGGAAGCCTGCCTCATGTGCTGGGGGAAAAGGTAGTCGGGATGGAGAAGGGACCACAAAGTCAATCATGGTTGGAGGGATCGCTTGGGATGGGAGATGTGTGCTGAATGTAGACAATGGGCCAAATATGATGGCCTGTCATATCTGTAATGTAAACCATAATATCCCAAAGTAGAGAGAAAGAAGGAAGATGCCTGCCACAGAGGCTGGGGGCTGGAGGGGGTGGGGTTGGTGGGAGGAATACTGGGAACATTAATGGTGGAAAATGAGCACTGCTGGAAAGATGGGAGTTTGATCATTGTATGACTGAAGCTCAATCATAAAAAATTTATAATTGTGTGTCATGATGATTCAATAAAAAATTAAAAAATAAAATAAAAAACATATCACTGAAAGAAGAAATCAAAACAGTTTGTAATAATGCCATAAAACACTAGATAAAATTCAACATATACTTATGTTTTTATAATTTCAGTGAAAAAAGGAACAAGATAATGTCATAACCAGGCAAATAATCATTTTGTACTAGTTAGCAACATATTTCAGAGGTGAATACTGGAGAAAATCTCATTCAAGTAAGAAAAATTGATTTAAGATGTTGTCCTTCAGGCTTGCGTTCTTGCAGATCTTTCTTGTGTTTGCTTTTGTAAAGAGATGTCTCATGCTATTGGTGTAACACTTCCTGAAAGACAGCCTGGCCACTGCTGTTGAATCTCAGGTCTACAAATAAGCCAAAGCGGCACCAACTATTTCAGACATGGAATCTCTACCGTATGTGGGTTCGATGAGCCAGGATTGTGCTGTATAGGGCTGTAAAAAAGAGAGACCTGGAAATTCCTAAAGTGGACAATATGACATAGGAATGTAGCATCAAATGTGGACAGAAATAGTAAGGTTACTAGAAGTTGGTCAACATTCTACTGTTTATCTCATATAGATATTGTGTATCCTAGCTTATTTTGGTGGGGATGCTAAAATCAGAAGGTACCAAGAAGGTCACATGAGGCCCCCCCAATTTTTTTTATCTTGGCTGTATACCACTCATTTTTTTTTTTTTTGCTTTTTGGGTCACACCCAGCGATGCTCAGGGGTTACTCCTGGATCTGCACTCAGGAATTACTCCTGGCGGTGCTTGGGGGACCATATGGGATGCCGGGGATCGAACCTGGGTCGGTCGCATGCAAGGCAAACGCCCTACCCACTGTGCTATCGCTCCGGCCCTGCACTCATTTTTTAAGAGGTCTCAAAACAAGGTTAAGATAAAGAGAGATAAAAGTTACTAATTCAACCGTTACAAAGCCAAATGAATGTACTGATCAAATTGAGTATAAAATACCTTGACTGTAATTAATAATGGAAAGCTAATGTAATTGTTATAAATGTCAGTAATGGAAGAATAAAGTACAAGTCACTATTATACTTTACTATATGTCTTTATTCTTAAGGTAGGAAAAATATAGGGGCTGGAGTGATAGTATGTTCAGTGATAGTAGGACGTTTGCTTTGCACAAGGCCAACCTGGGTTCGATCCCTAGCATCCCATATGGTCCCCCAAGCACCACCAGGAATAATTCTTGAGTGCAGATTCAGGAGTAACCTATGAGCATCCCTTGGTGTGGCCCAAAAAGCAAAAACAAACAAACAAAAAAACAAGAAAACTCTGTTCTGGAAATTTTCATTGATCTAGATGGGTTGAAAATGAATAAATTGTTACTAAAGCTACATAGACATCATTGACCGACTTTATTCACTCTTCATTTAAGTGATTTAATCAAACATAGTCTTGATACTACTTAAATATTTGCTGAAAATGTTAGAAATGTGGTGAGTCCATCATACAATCTATTGCATGTACACAACTACTTCTGGGAGACATTTTACTACTTTTAAAAATTCAGTATTTTTTCATTTGTTGTATATTAATAAAAAAACTATAATGGTAAATTTATGTTAACATACCAGAAAAATCACAAAACAAGTGGCTAGAATAAAAAATTATTAGGAAATTATAATAGCTTTAAGAAAAAAAGTAGAAGTAGATAGATAGTAACATTAAAAAATCTACTTTAATGAAAAAAGAAATATGCAATGCCAAATCTGGCACATCATGAGAGCATTGTTTGATCAATTTTCATACTATATATAGATCCACAAATTCTCCAAATAAATAACAAACTTGGATATTAATACTTGAAGTTATAGTTATGAATTGACTATTACAGTTTATATGGTATTGGGACAAAGCTTCTGTATAAAATCTTGGAATTACTTCCAAGTTATAAAGTATTTTTATCACTTCAAATTGTACCCTGGATTCTTTTTTAAGATGAGTACTTTTCCTCCATATCTGGCTCTGACAATAATGATAATAATAATTTATTTTCTGCAGCTGTAATTTATACAAATGGAATAGTATAATATTCATTCCATTTCTATCTTGGTATTACTTAGAATAATTATTTTGAGATTTATTTGTTCCCATGAATTGGTATTTTTTTTGCAATTAGTAATATTGCAGTAAATGGATATGCCACTTTTATTTATTCTTTCATTGGAGGTGGATGTATGTGTTGTGCATGTTTTGTAGCACATCTTACACCACAGCTATTAATATTCATGATTGGTTTTGCATGTATACATTTCCAACTTTCAGGTACATAACAGTTTCAAAATTACCAGACCAACTCTGCATATAAAAAGCACCTTCATAAGACTGCCCTGATAACAATCTTCATTTCCTATTACTGACCAACTGACTACAAATTAGAAACTTATAATAGCCGTACAGGCTAATTACTTAAAATAACTTAGTCTAATGAAAACAGAATACTTATAATGACACCTAGAGCAGAAAAATAAGTACATCAAAAGTGGTGGGAGGTGTTAGAAAGTCTCAAACATAAAGGTTCAAAGTCCTCAGAAGCATCATTCTTCTAGTACATAAGTGCATTTTATTGACTCCTGAAACTCACTGGGAAACTCACAAGTTCAGGTTCCAGTGGAATATTATAATGTAGACATGGTTTACTGAATCATTGGCTACATAACTGAACTCAAACTTGAGCCTCCATCTACTGCATAGGACTGAGATTGACTTTTAAACCTCTGTGCTCTAATATATTTTAGTCATTTCTGGCAGGGTTGCCCTCCCTGAAATCAACTACTAGCCACCAATAACTCATTTAATTGATGTAATCTCAAAAATATATGCATAGTGATCCATTATGAATGACAAAGTCCCAGTTTTTGAGTCTACTTCTTTGAACATAGAGACAAAAAGTTAGCCATATTCTTTATGATAAAACATTAGATAATATCCGAGACCATTATCAGTTCCACTTCATATAAAACTGATCATTTCTCTCTAATGTGACTCTAAAATATTGACATCATTTATTTCCAAATTTTATTTTATCAAAGCAATTTGAGTTACAAAATTATTCAGTGTTTGATATACAGCATTCCACCACCAATCTTTTCACCAGTATCAACTTCCCTCCATCAGTTGATATAATTTTTGTTGTTATTATTGGCCCTTTACCAGGTGCTCAGGAGGCCATACAACACCAGGAACTAAGTCCAGGCCCTACCACTTGAGTAACATCCTCTGCTCTCTGAAATTGTTGACTTATCATAAACAGTACAAAAGAGCATATCATGAATCTCAGATTTATCACTTTCAGAATTATAGCCAATACATTTCTTGTTTAAGCCATACAAGATGTGATACTTGATAGCAATACTAACAAACAAACACATTTCCTATTACTTTAATTTTATTATAATCATATTTTTTTTTACTTTTTGGGTCACATCTGGCAATGCCCAGGGATTACTATTGCTTCTGCTCTTAGGATCAGTCCTGGCGGTACTCAGGGGATCATATGGCATGCTGAGAATCAAACCCAGGTGGGCCACGTGTAAGATAAAAGCCCTACCCACTTTACTATCACTCCAGCCCTATCTCCTATCATTTTCATACTCTTGACCAAAATAATGTATGTAGCCCATTAGTAGTGACTCCAGATTTCCCACATAATCCCCTTATCCTAAGGCATGGGAAGTAACTTTCAGAATTATTTGTGAACATTTTTATATTTAATTAACTGAAAACTTATTTTCGCACATAAGCTTTATCTATTACATCCTATCCAAGTGTGTAAGGGTCTACTTATCTATATATTCTTAACACTTGACTGCGGTGAAGCAAGTAAGGAGCCTATCTTTTAGGCATGAAATTTAAGTAGGCATTCAATCTCATATTTCAATCTGTCTCAAATGTAGGACTTGTAGGTTGCTGAGAGATTGTGTACTTAGATTGTGTCATAGTGATTTTCTCATCATTTACTCTTCGCTCTTATTTAATTACTATGAACAGATAATACGTTTTATAGTATTGTCTTAAATGATTGTCTATTTTCAAATTTTCTTAAATTTCATTAACTTTCCCAATGTATTTTGAGGCACTGCTAGCTGCATTATTGGTAACGATAGAATTATCCCTGTGTTCACCTTCCATTGCCTTACCATCATGCTAGTAAGCTCAACTTTGTAGTTCAACTTTCACATTCTGTTGCCTTTGGTCATTAGTTACTCCCTTACTGTGCTTCTTTATATACCACATAGGAAAGAGGTCTTTTGTATTTGTTCATCTGACTGTTTCATTCAGCATGACACTCTCTAGTTTTCATCCATATACTGGCAAATTGCATGATTTTATTTTTCCAATAGATGAGTAATATTCTACTCTTGCCTACGGCAAGCCTTATCCTCAATGGGGAAAAACTAAGTTCCTTTCCTTTAAGATCAGGCACAAGACAAGGATGCCCACTCTCACCACTCCTCTTCAATAAAGTACTGGAAGTACTTGCAATAGCTATTAGACAAGAAAAAGAGATTAAGGGCATCCCATAGGAAAGGAAGAAATCAAACACTATTTTCAGACGATATAATACTATATCTAGAGAAGCCTAAAGCCTCTACTAAGAAACACTTAGAAACAATAGACTTATATAGTAAAGTTGCAGGCTACAAAATCAATACCCCAAAATCCATGGCCTTCATATATGCAAACAATGAGGCAGAGGAAAGGGACATGAAAAAAGCAATCCCATTCACAATTGTGCCCCAGAAAATCAAGTACCTCGGAATCAGCTTAACCAAGGAAGTAAAAGACCGATACAAAGAAAACTACAAAATGCTACTCCATGAAATAAAAGAGGACATGAGGAAATGGAAACACATACCCTGCTCGTGGATAGGGAGAATCAATGTTGTCAAAATGGCAATACACCCCAAAGCATTATACAGATTCAACGAGATCCCTATAAGGATACCCATGACATTCTTCAAAGAAATGGATCAAGCAATTCTAAAACTCATATGAACAACAAACGTCCAAGGATAGCAAAAACAATTCTTGGGAAAAAGACGATGGGAGGCATCACCTTCCCCAACCTCAAACTTTACTACAAAGCAGTAACAAGTAAAACAGCATGGTACTGGAACAAAGGCAGAGCCTCAGACTAATGGAACAAGGTGGAATATTCCTACACACAACCCCAAATGTATGATCATCTAATCTTTGATAAGGGAGCAAGAGATGTGAAGTGGAGCAAGGAAAGTCTCTTCAACATATGGTGCTGGCACAACTGGACAACCACATGCAAAAAAATGGGCTTAGACCTTGACCTGACACCATTCACAAAAGTCAGATCAAAATGGATTAAAGACCTCAACATTAGACCACAAACCATGAGGTACTTTGAAGACAAGATCGGCAAAACCCTCCAGGATATTAAAGATAAAGGTATCTTCAAAGGCGACACTGAACTAAGCAATCTAGTAAAAACAGAGATCAACAAATGGGACTACATTAAACTAAAAAGCTTCTGCACTGCAAAAGATACAGTGACCAGAATACAAAGACTATCCACAGAATGGGAAAGGATATTTACACAATACCCATCAGATAAGGGGTTGATATCAATGGTATATAAAGCACTGGTTGAACTCTACAAGAAGGATACATCCAACCCCATCAAAAAATGTGGCGAAGAAATGAACAGAAACTTTACCAAGGAAGAAATACGAATGGCCAAAAGGCACATGAAAAAGTGCTCTACATCACTAATCATCAGAGAGATGCAGATTAAAACAACCACGAGATACCACCTCACACCACAGAGACTAGCACACATCCAAAAGAACAAAAGCAACCGCTGTTGGAGAGGATGTGGGGAGAAAGGGACCCTTCCACACTGCTGATGGGAATGCCGACTGGTTCAGGCCTTCTGGAAAACAATTTGGACGATTCTCAAAAAATTAGATATTGAGCTCCCATTTGACCCAGCTATACCACTGCTGGGAATATATCCCAGAGAGGCAAAAAAGTATAATCGAAATGACATCTGCACATGTATTTTCATCGCAGCACTGTTTACAATAGCCAGAATCTGGAAAAAACCTGAATGCCCTAGAACGGATGACTGGTTGAGGAAACTGGTACATCTATACAATGGAATACTATGCAGCTGTTAGAAAAAAGGAGGTCATGAATTTTGTATTTTAGTGGACCGGCATGAAAAGTTTCATGCTGAGTGAAATGAGTCAGAAAGAGAGAGACAGACATAGAAAGATTGCACTCATCTATGGTATATAGAATAACAGAGTGGGAGACTAACACCCAAGAATTGTAGAAATAATTACCAGGAGGTTGACTCCATGGCTTGGAGGCTGGCCTCACATTCTGGGGAAAGGGCAACTCAGAAAAGGGATCACCAACTATAATGTAGTCGAAGGCCATGTGGGGGAAGGGAGTTGTGGGCAGAATGTGGGCTAGAGACTGAGCACAGTGGCCACTCAACACCTTTATTGCAAATCACAACAGCTAATTAGAGAGAAAGAACAGAAGGGAATGCCCTGCCACAGTGGCAGGGTAGGGTGAGGGGAGATGGGATTGGGGAGGGTGGGAGGGATGCTGGGTTTACTGGTGATGGAGAATGGGCACTGGTGAAGGGATGGGTTCCCGAACTTTGTATGAGGGAAGCATAAGCACAAAAGTGTATAAATCTGTAACTGTAACCTCACGGTGATTCACTAATTAAAAATAAATAAATTTTTAAAAAATGATCAATGTTATAACAATAGAAAAATAGAATTAAATGTGGAATCCAACAAATGAAAATAACTTCAAATATGGAATTTTCAATGTGGAATAATATAAGCCAATTATTTTTCCTGTCTATCATATTTCTATTAAATGGAATCTGAAATTACATTTGATTTTTTTTGAGCAACAACTACTGCATTATTGATTTACTTTGAGTTTACAATCATAATAAAAAAAATCCTGTGCTGTCTTTTCTCAGGAAGTGCTTTCCAGCCTTACTTTTCTATTTCATTTTATTATTTAGATAGTATAGGTATCTTTTACATGAAACATAATTTCTGATAAAAATAAAATCAAGTTAAATGATAAATGTGCTTGCTCCAAGTCTAAAGAATTGAGTCATTAGAAAATTAACTACACCTACAAATCTTAAAGTGTAGTGGCCATAACTTTCAGATATATCAGTGATTATTTATATTTTGTCTTTATACAAAGCACTCACAGATACACCCCATTTTTCTGAATTCCTTCTGTATACATTAAGATAATTTTGAAGAAATACAAACTTAAGATTTAAACTAGCGACACAAGATGTAAAGATATATAATGGGACAGGGAGAGACTATAATGGGTAAGGCACTTGCCTTGCGCACAGCTGGTTTACTCCTTGACAGCACATGGTATTTTAAGCTCCACCAGGCATAATCCCTGAGAATAGAGAAAGAAAGGAGTAAGCCCTGAGCAGACCTGATTGTGGTCCAAATACAAACAAATTAAACAAATAAAAGACATATATTAGCCAGTGGTTAATGTCAGATGTTACTATATGCATATGATATATAATATACACGTCTCACAATGGAGACATTCCTGGTGCCCGCTCGAGCAAATCAATGAGCAATGGGATTACAGTGATACAGTGACAGTGATAGTGATATATCTACCTAAAATATATCCTAGAATGTGGTTGAAATTTATGATTTCATAATGGAAAGTGTATGAAACTTGGGGGAAGTGAAATTTCTTAGAATTCTCTTTGTGCTTCAGCATATAAAATGATTGTAAGGAATGATTTTTCCAAGACATGTTGACCTGAAACATTGTATTCAGTGTTTTTCTATATCAAGGAGTTGTCTCATTAGTAAATGGGCTTGGTTAACTCTATCAGTAGCAAATACTTAAAAATCTTATATGTTGTAAATTTTAAGTATCTCAAACTTATTTTTTTATTATTTTATATATTTGAATTCACAAGTGTACTTATATGCAGTAGTAAAAACTTACTGGTATGGGCCGGAAAGATAGTATAGAGGGTAAGGCAGCCGCCTTGAAAATGGTTGATTCAATTCCAATTCCTGTTACCACATTTTTTTTCTTTTTGGGTCACACCCCACGATGCACAGGGGTCACTCCTTGCTCTGCACTCAGGAATTACCCCTGGCGCTGCTCAGGGGATCATATGGGATGCAGGAAATCGAACCCGGGTTGGCCACATGCAAGGCAAATGCCCTACCTGCTGTGCTATTTATTTCTCCAGCCCCCTGTTACCTCATTTGTTCCCTTGTAGGATTTCCAGAAGTGGCTAAATGAAATAAAGCAAAACAAAAAAATCCATTTCTCAGCAAAACAAAATCTGGTTCATATAGAATTACTTAAAACTTGATTCCTGATGTAACAAGGTTCGCTGAGCACTGCAGGGAGCAACCTCCAAACACAGTTGGGTGTGGCCTCAAACCGAAAATTACAAAATATACATTTGAAGATAAATTTTTTTATTGTTGAAGCATGTTATCTCAGTAGAACTTTATATTATATATGTATATGCATATATATGTAACATACTTATGGTAATTAAGAATCCTAAAATATTAAGAATACTAAAATATTTTAATAGACACTATATTAAACACATGTACTTATTGGTATTACTTTTATCATATCTGGCTAACATTAATTGTGTGAATATACATTTTTATTCTTGTGGCCATTTTATAACTCATCTCATTCAAACTTCTTTGCTATAGATTATCTACAACATTTTACAAAAAGGAGACTGAAGCTACTGGATTTAGTTTAAAATTCATGAATAAATGGTGGGCTGGAGCGATAGCACAACAGGTAGGGCGTTTGCCTTGCATGCAGCCAACCCAGGTTCGATTCCTCTGCCCCTCTTGGAGAGCCTGGCAAGCAACTGAGAGTATTTCACCCACACGGAAGAGTCTGACAAGATACCTCGTGGCATATTCGATATGCCAAAAAGTCTCACAATGGTGACATTACTGGTGCCCGTTCGAGCAAATCAATGAGCAACGGGGTGACAGTGACAGTGAGTAAATGGTGGATTTGAGATTTGATTAAAACTTTAATTGTATTTTTACTTATGTATCTGAAGATGTGAGCATCTTTCTTACTTTTAACTCAGATTCTGCTAACTTACAAGCAGTAAAATCTTTGACAGACACATGGAGATTGAAAGCTCAAGTGTAGCAGGCTTGAGTACTGTTTGACCAAATATTAGGCATTATTTCCTAATGACTGAAAAAATAAGGTGAGATGTCACCCCTTAATTAGACAGGAATGGGGCATCTGCATAGTCTGTAATGAATAAAGACGTTTGCAGGACTAATATATGCAGGAGGGGAAAGACATTAGCAAATTAATGAAATGGAACTTAATTTTCATTCTTTGTGAAGTATAACCCGTTTGTTGTTTAGTCAAAGTCAAAGTCACTCCTGTGCCCACATATGATCCCATTTTCGCTCATATGAACTGCCCTAGGTTATCTATATTAAAACTCTTGTAGGAGCTACTGTCCTCTTAGCTCCTATTTCATTCTTCGTGCTGGTAGCAGAATTTTCTATCTGTGATTTATATTAGATACCAATTTCCAATTTACAAATGGCTGCTGTTTCACATACTATAAAAGATGTAATCTTCTACAAGTCTATTGACCATAATTTTGACAGATCTTTTGTTCTCATTAGCATCTTATATTCTTTATTACTAGCCCATGCCTATCCCCGGTACAAATGCTACCTTTTTAAGACTCAGGGCTGCAACTGCAGTAATGGCAAATTTTAAAACTTAAGTAATTTGCCTACTGATTTAGGAATCATCTCCCCACAGAGTGTTGCCAAGTAGATTCTGTATTTCTTTAGTTCATGGGCCAGTGACCAAAGCTCATGCTTCTAGATTTCAGAAAAACTGAATGATTTCATAACAGAATGATGTAGAAAATTTATTATTGAACAAACAAAAAGCAGTGAAAGATCAAATTATATAGAGAACATGATATCTTTTTGGTTACAGAAGTGAAACAAAAAATAAGATGAAAGATTAAGAAATAGTAAAAGTTTTATTATTTAAATGCTTTATTTATATGATGGGGAATAGTGTAATACAGTGAAACTATAACAATTTATTACTATTGTGAACTCTGATATCTCAATTAAGATGTTAAACAATTACACTGGTGGAGGGATGGGCTCTCGAGCATTGCATGAGGGAAAAACAAGCATGAAAAGGTGTGAATCTGTAACTGTACCCTCACTGTGACTCACTAAAAAAAAATTTAAAAAAGAGATGTTAAACAATTAAAATTTTAAAAAAGGAAAGTAAAAACAAGAAGAGCTTAAATTACTCATGCACATATTTCAGTATAATTTTCAAATTATAGAAGTAAAAGATCCATTCATTTCACTGTAAAACTAAAAACTTATTAGCAAATACTCAACAAGTGACACAGGAGGTCAGTAAGTGACACAGGAGGTCAGAAAGGGAAAAAAGAGATTTGCCCAGTTATTGAAATTCTTTCTTCTTTTTTAAATTTTATATTACTTTTTAAATTGTAAGTTTTTATTTTGTAATAATTTCAGTTGTATTGAAAAGTTTAAAAATTAAAACAACTGTTCTTATGTGCTCATTACTTAATTATCAATATTAATATTTTTGACATACTAACTTTCTCTTTTTGAGACATTTAAGACTAAATGACTGATATGGCACCATTTTAGTCATAATCATAAGATGTGTATTTCTTAAACGTGAAGATATTTTTCATGCTATTTCTCTATTATTAAAATTTGAAAACTAACATTGATAAAAGCGTGATCGAATTGTGATTCAGAGACCTTGTTCAAATACAACTAAATATCCCACTAATGTCCTTTGAAGCTATATATATATATTTTATATATATATATATATACACACACACACACACACACACACATACAGATATCACCAACCCGTGTTCGATTCCTCTGCCCCTCTCGGAGAGCCCAGCAAGCTACCGAGAGTATGGAGCCCACAAGGCAGAGCCTGGCAAGCTACCCGTGTGTATTGGATAGGCCAAAAACAGTAACAATAAGTCTCTGAGAATGAGAAATGTTACTGGTGCCCACTTGAACAAATCGATGAGCAATGGGATGACAGTGACAGTGACAGTGACACAGATATATGGCACATATAATATATATGGCATAATATAGTATTTTGCAGTTATTTCTCATATATTGTAAATCTACTTCAATTCCAGTACATATTTTTTATGATTTTTACATGTGTGAAGAGTACAGGTAACTTATATTGCAGAACATTCCCATATCCTCTTAAATTCTTTTAATAATTTTTGAATCTCCTGTCTCTGAACCAGGCTGTATTCACCGGGACCCCCTTAGAGGGGGGCAGGTTGAGTTTCCCTCCCCGCCCCAAACAGAGCTCCGACAGCCGAAAACCTCCAGAACCCAGCCACAGTCATGCTCAAGGCCACTGTCCACACATTCGGATGAACCTCACCCATGAAGGAACCGACAGAGGAACCCAAGTATGCAGGACCCATGGCTGAGATCTCCAAGCCTGCTTGAATCAGGACTGGGCCTCCTCCACCCAGATCCCAGGGACAAATGAAGACGTTTCTGGTGCCCACTTGAGCAAATCCATGAACGACGGGATGACAGTAATACAGTGATACAGCAAATTTTTGCATTCATCATTAAACCATTCATCTCAAATTTATCAATAAATTCTGTATTTCTTTATCCTATGGTCTATCCTCTACTCAGATCTCTTATAAAGAGAATGTTGTATATAATAAATTATTTACTATTTTTCCTGAAACATACTGATCTCTATTAGCAGGATTAACATAGTTTTCCTTATCTCTAGTCATTCCTTCTCATAGTCTTCCGTCCCCAAAGATCCCTGAATTTTTAACATTAGATACTTCTGCCAGCAGTGTTTAGGTTTTCTGGCTTTCTTTTTACTTTATCTACAACTAATTCTTGAATACCGCCTACACTTTTCAACAACTAAAATTTTATCTTCAACTTAGACTTTTCATCTGGATCCTAGAAGAGTTTTATTCCTGAAAAATTTTAATTCTTTGAACATTGCTGGATGCAGATTTAGAAATTTCTTCCATCCAACCCCAAAAGATGAAATAAATTTTCTGTTTACTATAGAGTTGGAAGAAATTTACATTACCACTAATAATAAACATGGGTTCCTTTTTTTCCATATCATTCACCTTCTCTCTCTTTCTCTCTCTCTATATATATACATATATATTCTTATGTACAGTAGTTTTTATTGAGCTATGGATATATACAATGCATATATGTATATGCATATATACAGATATATGCATAAAAACGCACAGCAAATAGGAACACAGAAACATAGACACAGACAGGACTGTGTGTGAGAAAATATTTTGGTGTATAGAATAGGGTTATTGCACTCTTTTTTTTTCTTTTTGGGTCACACCTGATGATGCTCAGGGGTTACTCCTGGTTCTGCACTCAGAAATCACCCCTGGTGGTGTTTGGGGACCATATGGGATGCTGGGAGTCGAACCCAGGTCGGCCGTGTGCAAGGCAAACACCCTACCCGCTGTTCTATCACTCCAGCCCCGAGTTATTGCACTCTTGTTCATGTGTTTTACTAGAAGAAAAATGTAAAAAAAATAGCTGCTACTTTATAATTTTTCCACTTTATTGGCTTTCTTTGACATATGTTTACCTGTACTTGACATGTTACCAAATTTCTAGCTGTATAAATTAGAATGGTTAATAAAGACTTGCTTCATCTTCTTCCCTATAAGCCTGCAGCCTCATGAGACAAGTCCAATTTGCTTTTATCCTAGAGCTAATACTTCATGCCCCTTCCTATTTCCTGACTGGTGTCAAGCCAAAGCTGACTGATTCAATATGTTAAAAAATGTGGAAGTCAACTACAGAATGCCAATTCTGAGTTATATGTTTGGTGATGCGAGGAGGTTACACATACTAGCAATGGTCCTATAATAAACACATTAAGTATCCAGAAAAGATGCTTTTGCATTTAATTCGGTCATCCTAACAAGGTCTCTCACAAACTTTCCAAGTCTCCTTTATTGATATACTGCAAGTAAAGTAAAAGAAACAATGCATAGTAGGAGATCACTTAGGGAGATTTCACACTGGGGAAGTGTTTAGATTTATGGCACTTGTACAATACTCATGTTGCACTTAAATCAGATTTTCTAAGCATGTCAGAATTTCTATTTTACCTCTCCTCATTTAAAATCACCAGATTGTCTAGCTCACTTTCTTCTTAGGTCGTTAGAAGTTATCATTCATACCACACTTTACACAATTTTCATGTCCATTTTTATTCTTGTAACATTTTGAATTCTTCAATAAAGTTGTCTGCAGTCATAGCACATAATGTGACCTAGCATAAAGAGCATCATAGAAGGCCTGAGCAATAATACAGTGGTAAGGCATTTGACTCATACGTGGCCAGCCTGGGTTTAATGTTTGGCACCACATATGGTCCCTGGAGCCCTGCCTGGAATGATCCCTGAGCATAGAATCAGGAGTAAACCTTGATCATGTTCATGTTCCCTCCCTCTACCCTTCAAAAAAGAACACTCTAGACTAATAAATGGGAAAAAGTATTTTTATCCCCATATCTTTGAAAGTTTCTGTGATAATGTGACTCTTCGATTATTAGATTACTCTTCTGATAAAATCTGTCTAATTTACTTATAACTCCATCAAGTTCACTATCAACTATGCCAGATAAGAGTATGACTAGGTAGGGCTGCAGAGGGAGCTCAATGGACTGGAGCTATTGCTTTGCATGCAGGAGGCCTGGGTTTGATTCCTGGTACTGTTTGCTGTTCTATCACTGCCCAAGAGCAAGACCCAGCACCTAGATAGTTGAGGTTTAACACCATTCCCAAGGAAAAGGTATGGTTTAATGTAATTTTTTGGTCATATTAAATTTATTTATTTAAAGCAATCATTTATAGAGTATAGCACTGTAGCACTGTCGTCCCATTGTTCATCGATTTGCTCGAGCGGGCATCAGTAATGTCTCTATTGTGAGACTTGTTCCTGTTTTTGACATATCGAATATGCCATGGGTAGCTTGCCAGGCTCTGCTGGGTGGGCAGGATACTTTTGGTAGCTTGCTGGGCTCTCTGAGAGGGACGGAGGAATTGAAGCTGTGTCGTCTGCGTGCAAGGCAAACACCCACACCCTACCCGCTGTGCCATCACTCCAGCCCCTATAAAGAAGTAAAATTCCCTTTGAGATTAAACATTGAAATACGTAGTCTTATCTAACATTTTAGCTCATATACTGTTATGATAGGGTAGATATATTTACTATTAATTTTTTAATGTATTTTTGTTTCATTTTAGTTTTGACCCATACCCTACAGAGCTTGGGGCTTACTCCTGCCTCTGCACTCAGTGATCACCCCTGGTGGGGTGCATGAGACTATGTTTAGTGTTGGATGGAACTCGGGTCCTCACGCAAAGCAAACACCCATCCCATTACCATTGCTCTTCCCTGTTCACATTATTTTTTCATTCTCCTCTCTTATTGTCAATAAAAGCCTTTCACCTTGTTGGGCCATAGTGATAGTACAGCACGTAGGCTGCTTGCCTTGCATCTGACTGACCAAGTTAAAACCCTAACACCTGACACCCCATATGGCTCCAGAACACTGCCAGGAATAATCCTTAAGCACTGCTGGGTGTGACTCAAAAACAAACCAAAACATTTGCATTTTGTGGTTGTTTTTCTTTCTATGCATATATAAGAAGAACATGTGTATGCATGCCACATATTTATGAATCATGGGAAAGTCTCATTTGCACTTTTTTGTTAGAGTGGTTGTATCTTTTGAAAAACTCTTGGATCCTCTTGAGACTCCACTATTAATTATTTTTTATAAACAATAATAAATTAGCATAATTTATTTTTCTCCTATTGTCTCATTCTTCATATTTAGTCCATTTTAATATGTATTTATGCTAGTATGTTTAAATATATTTATATAACTATTAATTTATTTTAATATATAAATGATATCTTATAATACTCCTCTACAATTAAGATAAAGAAAATTAACACATTTAGTTTACCGTCACTTGTCTTTCCAGTTCCTCACAAGTTTTGTCATATTATTAGAGAATTTAATATTATTTAATATACAATATAATTTAATTTTTCTAAAAATTTTAATGTTGATATATTAAAGTAAATAATCAATATCCACCAGTAGTTACTGTAGTCATTTGATTTTTTTCTTGGTTGAATAAAGTCTATGTTCGGGTGGATTATTGAAGAGGCCTTATAGGAAAAACGTACATTGAGATCAGCACATTCTCCACATTTATCTGCTGCCTGTACATATAAAGACAGATGGATGATTATAAAGTATTTAATTATCCTGCCCTTTCCTTGAAAAATTAGGAGGTTTTATTCCACTGCATTTATAAGTTAAAACTTTCTGTGGAGAGAAGCGGCAGGCATTCTGGTGAGCAACGCGGCCCGGACAATGCTCCGGACCCGAATCGGGGCCAGCAACACCGGGGGGCCGGAGGGAGGGAGGAGGTGCCGCCTGCACACCTTCTCCGGATGGAACCCCGGCGACACTGAGCAGCAACTAACACGGCTCCAGGATTCGGGACTGGGACAGATCCGAGCCGCGCGGCCGCACTAGCGGCCGCGCGACCTTTTCTCTCAGAGAGCCAGCCCTATGTAACCTCAGAGATCCAGCACCCGAGTAACCTCAGAGAGCCAGCACCTGTGCAACCTCCGAGAGCCAGCACCAGAGTAACCTCAGAGAGCCAGCACCTGTGCAACCTCCGAGAGCCAGCCCTGTGTAACCTCAGAGAGCCAGCCCTGTGTAACCTCAGAGAGCCAACCCTGTGTAACCTCAGAGAGCCAGCACCTGAGTAACCTCAGAGAGCCAGCCCTGTGTAACCTCAGAGAGCCAGCACCTGAGTAACCTCAGAGAGCCAGCACCTGAGTAACCTCAGAGAGCCAGCACCTGAGTAACCTCAGAGAGCCAACCCTGTGCAACCTCCGAGAGCCAGCACCTGTGCAACCTCCGAGAGTCAGCACCTGAGTAACCTCAGAGAGCCAGCACCTGAGTAACCTCAGAGAGCCAGCCCTGTGTAACCTCAGAGAGCCAGCACTGTGTAACCTCAGAGAGCCAGCACCTGTGCAACCTCAGAGAGCTAGCCCTGTGTAACCTCAGAGAGCCAGCCCTGTGTAACCTCAGAGAGCCAGCCCTGTGTAACCTCAGAGAGCCAACACTGTGTAACCTCAGAGAGCCAGCACCTGAGTAACCTCAGAGAGCCAGCCCTGTGTAACCTCAGAGAGCCAGCACCTGAGTAACCTCAGAGAGCCAGCACCTGAGTAACCTCAGAGAGCCAGCACCTGAGTAACCTCAGAGAGCCAACCCTGTGCAACCTCCGAGAGCCAGCACCTGTGCAACCTCCGAGAGCCAGCACCTGAGTAACCTCAGAGAGCCAGCCCTGTGTAACCTCAGAGAGCCAGCCCTGTGTAACCTCAGAGAGCCAGCACCGGCACAACCTTAAAAAGTTATTTTGATGTGGTTGGAGGTCATGTGGGGGAAGGGTGATGCAGGCCGAATACAGACTAGAGACTGAACACAATGGCCACTCAACACCTTTATTGCAAGCCACAACACCTAATCAGAGAGAGAGAACAAAGGGGAATTCCCTGCCATAGTGGCAGGGTGGGGTGGGGGGAGACGGGACTGGGGAGGGGGGGAGAGATGTTGGGTTTACTGGTGGTGGAGAATGGGCACTGGTGAAGGGATGGGTTATCGAACTTTGTATGGGGGAAACATGAGCACAAAGATGTATGGATCAGTAACTGTACCCTCATGATGACTCTCTAATTAAAAATAAACTAATAAAAAGCAAAAAAAAAACTTTCTGTGGAAAAATCATAAGTTTGTCTATGTTTTTTTCTCAACATAAGAAATTTGATTTTTTTTTTTACTCATTGCTACAAGAAGTATCTCACTGGTATTTTAAATATTGTTATTATAATTTTTTGTTTACTTTTCTCAGTAACATAATTGAAATCTTCTGTGTGTTAGTTATTTCATTCTTTATTTTTTAACTGACACATGGCGAAATACACAGTTACAAAGCTGTTCATGGTTGGGTATCAGTCATGTCAGTCAGACAGTTTTCCATCACCCTACATTTCTCATCATCAGTGTCTCCAGTTTCCCTCCTATCGTAGTCCTCCCAGTCTGTCTCTGTGGCAGGGGCTTTTCTTCTCTTCCTCTCTCCCTCTCTCTCTTTCTCTCTCTATCACTCTTGCACTCTTTCTCCTTTTTTGGCATTATTGTTCACAATATAGATACTGAGAGGTTGTCATGTTTGTTCCTTTATCTATCTTTAGCACACATTTCTTATGTAGAGTGATCATTTTCAACTACCTTCATCATAGTGGTCTCTTCTTTACACTAACTACCTTCTCTCAGAGCATTTGAGGCAAGCTTCTAACCAGGGACCAATCCTCCTTGCCTTTGTTTCTATTGTCTTTGGGTAATAGTCTCATCATGTGTTTTTTATTTATATCCCACAATGAGTCCAATCATTCAATATCTATCCACCTCCTTATAACTCATTTCACTCCGCATGATACTCTCCATATTTACCCATTCATAAGCAAAATTCAGAACTTTATTTATCCTAAGAGCTGCATAGTATTCCTTTGCATAGATTGTCATATTTTCTTTAACAAGTCATGTTATCAAGAAATTAGACTGTTTTCAGATTCTGGCTAATGTGAATAGTGCTACCAGGAAGACAGAACTGCAGATAGCATTTGTGCTATGTAGATAAATGTAATAGAGTTGTACATCCTGATAGTAACCCTCAGATTTATGATAACCTAAACTTTGATAAAGGAGCAAGAAATATGAAGTAGAGTGAGGAAAGCCTCCTCAACAAGTGGTGTGGGATAACTGGGCAACTATATGCAAAAACAATAGAAAAATGAATCCAGACTTCTTTTTAACACCAGGCACAAAGGTTAGATCAAAATAGACTAAAGACCTCAATATCAGACCTGAATCTTTAAGCCACATGAAGTTAAATGTGGGCAGAACCCTCCATGACATTTTTTCAGAAAAAATATCAAGGATGGAACACCACTGACTAAGCTAGTGGAAGCAAAGATAAACAAATTGGACTGCATTAAACTAAGAAACTATCACACCTCAAAATAAACAGTGATCAAGACACAAAGAGAGCCCACAGATTGGGAACAAATATTTATAGAATACCCACCCAATGAAGGATTAATATCCAAGATATATAAGGCACTGATAGAACTTTATAACAAAGAGAAATCCATCCCCATCAACAAATGGGGAGCAGAAATAAACGGAAACTTCTTCAGAGAGAGAAGAAAAACAAAAAGCCAAAAGACACATGAAAAAGTCCTCTGTAACAATAATCATCAAGGAGATGCAGATCAAAACAACAATGAGATATCATTTCACACCACAGAGACTGCAGACATCCAAAAGTATAAGAGTAACCAACGCTGGTATTGATGTGGAGAGAAAGGGACCCTTCTTCATTGTTGGTGGGAATTCCGGCTTGTTCAGCCTTTTTGGAAAGCAATATGGGCATTCCTCAGAAAGCTAGATATTGAGCTTCCTTGTGACTCAGCACTATCACTTTTTCATAATTATTACATATTGGAAAAATTTCTACTGATTTTTATTTACTAGTTTTCTCTTATTGTTTAGATTACTGATTGCATAATAGACATTTTTGTTAAATTAAATGATTTTTATTTTTTGGCCACACCAAGCAGTGCTCAGACCTTACTCTTGGCTTTTAACTCAGAGGTCAGTCCTGACAGGCTCAGCAGAACCATAAAGTATTCAAGGCATGCGCCCAACTCACTGTACTGCTTTCCAGTCTAAAAATGTTACTATATTAAATCCTAATGTTTAGTTTCATTTTATACTTTTTTTTATTATTAAAATTCTTCCACCCTTGGCTTCAGTCATTGTGGTTAGTCCCTTTCTTGGGAAGAGTCTGGAATCCAAGTTAAACCTGATCTCCTTGCTAGGATCAGGACAGAGAAGTGAAATAGGGAAGTTACTTCCTTACCCGGTAGTGCCCGCCGCTCCAGGCAGATCCAGTGTAGAGCCTGTTCTCGGGCCAGTTACACAGGATACCACGGGTTGTTGAGCTGTGAAGCCCCCATGGCTTTCGGTACCATTGGTAGAGAGAAAATTGCATCGAAAAAAAAAATCAATGATTCAGAAACGCAGGTGGTCCGCTGAGCGGCAACCCGGCCAAGAAGGGAAACTTCGCGGAGGGGGGGGGGGGGTGGCGGGGACGGGGGGAGATGGAGGGTGTCTTTGGTGAGAGGGCTCACCTCGATGAGTGGGGCACAGCACAGGGCAGTAGTGGGCTCAGCAGGCTTCCGTGAAGGTTGCAGGGTGAGCACCGAGCCCCAGCGCTGGGAAAGTGCTGCCTTAGAGGAGGGTCCATCCACTAAGTGGGGCTGGGGCTGGGGGCAACCAGCTTTATACCCAGCAGGGCTTGTGCAGGACGTCAGGCTGAGCGCCTCACACATGCCTCACACATGCTAGGCATGTGCTCAAAGGCTCTATGCTTAGTTTTATTTTGTGGCTGTATCAGGCTGTGCTCAGGGTTTACACCTGGTTCTGTGCGTAGGGGTCACTCCTGCTACTGCTTGGGATACTATATGCAACGCCACGGATTGAACAGGAGTAAGCTGCATGCAAGACAAGTGTTTTGACCCCTCAATATTGTGAATTTTAAGCAAAATTTTAGTTAGAAATTAATTTGTTGAGCTAGATAGGTAGTGTAAGAGGTAAGGTGCTTGCCTTGAACTTCCTCAAGCTTGGTTTGATCCCTGGAGGCTCCACATGGGTCCTGAATCCCACCAGCAGTTTTCCCTGAGCACAGAGCCAGGGTCAGCCATGAACATAGCTGTTGCTCTCTCTCTTTTTCTCTCTCTCTCTCTCTTCTCTCTCTCTCTCTTTCTCTCTCTCTCTCTCTAAAGGCGACATATCATCATAAAAGGAAATATATATGTATGACTCTTGGAGGGCCCAGCAAGCTACTGAGAGTATCCCACCGGCACAGAAGATCCTGGCAAGCTCCCTGTGGTGTATTTGATATGCTAAATACAGTTACAATAAGAGTGTCATTCCCCTGACCCTGAAAAAAGCCTCCAATTGTTGAGAAAAACGTAAGGAGAGGCTGCTAAAATCTCAGGGCTGGGACAAATAGAGACGTTACTGGCTCCTGCTCGCATACATTGATGAACAACAGGATGACAGTGACAGTGATTTATTATGAATATATTAAGCTCTTTTCAGAGGAAAAGGAAGAGGAACACTAAATTCATTGGTGTCTGGTGGCTTCTGGTCAGTCTCATCATCAGTGATTGTCTAGGATTTTCTGTTAGACTTCTGAGTTTATTTTGCTATACATCTTTTTACCTTTAGTTTGAGTTTCCTATGATCCTTTCGGAATCCAGTCAATAAACTTTTTGTTTTGAGCCAGTGGTTCTCACCCAGCAGTGCTCAGGGCTGACTCTTGGCTCTGTGCTCTGAGATCACTCCTGTTGGTACTTGGGGCACCCTAAGGCATGCTGGGGATTGAACCCAGGTGCAAGGCAAGTGCCTGGCCCTTTGTACTACCTCTTCAGCCTAGGTCAATAAACTTTTAAAGTCACCTGTTACTTTGATTCTATTTCATAAATTTCTGTGTGATTGAGTTTATAGTAGTGATTTATTACCATAATATTATTTTAGAAAATATAGTTGATTAATAGCTAACTCATTTAGTACAGCTAGAATCAAGTGTATAGTTACATATTGTTTTTAAAGATCTTAATCTGTTATGTCCCCGGGGCCGAGATCTCCAAGGCTGCTCAGATTGGGACCACCCAAATTCCCCATTTTCCAGTAACTAGGCAAACACATCCAGAAACTGCCCCCAGCGCTATATAATCCCATCAATGGCCAACATCCATCATCATCACCATCATCATCATCATCATCATCATCATCCTGTTGATCTTTCTTGATCGTTGAATTTCTCCAGTGGTCTCAGTAACATCTCCATTCGTCCTAGCCCTGAGATTTTAGGAGCCTCTCTCTACTAGTCCTTCCCAACGATGCCTTATTGGAGGCTCTTTCAGGGTCAGGGAAATGAGACCCAGCTTGTTACTGGTTTTGACATACTAATACACCATAGGAACCTTGCCAGGCTCTCCCATGTGGGTAGGAAACTCCAGTAGTTTGTCAGGTTCTCCCAGAGGGAGAAGTAGGGTAGAAGATACTGTGCACCTCAAAGTGGCCATGTGCTTCTGGGAGCTTGCTTTTAAGTCTCTGGATGCTGGCCATGGATGAGAATACATGGCGCCGGGGGCAATCCCTGGGAGTGACTGCCTAGCTACTGGAAAATTGGAAATCTGGGTGGAGGAGGCCCAGTCCTGATTCAAGCAGGCTTGGAGGTCTCAGCCCCGGTCCCCCACACATCTCCACACTTCTGGCTTCCTCTGCCGTTACCTTCATGTGTGAGGCTCATCCGAATGTGTGGAGAGGGGCCTTGAGCGTGGCTGTGGCTAGGCTCCGGAGGTCTTTGGCCAACAGGAGTGCTGTTCAGGGTGGGGAGGGAAGCTAGAGCCCATCCCTTCCGAGGGGCCCCAAGGAAGACAGTCAGGCACATGGGCAAGAGACTTTTTCTTGTGGAAACAATGGAATGGAAAATGGAAAAGTATTAGAACATCACATATAATTTGACTAACTTCTTCTAAGAAATAGTTCTAAGCATTTGGCTTCATAAAAATAATATTTAATGCAGAGGGCATAAAGACTTCAAATGTAACCATCACTATTACTTAATTGTAAGTATTATCTACTAAGAAACTCTGAAGAATAACACAATCTATGATGTTTGGTAGTTGTACTATTGCAGAGTCAAAGCCTGTGCAAATGCCAGATAAATGATCTATGCTGAAAGCTGCCTTCTCCCAAAGGACTGCTGATTAGAAAGATCCACTGTTTTAATAGTATCTATACTTAGAAACGTGAAAATCAAATCTTGATTTAATTCCCAAAAACATAATTTGGAATTTTAAGTGATAATGCCTTACAGTAACATTGTGATTTTATTTTCTTGCTCTTATTTAATTTCAGTTTCAAATGAATTAGAGAAACAAACATCTGTCCATGTGTTGTACCCGATCACTATATCACTGTCATCCCCTTGCTCATTGATTTGCTTGAGCGGGCACCAGTAATGTCTCCATTGTGAGCTTTGTTGTTACTGTTTTTGGCATATTGAATATGCCCTGGGTAGCATGCCAGGCTCTGTCCTGCAGGTGAGTTACTCTCGGTAGCTTGCCAGGCTCTCTGAGAGGGAAGGAGGAATCAAACCCAGGATGGCTGCATGCAAGGCAAACGCTGTGCTATTGCTCCAGCCTTTGTATGTTGTATCTCGTAGAAGACTGTATTCATAGATGCTTTGAGTCCATTTTTCACTGTAAAGTCATAAATGCATGATTCCATTTTTCCCATGCCCCACTGCGTCTGCCATCTTGTCAGCTGGCTACCTCCACACTTCCTGAGATGTACAGCTGCATATACGGCAGTGCTACAACTATAGAGTGTCTAACTGCAAATATCTGCCCTCAACATAGCTGGAACACAGCAAAAGCATTGGAGAAGACATGTAGAACCGCAATAAGCACAGCAAGCAAAAATAATGACATGGAAGATTCAGCACCAAGTAGTTTTGTAAAATATCAGAGAGTGGCTTTTGTGACACCATGTTAAAGATGTATGTCCAACTCAAAGAAACAATGTTACAGGTCAGACAAGCACAAGAAAATATGAGAGCAAATATGAGAATAGTACATTCAGAGGTTTCAAAAATGAAGAATACGGTTGGTGATATAAAAATATCAATCGAGAACCTGAGCAGCAGAACAATAGCAGTTTAGATAAACATCATATTCCAAGACCACATGCAGGAAACCTACAGAAAACAACAGAAGATGAAAAAGTGTGAAAGGAAATGAAGAGCATACCAAAGAACAGTGGCATGTAGTCAAGAAGAACAATATAAAAAATATTGGAGTCATTTTAGAACTGTAGCACTGTAGCACTGTGCTATAAATCCAGCCCCTGATTTCATACTTTCTTATAGAACTATAATATTCCATTGTGAAGCTCTTTTGGTATTTTTTGCAAAACTGATTTAGACACTATGAAGTTGCTAGCTATTATCTATGCCTGACAAGTACATTTTAAAAGTTATCTTAGATTAAATAGGAAGAATCAGAAGCATATCAATAAACACGACACTGCATTGGTTGAGAGTGTTTAATAGAATAAAAACAATTGACTCAGATATTAGCAGAAAAATAATTCTAAATTTTTAAAAATACACACATAATCTTTGATTATTTCTCAATATCCTTTCCTCCAAAAGGATGCCAGTATTAGCTCCTCTACCATAAAAACTAATATCAAGTCTAAAAGAACTCCTTCAAGTAAAACAGTTGATACAATTCAAACATGCTGAGCATTTATAAATGTTGATTGCTATTCCTTACTATTTTAGTATTAAAATGTATGAAATGTAAAGAATCTTCATTAAAAATGGAACTTTGGAAATTAAAACATTGCAGTCCACATCCAATACCTTGTATTTGTCTATATATTTTCTACTTTATCATTCTATCTCTCTCTGAATAATAATCAAGATTTTCCATTTTCCTGTGTTTAAGTCAGATTATGTTACTAACCAAAAATAGTTCATCACACGTTGCAGTTTAAAGTGACAGCATGATAGTATGGTGATTTTTCAGACTGTGAAAATGTTAGGTTCTGTTTAGACAAAGTATGCAGTTTATCATACATATGTTGTGGCTGCCTTTAGGGTCATTTTCTATACTCCTCCATGCTCATAATGTTTATCATAGCTCATTGATGGTGCATTCATTTTCAGGGCCTCTCGTCTTTATATATGCCTTGAGCTTCTCTAATATTTAAATATTCAGTAAACATTCAATCGAAACAGTAAATTTTTCACATCAAGAAAGTCTTATTATGGGTTATTGCAAAGAGTACCAGTATGTTGGCATAATGTTTTTAATGTGTTCTCTCCACAGCTCCTTCTCATGTATTTATACATAAAATAATTGTATAGTAAAAGTTTAGAAGTCATGAACAGTTTTTTCACAGTTTAATCATATCAGAAATTGTGATTAGTTTGAAATTTGCTTTTTGTTTGGAGCAAACATGCCTTCTACTGAAGAAAAGATACTGTCATCTTAAGTTTAAAGCCAGTTTTCAGCTAAATTGAGAGTGAAAAGAGAAATGTCTTAGTGCAACATCCCAACCATGATTAGTACTCATATGGCTGCAGATTGTTTTCAATAACAAGTCTGTTATGAATTTACAATGACATAAAACTGAATAGTAAAAGATTGTGGAGAGAAGTGGCATTTCTATAAATTTGTTTGAAATGACATTGTCCTTGGTGCAGATACTGGCAAGCTATGAAACACTTTGAGTAGAGTACATTCCCTGAACACAGCTGCCTGTCCGTGTCCGTCCGATCAATTCTATCTTAACTTACTTCTATCCCAGATCAAGAAGGTTTTGTGTACTCTGCAATCAATGTACTAGTGCCATTTTTAACTTCCTACTTTAAAAAGAGACAATATGTAAAAGTTGCAGCATAAGTCAAATGGAAATATTTCAGAGTGTATGTGTATAAGCTGGTGCATCAAACAGAAAGGAAGAAAAAGATGAAGGAAAGTTTCTTTATAATTCTTTAGAAAATATGCATGTGTTGAACAAAATGTTATTGACAAAATCTGATGGATAGCCTTAAAATATAAATGTAATATTCAGATTTTCACTCCTGATTTGTTTTTCTCCTGTAAAAAACTAAAGCTCGCCGAGGGGCGAGTGCACTTGCGGGCTCTCCGGGCGGCTCTGTCTCACCGCCCGCGTTCGGTGCCCTGGAACCGCGGTGTGTGGGCTAGATCGGGACAGCCGGTGGTCAAGGACAGGCGAAGGAAGAACGAGGACCAAGCTGGTTGCTAATTAGTTACCGTTTATTCAATCTTCCATCTTTCTCATCTCCCGCACTCCCAGATCCGGCCTCTCTCTGGATCAACTGATGCTTCTTTCTGGCTTCTCTGTCTCCTTTTCCTTCTCTCCCCCACCTTGCCTTCTAGGCTACACCCAGCCAGGTAGCATAATCAACATAAGAAAGCCCTTCCTGAGGGCAGGGCATTCCAAAGCCCTTCCTCACTCTTAAGGTTTTTTTCTTTTCCTTAGTCCAGGAACTTATTAACATCTTAATACTAGTTATTTTTGTATGGACATAGCAAGAGATACATTGAGGCTTGCAAGGCAGCTCTCCTGGCAACATCTTGCCACAGGCTCAGACCACAGCACTCAGGCCAGATTAATCATTCCTCACCCTAGCAGGGTCCAAATCTAGTTATCACTATTTGGATCATGACAGCATTTGTCCATGATCAAGCTCTTAACTTATAGTTAAGCATTAGGCACTTTGGCCAGGCCCATCTCGATGCCAGGGTAGCACACAACTCACCGCTTGCCCTGGGCCCTTCTTGTCCCAAGTCGGGACCGTGCTTTGGGGGTGCTAGGAAGTAAGGGCAGCTGAGGCTTAGGTCAAGAGAACAGATGCCCTGGAGGAAAATATCATGTAGAGTCAAATGACTCCCAGGTTACAAAAGCATAGCATTTGTTAAGTCTTCCTGTGTCCATACAAAAAGGACTTGCTCTGAATAAACTATGCAAGGGACTCAAGGAGAAGAGAAAAACATTATTTACAAGTCAACAGACACTAAGAAAGAAGCTACAAATAAACAAAGAGGAATAGGAGCACTGTAACGAGAGTAACCAAATAAACCTAAACTACATGAGTCTATGTTATCCTACATTCTCCATTAGCTTCACTCTCTCCAAGTATGTGGCCTGGTGCTGTAAGTAAGAGTGATGTTTGGGTAGTACTCTGGCCAGAGACACTTGGGAGCCCCCTAGATCACATCCAACAATTCTGGAGGAAAAGGGAATAAAGAGTTGTTAGTGATTGAACTTAGAGCCTCACAGTTGTAACCATGTGCTCTACTCCTTAAAATAACCCCTGATTGTTATTTAACATCTTAAATCTTATAATGAAATTATTAAACAAAGAAATATATCTGAAAGAACTTAAGGAAAAAGAAAGTCAAATAATGAAAAGTGCATTTTTAATTACTATGGAGAAACTTGTATATTTTCATAAATTGCTACATGTTTGGTAAAATTGTAAATCCAACACATACGGGAACTATTTCAAATTTCAAAAGAATTATAAATATATATATGTACATATATATATCCATGTGTGTGTTGAGGGTATGCACACTTGCAGTGAACTTGGCTTGTCTATAGACTGAACTAATTATCATAATTGAAGCTCTGGGGAAGCTGGAGTCTGTGATTTCCATCAATAGGCGCGGATATAATTAACCAATAACTATGGAGGATGTGGTTCTACAAAGTAACAGATTTTTTTAGCATCTGCTAAAAGCACATCTGTTGTGCTATATTTTATTGGAACACTGTGATTAACATTCCCACACACTTTAAAATATTTGCATAAGATTTAACTTCTATATGTTTATTTACTTAAACCACCATGATTCTCTTTATCAATCCCTTGCTTTGGAAAGCATACTCTTTTGTGTCATTTAAAGATTATTTACATGACTTTATTCATGCCACATGTTTTTGTTATTACAAAACACTCCAAAACAAGTCCAATAAAAGACTTATCAAAATAGCCCATATATTTACATTTAGAAATGACCGATTTTAGAGACAACTGTTGGACTAGAGCTGTTATGGACTGGATTCTACGGGACATCAAAAGACCCGTGGCCTCCCACCTACGAGGTGATCAGACTTCCTCGTGAAGACCCTGAATGAATGGTTTGAGGTTCTTTGTGTTCCTGGTGTGAGCAAACGCCATTGGGCTATACTAGCACACAATAGGAACAAATGGAGACGTTACTAGCACCCACTCGAACAAATCAACGAACAAGTGATACAAGTGATATTTACAGATAGGGTAATCTTTCCACATAATATCATCATTCATTAATAGTATGATTTAATTTGTAGACTTAGAGATTCCTCAGATTTGTAAGGGTCCATATGCATATATTAAACTCTTTCATGATCATTTTATGTTCAATATGGCATCATCTGTAGCGAAGTGGACTTAGATATATTCTAAATAAAATATTTTATTCAATATTAATCTTTAATATTTGCAGTTCTATTGTAATATTTTGTAAAAGTCAAAGACTTACTGGATTGAAAAAGAGAAAGGAAGAACAAATTGGAGAAACTAGGAACTTCAGGAAATGAGACTCCTTGCATGGATCAGTGTTGAATTTATTTTACCAGGTTTTGGTTGAGGGTACTATGTGACAATGCCCAGAGGAAGGGAACAAGTTCTCGGAAGAAACTCTGCTACTGTGAGCTTTGCTAGTAATACCTCATGCATAAAGGATTCTCAATTAGCCAATACCCTGGGCAAAGACAAATTGCACAGAAAGAAATCCTTTACTAGAAGAGATTCATTAATACTCCAATAATATTTGAAGATAAAATTTGAGGCTTGAGGGATATTACAAAGGGTAGGACACTTGCCATGTATTAAGCCTACCAAGGTCCAATCTCCAGCTTTCCATATGACACTCTGAGTAAAACCAAATGTAAACCCTGAGCATCGTTGATTGTGGTCCCCAAACTAAATATAGCAACAACAACAAAACAGCAAAATGAAGGTTTTCTAAACATTACTTTTTCATTTATCTTTTAATTTTTTGTTTGTTTTACTGGGAGTGGGGCTTGTTACAACCTACCCTGCTTAGGACTTACTCCTGCCTCTACTCAGGGATCACTGCTGCCTTTCGAGGTAAAGGGTATCGAAACTGAGAGTTGAATTTAACTACTTTTAATTCAAATAAAGTATATTACATATAAATGTATACACAGATCCAGAATGTATTTTATATATTGTAACATGTATATATAACATATGGCATGCGTGGTAACATATATATGCAATATACTTATTTGAAAAAGTATTAATTCACTTGCATATTGAGTTTATGGCTGGAAACTAACAATTTTGATAGGAATTTTTTGAACTAGCCAAATATGGGTTCATATTATATGCCACAGAAGAGAAGTGAGAAAAAACCATGCAAGAAGAGAGAGACTGCAGAAACCACTCAGTGAGAAATGAAATATTAAACTATAATTTCTATAGATCCTATGATTAAAGTAAATTTTTTTAATTAGTAAAGACTAATAAGCACAGAATGAGAAATTTCTATAAGTACATATTTCTGACCTTTCAGAAAAAATATGTTTATTTCTATTAAATGCATAAGATATATAATGGCACTGAACATGTAGGAGAGGATCAATTAGCCAAAGTTGATATTTCAAGAATAAAACTGTTAAAGAACATAAACACTTAGCAAAGATTTCCTCCAACTATTCCAATTTAAAGATTTCTCATAAGTTATTATTCATACGGACTTGGTAATGAATTTTACATTTATGGAGCGAGAGAGATAGTACAGAGGTTATGTCTCATGCCTTTCTTGATGTTCACTACATCTTCCTCCCCATGTGATCCCTTGAGAATTGCTGGTTGCAGTCCTTGACCAACCTCTAGGCTTCCTAAGCACTGTTAGGAGCACCCCAATTTTTTTATCTTTAACATATAGAAATTGATGCAGGTCATACTGTTTCTACCTTGTACAGATTTACTAGTCCTAATAATAATTTTTATTGCTGTTCAACCATTATTTTTACAAAATTCTGTCTCAAAGGTAAATATATTTAGCTAGAGTGTATTTGCTGTGATATTTTCTAGAGTCAATCCATTCATTTTGGATTTAACTTCTATCTCTTCTCATTTATGCAAACAGTAGAAATTCTCCTTTTATTTCAAACCTTTGATTTTTTTCTCTTTTTTCCCTTTGATCATTCTGTTAGGTTAAAATGGACTGATTTAACAAATGAATTAAACAAGAGATAAAATCAGAAAAGACAAATCATCTGAATCCACTCTCCTACCAGGTGCAATATTAATTCATGGTTCTCATTTGCAGGAAACTTTCTTGAATTTGTTGCTTTTATAATTTTAGTTATTTTTATCTTATAATTTAAAGCACTCTAAATTTTTGTTATCACTTTATTATATTACAAGAAAACTAAGAACTTAGGTATTGCTAAACCTCTGGATCAGTTCATTCTTTATTTTATTTGGTTTGTCAGTACGATTATTTCACTTCAACAGTCAAAGCTGATGACCTCCTTTCTTGTAGATATTTTCCCCTTTAATTCAAGTTTTATCTTCCTATTTTACTGACCATTATTTCACATATCTCTTTGTTCTTTAACATGTTAGACATTTTCTTTACCAGTGTCTCTTTGACTTAATCAGAGTTCTCCTCACCCAGAAATTCACATGGCACTGTGAATTTGGACTCTAAGGCTTTGGACTCTAAGTCTAGATATCAAGTAAAATGAAACCTAGCTGACAATATTATTATTATTATTATTATCATTACTATTGCTTTTGGAGACACATCCAGTGATGCGCAGGGGTTACTCCTGGTTCTGCACTCAGGATTTACTCTTGGTGGTGCTTGGGAGACCATATGGAATGCCAGGGATTGAACCCAGGTCGGCCGCGTGCAAGGCAAATGCCCTAGCCACTGTGCTAACACTCGGCCCCTAGTAATTATTTTATAGATTACTCTTATTATAATGTTAATTCCATGATAATAAAATCTAGGACATTGGATAGTTATCTGTTCCCTGTTAGTACATGTGGGCTAGTTAGAATTTGTAACTTCTCTGGTGTTAATTTTGTTTCCTCTTTTGTCTTATCAAAATGTACTAAAACTCCAGAGAAACAGAAAAAATCAAATATATAAAATTTATATTGCCATTATCATTATAAATGTTATTAAATATGAATATTTATTGTTATAATCAAAGAAATTATAAGAGAATAGTTTATGCAGTTATGGGAAGCCTAAGTACCACAATCTGCTGTCTGAAAACTAGAAATAAAGGGAAGTTAATCTTTTTGTTGTACTCCAAGTCTGAAAGCCTAAGAATTTAGAAAAGGTGGTCTTATTTCTATTCTAAGAAGAGAAGATTAATTGCTGTCGCTCTGTCAGTCATAAATCAGAAAGAGAGAGAAATGATATAGGTTGGGGAAAAAGAGGAAAGGAGAGGGATAGAGAGAGTTCAGCTTTCCTTTCTCTGTTCTATTCAAACTTTCAGCAGTTTAAAAAATGTCCATTCGCACTGGAACTTGCAATTTTCTTTTACTCTGTCTATTGATACGTTGTTAAGCTGATCTCTGAAATACTCATAGACAAGTCAGAAGTAATGCTTAGCTAAATGTCTGGATACCCCATGTTCCAGGCAACTAGAAAAGTGAAATTGTTAGGGGCGGCAGATCTCTGCCCGGGGGAGGCTCGGAGAGACAAAAGAACAAAACCAAGACAACTCTTTCTGCAAATGCATGGGGTTTATTTAAGCCAATATAGCTATATTGGGACCTTCAATTGTGCCTCAATAGCGTGGCATAACTGAAGGCCCCGAACTCAAAAAGCTAGCTGTTTTTATACCCTTTTGGGGGAGAAATGAAAATCTCACATATCAAAGGGAATCACATAGGTCACTTAATTTGCATATCTAAACATTTGTTGACAAATGAAAATCTCACAAATCAAAGGGAATCACATCTATATATCAAAGGGGATCATACCTATTGGGGGAAAATTACATGTATTGAATCAAAGGAGAATCATACATATCAAAGAAAATCACAGGTATTGGATCAATAGGAAAACCATAGGAAACCATAGGAAAACCATACAAAAGGGAAAACCACACCTATTTCACTTAATATGCTAATTTCAACATTTGTTGACCATTCAGAGCAGATGTTTGTTTACAGTTCCTCGGGGCAGTTTGTTGGCCCATTTGGTGACAGAGTCCTGCCCAGCGGAAGGTCCTGAAGACATCTTTCAAAGCAGTCAAGTAGTTACAAAGGGCAACTTCAGCGGTTAACCCTTAACCTGCCCTTCAGTTCTTGACTCTTAACTTGCCCTCCTCTTCAATCCCCACTTCTCCTTGTGAATATCTCTAATCTTAGAGATTGTGAAGGGGGTGTCTCCCATTGTCTGGACATGCCACTAGTAGTCTCTTGTTGTCTGGACATGCCACTAGTCGATGTCATTCTGGTTCCAAGAGGGGATGCAGCTTTTTGATTCCATCCTCCTTCAGAGCAGTTGGTGTGTTCAGGATCACAGACCTCTCCAATGGGGTTCTCTGGTGGCAGTTTTTATCACCTGATTGAAACCAGATGTCTCAATGCATACGGATGAGGAGTTCACTCTGGCAGTGTGCTCCCAGCCCCCATGGAGCTTGGCCTTGATACCTGTAAAGACTAGTAATAACTGGAAAAGAGAGAGAGATCATATTCTGGCCTACACTTCCCTTTTCAAGGCTAAGTTGGAACAGTGGCAGTTGACCTCCCCCCCCAAATTTTTTTTTTTTAAAGAGAACAGAGTTCCTCCATTAATGGGGTTCACACTCACAACAGGGCAGTTGGGATTTTCAAGGCCGGAGGGGCTTCCTTAATCTAGCTACCTACTTCATATTCCCCTAGAGATTCCACCACCTTTAATCCTTAAAGGGAAAGTGGTCGAAGTTCCGTCTTCTGGAGCTGCTTCATGCTGACAGAGGGGCGCTGGCCCTGCCTGCACAAGGGGTGAAATCTCATGCTACCTTAATTTAGTGGGCCCCAGGCAATGAATTTGTTGGGTTCCTCAAGTTATCTGAAAGAAAAGATCAGATCAATTAGACTGAGGGATGGCACTTAGACCCTGGAGATGTGGAAGGTCGTTTTCTGACATAGTAACAACAATATAGTTTGCTATCTTAGAAAACATAAGAGTTAAAGCAACAGAAACCAAAGCAATGTAATGCCATACCCATTTCTATCATAAAAGCAATGGAAAGGAATAACTGCTTTACCCATGGTTGATAGAAAATGACTTATGTCCAGATTTTTCTAGTAACATAGAAGCACCAAGCTACTTCTCAGATAGGAAAAGCTATCCATTCACTGAAACTATCAGTTGGAGCCAGTAGATACCTTGAATATAAGTGTTTGATCATTTGCATGTCAAGCTGCCAATCCTCTCCTTGATAAGTTCCTTGAAGTTACAAGTGTTAGGAAAGGAGGCCCACTGTAAGAAATCATGCAACCCGGAGATTCTTCTTGCAGTGATTTATTCAGAGACCTTCTCGGGAAAGAGGACCGAGGGACGAATGAGAAGAAAACCATACCTAGCTAGGCAGCTTCCCTCCTTATCTACCCCTCGCTGCCTGCTTACGCCCAAGTATCTGCAGCTAGCTCTTGGCATGACAAGACATCCTGATTCCTTATCAGGTGTTATCTACGAAGCACGGTGTAATTAACAAGAAACAGGTGTCCACGAAGCATGGTCCCGTGGCGGCTCTCCACAGCCCACGATTCATTAATGAAACAGAAAGCACAGTTCTGAGTTCCTTTCCATGAAAGATGGCTTTCACTAGTGTTGGAAGCTTAGTGTAACCCTTTATCTATCAATTTACTTTTGAAAACATTGTTCCAATGCCTATTGTCCCTCTTTTGCAGAGTATTTTAGATGAGTATTCTCTGGATGGGGTATTAATCCCATGATGGAACGAGAATTAAGAGCTGTTAAAATTCTAGTTCTCTCCAAATGACTGTGTTCATAGAACTAAGAGTGAATACTTAGATGTCCACTCTTGGCACTGTAGCCAATTGACAGGTTGGGGGGAAAGTAATTAATTCTGCACTTTGAGCTGAGGTTCCCCCACTAAAGCTCTGGCTTCCAATACCCTGGTCAGACTAGTGACAGCATCTTCAACATTGAGTCTCACAGACTAGACTGCTTAATTTACAGTCAGCAAAACACATTGTACCTGAATTACTCAAAAGGGATACCTTTTAGATCAAGATTAGAATACATTTACTAGATCACTCTATAGAATTTGAATCTAATTCTTTAAAAAGCAAGTTACAGAAACATGGTTTTCTCTTCACCTTCATTTTAAAATTTGCCTGACGGCTTAACAAATCTGACTTGTTCTTTTGCATAAACACAGCAAGATTGGAGAACTCTCCATTTGGGGTACCCCATTATTTACTGAGAAGTCCTGGGGGTTGGCTAAAGACAGGAGGCATACCAATAACGGCATTAATCTTATGTGGCACGTCAGAGTTACCCAGGCCTGGCCATAAATGTCCCACGATGAACTGGATGGCTTCAGGTCTTCAGGTTGAACTGGAGGTGACCTTGAGCCTCATTTGCCATAGAGGCATCCTGGCAGAAAGGAGTCCCTCCCCTCCCTTCTTCAGGGCTGGGAGAGATTCTAATTTCCAGGGTTTTTCTTGATGCTGAGAGTAGGCCGGGCCATGTCAGTCACATAGATTTCCGGATTCCTCATTCTCCATAGCAGTGATGATTTCCATTCTTTCCTTGAGCCAGCTGGCCTCTAGGGTCTCCCTGAGGTTTGTAGGGTACTTGAAACAGTACCTGTTAAATACATGCTCCTGTCATTTAGACCAATCCCTTGCTGTTTCCCTGGAAGAGGGTTTTGGGGTCCCATAACTGATTTTCCTGTCTGCATGAGGGGTGGACCCTATTACAGAGAGGAAAGACTTTTATCTGGATTTATGCAAACCAACACAGTGCCATGAAACATCAAAAACATACTGAAGGTACAAAAGAAGAGAAAAGCAAACGTTTTACTTTACTCACAGTGAGATGCAACACACTCATTTGTTGTGGGTCCTAGTCAAAGAAGCTAAAATCTGTAGAGGAAAAGTGTACAATTTAACATCGTATTTAACCCATTCAATTCTATGTTGAGAACCTTGACTTCCCATTAATAAAAGCACTGTACTGGGAGTACTAGAACAATTCCGCATGAGATTTAAAGAGTTTCTTAAAACAGTGATCAATTTCTTTCCTTCAAACACAACTTCAAACCTTCTACACATTCCTCTATATTCATTCTGTCCTGTAACTTTCCTTCAACTCATTTCAAAATCAACTTCACTTTAACAGGATTCCTTGCCTTTTTTCAACTGATGATATCTGCATCCATTATCTTTCTGACTTAAGACATACATCTATATTCCTTATAGTCATCCCATAAGTTTAAACTTTCATTTTACTGAACTTAGTACAACATAATCTCCCAATTTAGACAATAGTTACCAATCATTTCATTTAACATGACAAAACTACTCTGCAGTACCATTTCAAAAGCATTAGGTTAGTTCTATAGATATTCATTTTACTGAACTTAGTACAACCTAATCTCCCAAATTTGGACACTAGTTACCAATGTCATTTAACATGACAAAATTACTTGCAGTGCTATTTCAAAAGCATTAGGTCAATTCTATAGATATTCAAAAAAAAACTTTAAAGATGCTCACACCTAAAGTTCTTAAAACATATTCATTGGGCAAAGGTTCAGTTCACATTAGAAATTAACCAGGAGACATCCTAGAATTCTGATTTCTAGGAAAACACAAATATAAAGATTAAAACACTCATAGATTACCATAAGACATTAAGGATCTCACACTTGCATACAAAGTTCTCTAGGTTCAGGATAAGGTTGGTACCGTAAAACCCAGACTAAGTCCTCAGGCCAATTCGGCCTGTCCTTTCTTCCTCAGATTTCCTTGTGACTTCCAGCTGAGATCTGTTTGAGGTGGTTTGGGGTCTTTATCAGGAAAATGAAGTTTACTCCAGATGAAGCCAAGCCATAGCAGGACCCAGAGTACATTAGTAGGTGTTATCTGTTAAAATATAAGCATAGACTTTTCCTCCTACAAGGGGTTTCACACTATTTTTGTGTGTTTGTCAGATTTTAATGCAAATATAAGAATCAATTGTTTTCCCAGACCCTTCTCATTCACAAAGTTGCAAGAACCAGATACCTGGAAGAGTTAAGAAACCCAATTAGCAAGTCTTATTTGCTGGGCAAACCTGTAATTAGAATTCATTGTTGAGGGAGGGTCTGCATATCCAGTCTGACTGAGGCAGAGCCTGCTGAGCTGGAAAAGCAGGGGGATGGGTAGACCCAGGGAAAATCTTAAAAAAAAAAAAATCTCTCAAACTGACATCTAAGATTAACCCTTCATTACCCTGAGCTAAGTAGCTTTAAAAAGTTTTGTTACCGGAAATCTCAGAGATCTAATAAAACACAGGTACGATAAGTTTTTCAACCAATATTGCAACTCTAGAAAATAATATTTTAAACCGAAGCATTACTCTTTGAGCCTGTTTTCATATGTCAGTTATTTCAACTTACAAGATTCTCTAGGTCAAATAATTCTAATCCAGTGCAGATACAAATATATACATTGGTATTCTAGCATAAGACCTCTGGACCATCAATTTTTGTGAAACACAGTAAAACCTTCTTTGACTTAAGTTCAATAGTTCTCGTACCTTAGTTAGTTCAAATCATGAGCTTTCTAACTTTAAACAAGTCCACCATACAGACATGCTTTCAAATGCAGAGAGAGAGCCTCCACCCCCCCCCCTTTATTTTTTTTTTAAACCAACCTTTGATTTTAGCACAGAAAAAAAAAAAAAAACAACACTCAGCCCATCAATGTTTATGGAAACATAAGAAAACTTTGTCTATTTTGGTGGTTTCTATACCTCTGTTGCTTTAAAAACAGCTAAATTCCTCATTAAAATTAGCTGAGGCTTGTAAGATAAAGCCTTGCATCCTCTGAATTGTTATTTCACTTTAGTTTTAGGCTAGTTTTAGGAGCTACTTCCTCAGTTCTTCCTAGATAGTACAGACTACGAATTTCAGAAGAGTTACAACTGTTAATAAACATCAATGTTCTTCCAATAAGAAACCTAGATTGAGAATTTCAGTCTCTTCGTGGTCGCCACATTCTGATTAGAAATCTTTGTTTAAACCTGATGTAACAAGTTCCAAAGATACCTAAATCTTTTAAATTGCTGGACTACATATCACTCTGACTCCCTTGATTTTGTTTGCTCAGTTCTAAGAATTAATGACTTCAAACTAGCTCTAACACTCGAGTGTTCCACAGACAGACAGACAGACAGACAGACAGTCAGACAGACAGACAGACAGACAATGAACTGACTAAAAAACACCACTACACGTGCACACCATTGCAGTTGATCGATCGATCTGACCCTTCAAAAACGTCAGGGAGAAAAACTGATAGACAGAGAAAGGAAAGAGCAGTCCCCAGGGCAAATTGAGCCCTGTCGGCCGATTGGGAACATTGCTCCCCGTTTCTCTGTCTGACCAGCCAGTTTCCTGCTTGTTAAAAACGGGTCAAGAAAGCGCTTTTGTTGATATACAATGGCAAAACAACAAATTATGACAAAGTTGCTGAAACCTGAGGTTGTCAGATGTTACCCTTTTAAGGTCAAGACTACTTCTGAGGCAGAGAGCTTATCAACCATAGGGATAGACTGCCTTCTTTTATAGGGAGAGAGAGATGAGCTCTAGCCCGAACCTCAGACCAATGTGCTAGGGTTAGGGACAGGGGAGTTGATGTGTTTTGTCCCATCTCGACGTACAGGAAGATTCCTGCGATCAAGCCTAAAACAAAACAGTACGCAAGCGCTTATCCCTTAGGGGACTTCAGAAGGAGAGAGAAACAGATGGTGCAGAGGCAGAGAAAGGGGAGTTTTAGCTGAGAATATAGAGGTTGCCGGAAGCTTGTGGAGCGGTCAATCTCAGAATTGAGATAGAAGCAAGAAGCAGGTATGGGAGTCAATATGCCAGAGGGGGTAAGAAAGGTTTAAATGACTCCTTTCACCTGCAAAATAAGGGGGAGGTGAAAAGATCCCTCAGGGGGACAGTTAACGTTAAAGGAAGGCCATTCAGCAGAACAAAGAGTTAACTATGAGAGAGAGAGAGAGAGAGAGATTCTGGCCATTGAGCAGACTTCAGACCAGTGAGAGAGAGTCAGAGACAGCCGGGTGGAGGTGGACTGTCCCATCCTCAGGAGATCTCTGTGGAGAAGGAGTCCGAAGGTGATAGAACAAACCCAAATGCCAGAAGGAGGGACAAATAGTAAAGCGGCCGATGTTCAGATTTAAAGCGGCCAATGTCCTGGGATAGACCAGACGTAGATCCTCTGGACCTACCAGATGGAGGCAAGCCAGGCGTCCCTGGGTCTCCCTTTATCATCCTGGGGCGTCCCCCAGGGCTGTAGCTAATGTCAACCGGACACGTCTGTCAGACACAAAGCTACTTCAGATCCCAGGACCGGTATACCACAGATACACAGATACAGAATAATTGTGCACATAAAGTCGGTACCGAAAAAACTGGCGCCAGTACTTACCCCAAAGAGAAGCTCGGGACTGTCCGGCGTCCCTCAGGCAGAGTCAGATCTCGGTGGGACCTCCAAATGTTAGGGGCGGCAGATCTCTGCCCGGGGGAGGCTCGGAGAGACAAAAGAACAAAACCAAGACAACTCTTTCTGCAAATGCATGGGGTTTATTTAAGCCAATATAGCTATATTGGGACCTTCAATTGTGCCTCAATAGCGTGGCATAACTGAAGGCCCCGAACTCAAAAAGCTAGCTGTTTTTATACCCTTTTGGGGGAGAAATGAAAATCTCACATATCAAAGGGAATCACATAGGTCACTTAATTTGCATATCTAAACATTTGTTGACAAATGAAAATCTCACATATCAAAGGGAATCACATCTATATATCAAAGGGGATCATACCTATTGGGGGAAAATTACATGTATTGAATCAAAGGAGAATCATACATATCAAAGAAAATCACAGGTATTGGATCAATAGGAAAACCATAGGAAACCATAGGAAAACCATACAAAAGGGAAAACCACACCTATTTCACTTAATATGCTAATTTCAACATTTGTTGACCATTCAGAGCAGATGTTTGTTTACAGTTCCTCGGGGCAGTTTGTTGGCCCATTTGGTGACAGAGTCCTGCCCAGCGGAAGGTCCTGAAGACATCTTTCAAAGCAGTCAAGTAGTTACAAAGGGCAACTTCAGCGGTTAACCCTTAACCTGCCCTTCAGTTCTTGACTCTTAACTTGCCCTCCTCTTCAAAATTAGCTGTGGGGTAGGACAACACTTCTCTAGTCAGATTATGTTGGTCTTACTATCAGGGTTTTGAGGGAAGATTATAAGTGGGGGAGGTTTGCTATCTTGAATGTATTGATCAGATGTCTTTATATCATCAAGCATCAAACTCCCTCTTTCTCAATAATAATAGAACAACTACTTCGGTCACAAGTTCGACTCTTCCTCAGGTATGATATTTTAATATTTAACTTTTGTTTTCATACACACTTTCTTGTTTGCACTTTTTTATCTGACCAAGCTTTAGCAGATGAGAGACTGTTTATATACCACAAAATAAACACTGGCTTCTCATTAACACGATTAATCCTATTATCTACTCAAAGATTAAATAGATTAATGGAATTTAGCATCAGCATATCATTTGGCAGCACTTTTAGTTATTGTTTTATCCATATTGTATAAATAACATTATACTAGTTAATTAATTTCTATCCTTTGTTCAACCATCCTTGTTTTTTAATATTTCATAGTCAAATGGATACCTTGACTCCTCATGCCAAGAGATATTTGACTTCCACCTATTACCAGGGGTGGAGTCCTCTTTGTTTGTAGGTTGCTATATAATTAGGTTGTAAATTTTTACCATAATCTCTATTTTCTTAGACTATGCCCAATACCATCTGTTATGGAGTGGGAGTATAAGGTTGATGTCCCTTTAAGTTGGGTTGAGATGAAAACAAGAAGTTAGCAGAATTGGTAAAAAATAACCTTTAGTTCAACATCACCTGTGAGAAGGAATGGAAGAGAGTAAGCTTGAACTAAGGAAAAAATTAGGTTTGCTCAGTCTCAAATGGCCTTAGTTAATGCCTCAGGGGGTTTCGTTTGAAGGTACTAGCAAGGGAGCATCACTATTAATATACTATTGACTAAAGAATGGTCTGTCTTTATTCTGGGAAAGTCATCCTCTTTGACTAAGGTTGCAGCTTTGGAAGTACACACATGGGACAGTGAAAAAGAAAGAAGGAATTTTCTACTTAGCCACATCAATTGAATCAACCCTGGTGATCAATGGAATGACAAATGTCTCAGTCATATGTCCTCATATTCTCACAGGGAGTTTGAATAACACATGTTGGGAAGAGGACCCAGAAATTTATAATCCTGTATTAGAAAATCACTGGATATGAACGTAACTTATGTGATTTTAGCCAATGAAATTTCAGAGACTAATGGCTGGGAGTTGATTGCTGACTGCACTGGGAGAAAATGGAGAAGTTAATCCTTTGGTTATAAATAGGAATCTTCACTGTGAGCTTCAGTATTCTCTATACATACCTTCTATTACAGTTTCTGTGGAAACTGTCTAAATAAATACAGGTATATAAGTAAGTCCATGTTTATATAAATGTGAATATATATATACATATATGAGTAGTAACTTATACATACATGAAAAACTGGTATACATGTTTTTGGGAATGAAGTATCTGGCTATACCTAAATATTGGGGCAAGTGTATTAGTTCCTACTAGATAACATCTTACACATAAGTGATGACGTGCAATTAATGTCATTTTGAGAATAGTGTCTATAAAGAAAAATATAATCAGTGTTCAGTTTGAAAAATAACACATGAAATTATCAAGATTTTAGAAAGATTACACACTAATCAAAATTTTGAACTACAAAATTGATTCATTTTGCACTATTTTCTTAAATAGAAACAACTATAATTTAATGTATTTTTGATGACATCTAAAATAATATGAATACTATTAGTAGTAATTTTAGTATTTTCATGAAAACTAGCATATATATACCTAAAATGTAAATGAAGAAGTCTATTAAAAGATAAATACAATGTAAGACATGAAGACAAAGTTGATTACAACATCCAAATATTGATCCTGAAAAAATTCAATAAAATAGACTAATAAAATAAACTATCTAGGTGTGTTGGTCTTATGATATAGCAAATTTGTTCTTTGATAGTGTTAGGGGCGGCAGATCTCTGCCCGGGGGAGGCTCGGAGAGACAAAACCAAGACAACTCTTTCTGCAAATGCATGGGGTTTATTTAAGCCAATATAGCTATATTGGGACCTTCAATTGTGCCTCAATAGCGTGGCATAACTGAAGGCCCCGACCTCCAAAAAGCAGGCTGTATTTATACCCTTTTGGGGGAGAAATGAAAATCTCACATATCAAAGGGAATCACATAGGTCACTTAATTTGCATATCTAAACATTTGTTGACAAATGAATATCTCACATATCAAAGGGGATATATTGGGGGAAAATTACATGTATTGAATCAAAGGAGAATCATACATATCAAAGAAAATCACAGGTATTGGATCAATAGGAAAATCATAGGAAACCATAGGAAAACCATACAAAAGGGAAAACCACACCTATTTCACTTAATATGCTAATTTCAACATTTGTTGACCGGTCCGAGCAGATGTTTGTTTACAGTTCCTCGGGGCAGTTTGTTGGCCCATTTGGTGACAGAGTCCTGCCCAGCGGAAGGTCCTGAAGACATCTTTCAAAGCAGTCAAGTAGTTACAAAGGGCAACTTCAGCAGTTAACCCTTAACCTGCCCTTCAGTTCTTGACTCTTAACTTGCCCTCCTCTTCAATAGGAGTTTTATGGGAGCCAGAACAATGGTACAGCAAGTGGAACACTTGCTCTGCATGCAGCCTATTTGGGTTCTATCCCCAGTACATCTTCTGGTCCCCTGAGCCCACCAGGACTGATCCCTGAGCATAGATCTAAGAGTAAACTCTGAGCACCACAGAGTATGGCCCACATTTTCTGTTCAAAAGAATTTTATGTTGAGGATAAGTTAAATTTCACTATTTTAAGTTCAATTCAAACAAATATTATAGCTGTAAAATCAGACACCATGGTGTGGTTAAATATACAAAAGAGACAATTTCAGTGAAAATAATTTTAAAGATAAAGGTAAAGGAAACAGTAACTGGGCAGAACATGTTCTAGTGGAGGCCTATTACCTTAAAATCTGAGAGAGAAGGAAGGATTGGAAAGGAAATGCTTTAGATAGCATAAGTCTCAAGAAATTGTGAGTAGGCAATGTAGACATCCTGAAGAAAGATTTCACAACAGGGACTCCTACATGGGGAGAAAATGAAAACTCCAGCACTCTTGCCATGCTTAGCCATTGGATAGGCACAACTTTGTGACATTTGTGTAAATATTACAATAGATCTTAAGATGAGGCAACTTGAGGCTTTGTGCCACTTCAGTTTTTCTTGAATTGAGATCTGGGTAACCACAGATGCTAAAACAGAAGTAATTTATAATGGGAACTTTAAAGAGAGAGAGAAATTTTAAAAAAAAGTCTTCCGAAATGGCAACATGTTTTTTAAAAAAGTAATTTTGAGCAGTCAGTACAGGGAAGAGAAAAAAAAATTAGTATCTCTTTAGAATGACATATAAAGAAAATTTACAAGTCAGATTTTACTGGTAACAGACACAATAAAAATAACTGTCACCTCAGTAAACAACTATATTTATGGGTAAGGGCAGAATCTCTTGCTCCCTTGCCTGCTGTCTACACCGGGGCCCTTTGGAGGGGGGCGGATTGAGATTCCCTCCCCGCCCTGAGCAGAGCTCTGGCAGCCGAACACTTCCAGTACCCAGGCCACTCTCCACATGTTCAAATGAGCTTCACTCATGAAGGATACGGCAAAGGAACCCAGGTGTACTGGACCTGAGGCTAAGATCACCAAGCCTGCCAGAATTGGGACTGGGCCTCCTCCACACAGATCCCCCTTTTTCCAGTAGGTTGACAGCCACACCCACAAACTGCCCCCAGCACCGTGAAATCCCATCAATGACCAAGATCCAGAGACTATAAAACAAAGCTCCCGGACCTCTTAATCCTAATTCTCCCTCTTGGAGAACCTGACAAGGTACCAAGAGCATCCTGCCCGCATGGCAGAGCCTGGCAAACTCCCTGTGGTGTATTCCATATGCCAAATACAGTAAAAATGATGGGTCTCATTCCCCTTAGCCTGAAAGAGCCTCCAGTGCTGCACTGCTGGGAAGAACGAGTAAAGAGAGATTGCTAAAATCTCAGGGATAGGACGAATGGAGATGTTACTCATGCCCAAGCAAATTTATGATCAATGCAATGACAGTGATACAATGATACAGTGATTTTGGGTAAGGAGTACTATCTAATGTGAGGTGATAGGACAAAAAGATGAATCAACTGCATTTCAGAATTTCAGATTCTACACTAGATAAATTCTTATTTTTCTCTGAAAATGTTTTTCTCAGTTTTCCTATTATTTAAAAATAATTTAGGAGTACTGCTATTTGTTCAGCCATTGATTAAGCTGATTGAGTTGGGATGAACTCCACATTACTTTTTTTTTTAATTGTATCACTGTACTGGGGGCTCTTTCAGTGTCAGGGGAATGAGGCCCATTGTTGTTACTGTTTTTGGCATATCAAATATGCCACGGGTAGCTTGCCAGGCTCTGCTGTGCAGGCAGGATAATCTCGGTAGCTTGGAAAAATGTGCACTGGTGGAGGGTTGGGTGTTCCATCACTGTATGGCTGAATCTCGAACGTGAAATCTTTGTAACTCTATGAGATACAAAGAGATAGAGATACAAACCAAGAGAAAAGTTACAAAGCTTTCATGTTTGAGATTAAGCCATACAATCATGGAAGATCTACCCCTCCACCAATGCACATTTTCCACCACCCACATCCCAGTCTTCACCCTGCTTCTTTGGCAGAAAATTTCCCCAATACGCTCTCTCTAATTTGGGGCATTAAGTTTTGGTCAAAATTTCCCACCGGCACTCAAGCCTACCTGCCAGGTGCAGATGCTAGATAATTTATTTTCCATTGCTCATTTTGAATATCATGAGAGCTCACATGGCTGTGATTGTAAATGTAAATTTCTAGATTTTGAATTATTAGGTTCCAGAGACTTCTCTATGTAGCACTTACCCATTTTGGGATTCAATTAGGAGTCTCTGGGCCAGGGCTGTTGGTGTGCTAAAACGGAGCCCAGAGGCAAATTGTGGGCATGGCAATCAGTCTGCTGGGTGGGAAGGGACCCACGAACGGACAGCACAGGTCCTCTGCTATCATGCAACCTGGAGATTCATTCCTGGAACCCACATGCCTGGGCCTTGCCTGTGGAAGATCTTGGTCACCTGGATTCCATCTGGTGTAGGCAGGGAGACTGCACATGCTCCATCTGGAGTGTCCTGGTGAAATTGGCCCTATATGGTGCTTGGAGAGATTTCCGGTGCTGTGGTGTCTTACAGTACTCACTGTTGTGTCTATGGGTCAGGGCTGCTAGTGCGCTACAATTCACATTACAAAACTGTCAGCAGATTAGATCTTGGTAAGGTGAATCCTGAGATGATAGAGTCAGGCTGGGGCTGTGGGGGCGAATTTGGATTTTGGAAAGCAAGTGGCTGCTGGGAGGTCTGCTTGAGCAGCACATGTCAACCCACTCCTCCAACTTACTCCGGTCTCTTTAGCCATGCACAGGTCCGAGCTTTTCTGTGGCTTCTGATCTCTTTCTAGATTTATTAAGGGTTCTCTGAAGCAAGGCCGGCAGTGGAGCTTACAAGATGGTGCTGGAGTTGGTTTGTGGGGGTAACTGGCAGTGCTTCCATGTGTATTGGGCAGTGGGGGGAGGTAGCCCATCCCAAATCTGAGAAAGCTTGGAGATTTCAGTCAGAAAACCCGCATACCAGAATTTTCAGAAGATTATATCTTGGTGAGGTCCGTCCTGAGACAGTGGAGTCAGGCCGAGGATATGGCAGCAATTTTTGATTGTGGCAGTTAACACAGCTGCTGGGGCTCTGCTTGGGCAGACCACCAGACTAAACCACCCCCCACTCCAATTTACCCCAGTATGTTCAGCCATGTGTGGGTCTGAGATTAACTGTGGTTTGGGATCTCTTTCGAGATTTATCTATGGGTCTCTGAATTAAGGCCAATAAATGAGCTTGTATTGCTGAGGTGGAGGTGGTTTGTGAGTGTGGCTCCCACATAACTAACTTTTGGCCGTTTAATTTCTGGGTAAACTTGGTCCCAAGTTGTTGGGGTCTGTCCATAGGCACAGCAGCAATTTGGGGATATCAGGAAACCAGAAGACACCATCAGGCTGCCGATGCACTCATACCGTAAGTACAGATTGACCTGCTGGCGGCACCATACCCCCTTTTCTCAGTTTTCATAGATATTTTTCTTTTGTTAAATTTCCTCTTACCTCTTTTTCCCCCCATATATTTTGCTTCTAAGGTCTGTCATTGTGACAGACATAAAAATGTATTCTCAGATCGCCTACTGTGAAGGAAATGGTTGCCCAAGAGCTTCAGCTGAGTTTCTTCCCACACCCCCTTCTTTCTGACACCCACACCCTGACATTGCACTAAAGTGGTCCTAATTCCAATACCCATAAGCCCGATAAAAAATGCCTTGTAGAGAATTTTTGTCTACAAATTTTCTTACACAATATTATTTTCTCCCTTTATCCTTCAAGGTATTATTTTTTTTACAACATAATACTTGCACATTTAATCTTCTACTAGCATCTGATTCTTGAAAATCCAAAATAATATACCCACTGCATTGGTAATATAGTGGTAAGCATATATGTTTTCCAAAATAATTCAGGAGCTTATATCTAATTCATAGCCAATATAGTTATTAGCTATGAATTATATTTTCAAAAAACGTTGATATTTTTATTGTAGACTCTATATTTCTACTTTTAAAAATCCTTGGAAGTGGAAGATAGTACAGGGGTATGATTGCAATTTGATTATCAACACCACATATTCCTTAGTCTCCCCTCCTTTTGTCTCTGCAGTTGTCATGTATAACCAGGAAGATTACCAAGCAACAATAAATAAAGACCTAATTGGTCCCAAGCTGGAGTGGCCGTAGTAGTACCCAACACTGCAGTGTTCAAGAAGGGCACTTGCACTGAACAGTATGCCTGTTTCTTTGTACAAAGAGAGTTATCCACAAGCCTCCTGAGTACTGTTTTGTTGGACTCCTCTCCTGACAACACCACCAAAATGAAAACAGACAGACATTTGAGCGATGTCTCACTCTGCTTTTACCTGTTTAAAGAAAAAACAAAATAAAACAAATCAAAAAATGGAGGCAACACTTCAATAGTTCTTGAAAGTTCTTTTATCTGGGCCTTGTTCTAAATTCTGCTGCTGTGGTCTACTATCCTTGTGCGTGCATTCAGCCTCCATGACTGAATTACTTTCACCAATTTTTACTTGGATGGTTTGTTTAGATTAAGATTTTTTCCCTCATTTCTAGGCAAAACTCCTTTGTCCTGAGCACCATACTGTAGAGAGAGTGGTATTGTTTCTTAACACACCCCACGCTCTCCTTGCTCCACTAAAAACTTAAGGTCCCAGGTCCCTAGCCAAGATAAAGGGAAATTATGTCAGAAAATTAATTGGCAGAAGAGAAGTTAACACAAACTCAAACTTTGTCCTGACATAAACACCTACAATCTAATTGCATATTAGGTTGCTTTATCTTCTATTAAATCAAGATCTTTCTATAAATTAAACTTGAAATTTGTTGACATAAATTTTCCTTTCTCTATAAGTGCTCTACTGAGAAACCTCATGGACAGCAATTCCATTAGAGCAATCAGAATACCTGGAATGTCTGTGACTCCTTTTTCAAGTTAGTACCTCATTACCAATTTGTCATCATTTCTGTCAACTGCCATTATGACAACTTATTATTGTCAATTATTTATATTTATAAATGTATACAATTATATGCTCTTTTTTCGATTTCTTATGTGAAGATAAAATCAAGACATTTGTTTAGATGCCAAAAACCATAAATAAATGTGCCTACCACTTAGAAGATGCATTATAAACATTTTGAATACACTGCTAATATTTCTATGGTATGTTTATATCCAAGATTATATGACTGTTGTTAAGAAAGATTGAGTGTCTAATATAAGGAAAAGAACACAATGGTTCCTGATGATTCTTAATCAAAAAATTAAAAAATAAATAACTAAGAGAGATAGAGGTAAACTGAAAACCAGGAAATTATAGACTTTAATGTTTGAATCAAATTATAGTATGCCCTCAGGAAACAAGATTATAAGGCTGTTAGACTCATTTTCCATAGTCAAACCACTATTGTTTATTATTAAATAATAAGAAACCTGGAATACATGGCTTGCTTCTGAATATATTTGCGTACTTTTATTGAAAGGTCTAGTTTTGGCATACTTATCTTTATAATAATTTTCCAGAAGTAGTTGTGGTGCTGCTTTTAGAAACCCAATAATAATGACCAAGAAAGTATTAGATTACAAGGAATGTTAATAAAAAAATGATCACATGCAGCTTTTCCTGGAATAGTCATTGAATAGTCAAAAACAAGGCATAATATAAAAGACATTAGCTGGACATTACTAAGCTTACAAGTTGAATTAAAATTCCTTCATAAATAAGATGAAAAATGAAGATAAATACAGAGGACTCTGTATAAAAGTCTCGACAGCTTTATCAGGATTTCAGTTCAGTTTCTCTGGTACAGTTCCATCTAACTTTTGGAACTGCTTTAGCTGATTGTAAGATAATGCAAAGACAGTTTTTCCTGCTCAGTTATTTTCCCAGAGTGACAGTTACTTGCCAATGAAGTCAAACCTCCGGATATATCAGAGAAACCAACATCATAGAATGTTTTGCATGTTTTATTTGATGTATTATGCAGGTTTTGATGTAATATTCAAGTCATTATTTAATTTGAGTAAATATTTATGCATGGTGTATGTGAGAGTGAGAGATTCTTTCATTCTTTTGAAAGAGGCTATTCAACTTACCCAAAGCCATTTGTTGAGGAGGTTTTCTTTACTGCATGTTTTGGTGCTGGCTCTTTTAGAAGTTAATTTTTCATCTATATGGTAGGTTATTTCTAGACACTGAATTCAATTCTATTAGACTGATACCTGTTTTTAACCCACTACCATACTATTTTGATTACTGTAATTTCATAGTGTAATACAATGGTAAAGGTGATGCTTTATAGTTCCTTCTTTATCAGCATTGCTTTGGCTATTCAGTGTCTTTAGTGGTTCCATACAAATTTGGTTTTGTTTCTTTAAAGAATGTCATTGGGATTTTGTTAGGGATTGAAATGCATGTGCATAATATTTTTGGTAAAATGAGAAATCTTTAAAATTTATTAGCATAATTACTTTTTATCTTCTTGAATCTTCTACTGATTTTGGTAATGGCAGCCTCTTGTCTACAACATTTTCACATTTTGCGTTAAATTGGTCCTCTGCTATTTAATTTGTTTTGATGCAATTGCAAATATATTGTTATCATGATTCATTTCTCCTCTAGCTTGCTATTTGCATACATAAGTCCAATAGATTACCGTGTATTGATTGTTTTTGGTAAACTGTCAATACTAATTTGATCAATTTTTTTCTCATAACTCTTAGTGAATTCTTTAGGTTTATTTTTAGACATTTCATAACATTGTAAATGGTGATAATGAAATTATATTCTTCTGTTGTGTGAACATTCCTGCGGTCAGAGGTGCTGAGATAAGGAACATGGAAGAAATATGTCTCATGGAGGTCCAAGGCTCTCTGGCTCTTGGCAAAGGTAGAGAGCCCCGTGATCTCCTTTTATTGATCATGGTACCTCTAAAGGGAACAATACAGTGATGTCACCAAAGGCATCAAAAGAAGTTACAGGGAGAACATTGAGACAGCGGAAACATATTGTTTCCTTGTACAGGTAGGCCTGTAGCCTCAGGGAAAAGATACAGAACTGAGAAGGAAAAGATACAGAACCAAAACTGAAACCTTCAACAGGCACCTGGATACAAAACCAAAACTGAAACCTTTCTTGGGCTATAGGAACCTGGATTTACATCCCAAAGACTAGGCTGTGCTTGCCACTTCAAATACAAACTGGGCAGGCATCTGAAATCTACATCCCAAAGACTAGGCTGGGCAGGAGCCTGCATTTTGCAATCTCAAAGGTCAGACCTGGCTAACACCAGAGATCTGCATGTCAAAGACCAGCCAGGCTTCTGTGAGAGAAGGAACACTGCTCTTTTCAATATACTGAAATTATTTTTCTGAAGGCAGCTTGAAGGGGGAAAATGTTCAGCTTCATACAGGTCAGTCAGGACTCAGGAGAAATCTCGCCCTTTTTCATGGGTCCCTATGTTCCTGTCTGTAGTACGGTACAGTATACATGGGCTTGCCCTGATAGCTAAGTCCAGCCCCAACATTCTTCTATTCCTATTTTTGAGTATTCTAGTCACAAATAAACAATTTAATCTTGTCAAAAACTTATTCTGTACTACTGATAAAAACATATGACTGTTATAATTCCATTTTTTGATGTGGTCTTTTGTAAAAAACTAAAGAGCGCCGAGGGGGCGAGTGCACTCGCGGGCTCTCGGGGCGGCTCTGTCTCACCGCCCGCGTTCGGTGCTCTGGAACCGCAGTGTGTGGACTGGATCGGGACGGCCGGTGGTCAAGGACAGGCGAAGGAAGAACGAGGACCAAGCTGGTTGCTGATTAGTTACCGTTTATTCAATCTTCAAGCTTTCTCATCTCCCGCACTCCCAGCTCCAGCCTCTCTCTCTGGATCTCCTGCTCAACTCTGCTTCTCTCTGGCTTCTCTCTCTCCTCCTCCTTGTCTCTCCCGCTGGATCTGCCCTCTAGGCTACACCCAGTCAGGTAGCAAAATCAACATAAGAAAGCCCTTCCAGAGGGCAGGGCACTCCAAAGCCCTTCCTCACTCTTAAGGTTTTTTTCTTTTCCTTAGTCCAGGAACTTATTAACATCTCAATACTAGTTATTTTTGTATGGACATAGCAAGGGATACATTGAGGTTTGCAAGGCAGCTCTCCTGGCAACATCTTGCCACAGGCTCAGACCACAGCACTCAGGCCAGATTAATCATTCCTCACCCTAGCAGGGTCCAAATCTAGTATCACTGTTTGGATCATGACAGCATTTGTCCATGATCAAGCTCTTAACTTATAATTAAGCATTAGGCACTTTGGCCCGGCCCATCTCGATGCCAGGGTAGCACACAACTCACCGCTTGCCCTGGGTCCTTCTTGTCCCACGTCGGGACCGTGCTTTGGGGGTGCTAGGAAGTAAGGGCAGCTGAGGCTTAGGTCAAGAGAACAGATGCCCTGGAGGAAAATATCATGTAGAGTCAAATGACTCCCAGGTTGCAAAAGCATAACATTTGCTAAGTCTTCCTGTGTCCATACAAAAAGGACATTGCTCTGAATAAACTATGCAAAGGACTCAAGGAGAAGAGAAAAACATTATTTACAAGTCAACAAAACACTAAGAAAGAAGCTACAAATAAACAAAGAGGAATAGGAGCACTGTAACGGGAGTAACCCAATAAACCTAAACTACTGAGGCTATGTTATCCTACAGTCTTTTACAGTAATTGATTTGCATATTTAGAAGCATCTTTGTATCCATTAAATAAATCCCACTTGGGCATAATGCAAAGGTTCAAGATCATAGGTAACCAGGCAAATTTGCACCTAATTAAAGGAGACTTGTGTGCCAAAGAATTTTACCTTTGAGGAACCAGAAAATAAAGTTTGAGGAGAAAGGGATGAGGGGTGTAAAGTCATGACACCTAGAAAATATTACAAAAAAGATTGAATGGGACTCAGAGGAGACCTGGGTTTCTAGATTACAAATGCCCAAGACTAATCTATACACCAAGAAGCAGAAGGCCTGAGTGACTACCAGGTGTTCAGAGTTACCAGTGCCTTACTGAATTTGAGCAAAATTGGACAATGGCAGGCGAACTCATGCAGAGGGGCAGTTAGTTAAAATGAGGTGGGGCCTCAGTCAAAGAGCATGCCTCCTGGCTAAGCAACACAGACAGCAAGCAAGAGAGTCTTCTTTCTCACTCACTGTACTTTGGGATGGCTGTGCAGTGCTTTTTGACTCTAGAGGCACTCTTTGCTTACTACTAGTCACATATGGACTGGGAAGAGTCAGACCTATTTTCCAGCTAAGCATAAGCAATCCCAGCAAGTGTCACTAAATCCTGGATAGGTATTTTCTAGAATTGGTTGGAGTTCTCTGTACTTTGACTACAGGATCTTAATATGATGGTGTGATCCAGTATGGTGTGCACTAGTAGGATTGCAAGAAGTCAATAAGTTTCTTTCTGTCTAAAATTTTCACCCTTGTTTGTAAATAATAAAATCTTTAAAATTTATAAATGTTAGGGCGCGGATCGAAATCTCCCTTACTGACAAAGAGTCCAGAGACTGCGAACAGCAAGCAGGGTTTATTGTGAGACTGGCTAGCCAGGGTCCAGCCGCCTACACGGACACGCAGGTCCAGCAGGTTGGGCAAGACCCCGAGCTTCTCCAAAGGAGATCTTATATATAGGCCTTCCCCGACCGTTACAGCAGAGCCCGCGCATTTCATAGCCAATAGATTTGTAATATTGCAAACTTTCTTAACCAATCTATTTAAAATGACATCACCCCTTAGCCTATGGTTTTAGAGAACAGTATTCGCACCAATACTCAGGAATGTCCCGGTTCTGGGGCAGTCCTGGGTCTTGTGACATGGGTCTTGTGATATGGGCCTTATGACATGCATCCGGTTATCTGGTCTGACCACCACTCTTTTTGCTACCCAGGGGGCCTGGTTCCAAATTCCTTGCTCAGGGACAGATAGACAAGTTATTTCACAATGCAGGTTCCTGTAAAAAGAATCTTAAGACAGTTAAATAGATTCCTATGGCCTGTCCTGGAATTCCTGGGCCAGTCCTCACAATAAATATTTAGTGTGGAAAATGATTAAATATAGAGAGATGGAATAGAGATTTATCATTTTACATTTATCACTTAGATAGAATAGAGATTTATCATTTTACCCAAAATATTATGCAGATATATTTCAATCCCTAAGAAAATCCCCAAATATGTATTAATTTTCTGACTTCTATTCCACTTTTGTAAGTATAATATTGTAGGACTGGGATGCTGGATGCTTGCCCTAACATAACACCCTGATCTATAGGGCAAATGTTTGTACACTTAGAAATCACTTCCAAATTGCAGCTTGTTGCTCTTTGGTGAAATTCCTTCTTGGCATGGGCACTTGGTGTCTCCAGTGAATCTGGCTGCTCTGCTTCTGTGCCTGTTCAACTCTGTCAGGGTTTCGGTTCAGTTCCTGTCGTACAGTTCCATCTCAATTTTGTAATTAATTTGGCTATGATCCTGTGATAATACAAATACAGGTTCTCTCTATTCAGTCATTTTCCAAACTCAATATTTGGCCTTTAAGTATACCAACCTATTGTTTTTATTCATGTTTTAAAATTATTTGCTTTTATAGGACTATACCAGGTGGTGCTCAGGGGTTACTCCTGGCTCTGCACTCAGGAATTCTTCCTGATGGAACTTGAAATACCATATGTGGTACCAGGGATTGAACGAGATCTGCATGCAAGGCAAGCACCCTATTTACTATGATATCAATTGGCCCCTCAAATTTTCATTTAAAAATAAACAATCCAGGTATATTTACAACGTTTCATAAACAACACAATACTATGTACCTTCATACTTCTCAAAGGAAACATAACACCAGAAAGTTTCCCTATTCATTCCTTCCTCTTATCCTTAGTACACATATATTTTTACTATATTCATATGGATTTGTTGTATATTTGGTATGTGGAATCTTTAATTTAATATGTTTAAATCTATCCAGTTTGTTATTTTTTTCTAGATTAAGTACCATAGCATCCTATGTGGGCTGGAGCGATAGCACAGCGGGTAGGACATTCCTCTTGCACTCGGCCAACCTGGGTTCGATTCCTCCCCCCCCTCAGAGAGACTGGCAAGCTACTGAGAGTATCTCGCCCACGCAGCAGAGCCTGGCAAGCTACCCATGGAGTATTTGACATGCCAAAAACAGTAACAACGAGTCTCACAATGGAGATGTTACTGGTGCCTGCTCAAGCAAATTGATGAGCAATGGGATGTGACAGTGACAGCATCCTATGTAAATGGTCAAATTTATTTACATATTTATCAGTTAATGGATATTTGAGTTGCTTTTGCCTGTTGGCTGCTACACATATTCCTGAGAGAAAACATACACATATTTGTTTTCATTATTATTTACCCTTAATTCACTCATCAAATAAACATATGTAACTAATAGCATTCTAAGATCTGTGTTAAAGCACAGGTGAAATCAATAAGACATGGTTCTTGTCTTAAAGAAACTCAGTGGTGCTGGTGAGAATTAACATGGACCCAATATAAATTTTAATATTGTTTGTTGACTTCTATAAAAAGTAATTGAACAATAACCTCCAGGGAACTGAAGAGATTAGATTTAGTTTACTTTCATCACACCTTCCTAAGCAGGAACCTGCCTGCTTCCTCAGCCACTTTTATAGAAATCCCCTCAGTTTTTCTATCAACAAAATACAGATGGTGATCTCTTTCTTTCACTGTAGGAGACTCTCCAATTTATAATCTAAGAGTAATAAAAAAGAATAAGGGTAGATTGAGGCGCGAACAAAAGACAAAAAAACATCAAAGGCAATGGCAAGTTTTCAGGTAATTAGAGCAATTTGAAAAGATGTGAAGGTTCAGAGTCTCAAGACCTAATAAAATTTTGGGAGAGTGCATGTGTCATTACCTGTTGAATGCTGCAGAATTCAAAAGAACATAATAGAAGCCAGAAATACAAAAGATTAATATTGTTGTTTAATGACTATTTTTGGATCAGATGTATTCTTTACTGGGTAAATGTAGATATAGGGATGCCAATTCCCATAACTTCTGTCAATTACTGTATCTGGGAAGGATCATGTGGGGCTCCTGTGTTCTTAGAGAAGAGAATGGATGTGTGTAACTTTCATAGGATGGGATTACTCACAAGATAGTCTACTGAGGTTGCTTTCAAGAAATTCTTTACAGATGTCAAGAGGAGGTATAGAATTATTAATATGTGTAATGTGCTTGTATATATGCAGTATTAAAATTTTTAAAAGTTAATTTGTGCTTCTTTTTACATTTTTCTACCCAAGTTCCCTTCTAAATTATTTTTAAAAATAAGACAAATGAAAATTAGAATTATGTGATAAAGTCTTGGTGGTGAGAGAGAGAAAGAAGGAAAGAGAGAGACTAAAAGAAAGAGAACATTTTTATTCTTTAAAACAGGTTACTTTTTTCTCTCTTAAAAATCTAATAGTGCGGCTGGAGCGATAGCACAGCAGGTAGGGCGTTTGCCTTGCACGCGGCCAACCTGGGTTCAATTTCCAGCATCCCATATGGTCCCCTGAGCACCACCAGGAGTAATTCCTGAGTGCAGAGCCCGGAGTAACCCCTGTGCATTTCCAGGTGTGACCCAAAAAAGCAAAACAAAAATAAACAAACAAACAAAAAACAACTAATAGTTACTGAAGACATTGCTTGCTCATAATCCCCGTGAGAAGAGAGGCATTTAGCTACCTAGTGCAGGAAATGTAGGATCCTATTTATCAGAGTCATTAAGTTTCTTGTTTGCCAATCCTCTGCAGTTTTCATTTGCATATGTTTAGATTGTCTCATTTAGAAAGGCCAACTATACAGGTTATGCTTAATCTGTAATAAATAAATCTATTATTTATTTCTTTATTTATTTATTGCAGTTGACCGGGGTTTTATTCCTCCACCCCTCTCGAAGAGCCTGGCAAGCTACTGAGAGTATCTACCCAGAAAGGCAGAGCCTGGCAAGCTATCTGTGGCGTATTCCATATGCCAAAAACAGTAACAAGAAGTCTCACAATGGAGATGTTACTGGTGCCTGCTCGAGCAAATCGATGAGCAATGGGATGACAGTGACAGTGACAGTGACTTACTTATTGTTTAGGTTTTGTCCATACACAGTGGTGCTCAGGCTTCACTCCTGGCTTTTCGCTCAAGGCATCACTCCTGGTTCCCCCGCTTCCAGACCAGAGGAAATGAGAAGGATCAAACCCTGGTAATGTGTGTGCAAGTTATCTTTGTACTGTCACTCTGGCCCCAGAAGAAACATATCTTTATGTTGGATGGCTTTGAATACCTTAGGCAAAGATAAACATTACATTAAAACACTATTCAATTAGGAGTGAAGTGCACTCTACAAAAATTAACTGCTTTCATTTAATTTGAAAATAATACTAATAATTGATTAATTTTAGTGCCAATAATACATTTATAAATGTAAGATGTTTGAAAAGTGTTCTCATACTTTGATCTCTATTTTTTCACCATAAGCAAGCTTTAATTTAAATTAATTAATTAATTTATTTTTTGCTTTTTTGGGTCACACCTGGCGATGCACAGAGGTCACTCTTCTACACTCAGAAATTACCCTGATGGTGCTCAGGGGACCATATGGGATGCTGGGAATCGAACCTGGGTTGGCCTCGTACAAGGCAAATGCCCTATCCACTGTGCTAGCTACTTGTGGTGTAATCGATATGCCAAAAACAGTAACAATAAGTCTCACAATAAGAGATGTTACTGGTGCCCGCTTGAACAAATTGATGAGCAACAGTATGACAGTGACAGTGATAGTGATTGATAAGCTCTAAGACTGATCTGACATTCTATGTTTTGCTTCCCGCTGTAATTAGAAAATTCCTTTTTAATGTTCAATGGCAAATACCATAGGTACTTTAAGTTCCCATGATTTGTTGTTGACCTAGGTATTTTAAGTTCCCATTATTTGTTGCTGAAAGCTGTTTGTTTTTGTTGTGTTTTGGCTACATCCAGCTACCTCAGGGCTTACTCCAGACTCTGTGCTCAGCGATCACTACTGGAGGGGCTCATAAGCGGTGCTGGGTTGTGCTGGGGATTGAACTTAAGTCACATTTGCACCAGAAAAGCACCTTACCCATTGTACTATCTCTCCAGTCCCTAAAAACTTCTAAGATATTGGTGAAATCTAGGTTTGTTTTTACCCCATGTCAATCATCAGAGTGATTGCAGTGATGATATAATTTTCAGTTAATTAATATCTGTTTATTAAATTGCTTTTTATCAATCATAGGGCAAAATAAGAATTCTTATCAATTATTCATTCACAGGTTTTAGGCTGTACTGCAACTTAAAGAGTACACCGAGATTATTTGTATAAAATAAAGTTATTATCAAAGGAATTATTGAAACATCTTTTTTTTAAGGACAAAAAAATGTAACTTTGAACAGATAGTTTAGGTCTCAAATATTCTATCTGTCCCTGTTCTTGCAGTATACATAGATCTCTACAGACTTCTATTTTCTTGATCCACATATTTAGGTTTCACTTCGTAGAGGTTGTTTTGGGGACACACCTTATAGTTGCAAAGTGTTCACCCTGCAGTGCTGGGAATCAAAACCGAGCTTCCACTAAGCATGTAGCCCATCCTCCAGTCGGTGATGCTTATCTTGCCAGCAGAGCTTGACTTCTTACTTTTAAAAGGACACACAGAGAATTGCCACATGCTCCTGGGCTCACTGCAATACAAGGGTGAAGTATGAAACTACATACAGAAAAGATCCATGCATTAGGAGCTACTTATCTGTTAGCAGTGCTTCACAGATCACTTTTTTTCAAAAGCATCTTTTGAAAATGCTTTTCCCAACAACCACTGCGTGTGATAGTATCTTCCTGAGGTCACCAGCTTGGCAATGAGCTCTTTTGATCAGTTTCCTGATTCACTTACCATACTCTGGAAGAAAGTTTTTGCTATCCCTGCAAACATCATGAACAAAAAATTTTTAGTCTTAATCCTCTTAAAATAAAGCTCTTTCTTATCTGTGACTATAAACTAAGATCTATGAAAAGGCTTGTTGAAAGTAACTGATTCTGTGCATATGGCTTAGACATGGACTTTCTGAATACTTGAACTCTCTGTGACCCACTCTAGAAATGACAATTTAGTTTTGTTATTGTGTGGCTGCTGAACAGAAGAGGATTCTGTTTTCTTCATGAGTATGTACTTAATTGATATACATATTTGCTATTACATTTCTCATTTGTGCATTTTAAAATGTTAACAAAAACATCATTAATGCCTTTATTCTTTTAAGAAAAAACTCATAGTGAATTAAAGTTCTTACTAGGAAAGGCAAATAAAAATGTAAGAAGTGTGTAGAAAACCTATTCTATATTGAACACTATGCACTATAGAACTGTAGCACTGTTGCCCCATTCTTCATTGATTTGCTTGAGCGGGCACCAGTAATGTCTCCATTGTGATACTTTTTTGTTACTGTTTTTGGCATATCAAATACAGCATCGGTAGCTTGCCAGGCTCTGCCATGCGGGCGAGATACTCTTGGTAGCTTGCCGGGCTCTCCAAGAGGGATGGAGGAATCAAACCCGGGATAGCTGTGTGCAAGGCAAACACCCTACCTGCTGTGCTATCACTCCAGTCCATTGAAAGCTATAGGTGATTTATATGCTAAATATCACTTCACTTGTATCACTTGTCGTCCCATTGATCTTTGATTTGCTTGAGCAGGCACCAGTAATGTCTCCATTTGTCCCTGTCGAGTGCTAGTGCAGCCCAATGATATCTGCTTGCTCAAGGAACAGGAGGAGCCTCAAATCTTTCATTCAGGGATTTGACGAAGTCTGACCATCTAGTTGGTGGGTGGCCAGGCAGTCTTCTGACATCCCGTGGAATCCAGTCGGTAGCAGCTCTAGTCCAGCAGTCGTCTCTGAATCGCATTACATGACCAGCCCATCTGATTTGTGATGCCTTGGCAAACAACACAGTGTCCCTGATTCTTGACTGTTGATGGAGGTCAGAACTCCAGATTCCTTCTCTCACTTGAGTGAGATGCGATACTCCTAGCATAGGTCTTTTGATTCTGCTTTGGGATACCCTAATAGTGTTCTCATCCTGTTTGCATAGGGCTCAGGTCTCTGAGGCGTATGTTAATGCAGGAAAAACGGTGGAATCAAAAAGATGTGCCTGGAGTTGGAGGTTCTTCGTGCTCTTAACCACTTCTTTGACGCTCTTGAGGGCATTCCACGCTGTTCTCTTCCTCCTGCACAGTTCTGACGCCAAGTCGTTCCTCATGTTGAGTTCTAGACCCAGATACACAGAGCTGCTGCATTCAGAGATGTTAGTTCCATTGAGAGCAAATGGAGCTTCAGGGACTAGTTCATTTTTCATGAGCATCGTCTTGTTGAGATTCACCTGCAGTCCGACTTTTCCACACTCGAGGTTGTAGTCAGACAGCATTTGTGCTCCATGGCTAATGTTTGGCATTATGAGAATGATGTCATCAGCAAAGTGGAGATGGTGTAATTGCAGACCATCTATCTTCACTCCCATTCATTCCCATTCCAGTCGTCGCATGATGTTCTTGAGGGTGGCACTGAAGAGTTTCGGTGAAATGGTATCACCCTGCCGCACCCCTCTCTTTACATCAATGATCACTTCCTTGTAGAATGGTGAGATCCTGGTGGTGAATCCACAATACAGCTCGCAGAGGATTTTGATATACTGAGTTTGAACACCCTCTTTGGCTAGTGCTTCGATGACCACTTCAGTCTCAACAGAATCGAAGGCCTTCTTTAAGTCAATGAACGTTAGACAGGGCGGCATCTTGAACTCTCGAGAAACTTCAATGAGTTTGGTCACTGTGTGGATATGGTTGATCGTGCTGAATCCTTTTCAGAACACGGCTTGCTCGCATGGTTGTCCTTCATTGAGTGTTCTGCCTATTCTATTCAGGAGGACACGAGTGAACAACTTGTAGATGACAGACAGCAGGCAGATTGGGTGATAGTTGCTGATGTCTGCTGATGTCGTGTATGTCTCTCTTCTTGTACAACAGAATGGTCCTACTGGTTTTCCACTGAGATAGAAATTTGCATTCAGACAGGTAGCATGTGAAGAGTCGAGCCAGTGTATTGATGAGTACTGGCAGCAGATTCTTCAGGTGTTCTGGTCTGACCTTGTCCGGACCAGGTGCTATATGCATCTTTACCAACGAAATGGCATGTTGGATTTCAGAAGGGAGGATGTTGGGAACGACATATCCATCCATCCTGCGGAATTTGGTACGTTGGGCAGGTGGACCTGGCTGACAAAGAGATCCGAGTAGAAGTCATGAATAATCCTCTCCATTGCCCTCCTGGAAGATGTGATAGATCCATCGGGACCTCAGAGGGCAGTCATCTTGGTCTTGTAGTTGGCGAAGGACAGGCAAGCGTTGCGAATACTTTTCTTGGCTTCTGCTGCATTGGCCAACACTGCTGCTCTTCTCTCTTTTATGTCTTCCTCTATCGCATCTCTGCACAGCTTTGTGAGCTCGGACATTAGCTTGTTGTATATATTCGATATTTGATATATGCTAAGTAATTAGAAAAATCTTATTTGAGTAATACTATTCTATTGCTCTATTATACCTATAGTTATATAAACTTAATAGGTGATTTCTCTGGTATATAGCTCGAAACTCTATAAATAATATTTTGAAATAACTGTATGATATCATTAGTAGTGAATTTTTCTTTATCTCTAAGGGAACTAATGAGCTATGTAGTGTTGTTCCTTATGTATCAGGTACAAAGCAACCGATCCATTCTTAGAGGTCTGACTCACTTGAAGTTTTTTATTCATTACAGCCATTAGTGCTGTAATAGGTTATACTGTCTTATTCCTTACGATTTTCATCAGAAATATTAAAATAGAAATATTTTTGTCTATCTTTAAGAGAAATATAGACCATGTTACCCATTTTAAGATTCAGATAAATAACTTTCAAAATGACTGCATTACCAATCTGAATATTCCTATTATGGATTCTTTATGCAAATATAGTTCATTATTAAAAATTCTGGGATGATTATTCTACCTGCCATTTCAATAATAGAGGACAATTTGCGGTCTAGAGAGTGAGAGCATAAAGTGCTTGCCTACCATGTGCTTAACCCAGCTGGATTCCAAAACACATTTGGTCTATGGAAGACTGCTAGTGTGATTCCTTAGCACAGAGCCGGGAGTAACCTCTGAGTGTCCCCGGGTATGATCCCCAAATACATCCTCTCCCATCAAATGGTAAATTTTACATGTAGGTGGGTACTTGCCATTTAAATGTAATGTGGTTGTAGAAAAGGCAATCTTAATCTTTATAATTTTATCTTTTAAATGTAATATGCACTCCAATAAAAAGATATGTATTCTATTATTTCATACTTGTATTATCCTCCCAGAAGGAAAATTTTCTTCTCATAGTTGATGTGTAATATGTTTCTCTTTCATATATTATACATTATTTTTTAATTTATATTTTTTATTGAATCACTGTGATGTGAGATAGGCCCTTACAAAGCTGTTAATGATTTAGTTTCAATCATATAATGTTCCAATACTCATCCCTCCACAAGTATGCATTTCTCAGCATCAGCATCCCCAGTTTCCCTCCCCTCAACCCCCACCTCACTCCCAGCCTACCTCTATGGCAGGCACTTCTCTCTATGTCTGTCTGTCTTGGTCTCTGTTCCTATCTCTCCTTTTAGAATTATTATACATTACTGAATACAGATTTTGTAAACTATTTTACAAAACCATCCTGGATTTGATCAGTGACCATTCGATATGGTCCCCTGAACTATTTTCTGAGTAATATCTGAGCACAGAGCCAGCCAGTAGTAAGGCCTGAACGTCATCATTGTGGTTCAAACACGCACACACACACACACACACACACACACACACACACACTCGAGCTTCAATCTTCTATCTTTCAACATCAAAATATCACCTACTATAATTTTAAAAAGTTTGGAGAATAACCAAATGAGTAAATAATGAAACACTGTCAAGTTTACAAGTGCCAGAAAAATACATGCAATTTTTATCTCCCTCGTGCCTTAATTTCTTCCTCATAGTACAGTTATTATTCTATATTAATACTTATCTATAGGAAATTAAATTCTATAGACACTAATGTTTGTAAAACTTAGAAGTGTTTGTCTGGTCAATAAAACATTAAAGTTGGAGTACATTATACTGCATTTGCTAACCTGTCTAACCTAGTGTTTTTGAATAAAGATACGGAGGCTTAGAGTGGTGAAGTTACTTTATTGAATCCATTATGTTTAAAACATCAAAAATGATTGTTTTGATTTTATAAAATAGTTTATCACATATTGGTATGCATTCAGATGTATGCAAGTTCTAAATTGTATTGGCTTTTATTCACTTGTAAGCAAACATGTCTAAAGAGATAATAGAACTTGGGTCATAATTCCAAGTAGATACGTGTGATTGCTATGGTTATGAGAGAGGGATTTCCTACTTCTGTAATTTTTAGAGTTTAGACGCAGAGTCCTACATAGTTTTGATTTATTTGTGGTATCCTCAATATTTGTACATTTTATGTACATCATAGAATTTAACAAAAATAGCCCAAAATCCAAGATATGTAGTTCCCACTCATTGAGAATTTTAAAAAGGTAATCATACTAATATATAAATTAAACCACTTACTCAAAGACCTAAGATCTAAAATGATCACAGGAGAGCATAACCTAAGTGTTCCATTTCATAGAAATGCAAATTGAAACCAAGGTATGTTATTTTTTTGTCTCAAAGATGTTTGAGCTCATGGCAGAGTGCCAGATTGCAGTATGTATTGTGGTACATAATGAACTCAGTTTTTTATCATAGGATGTTATGTTAAAAATTATCTTTCTATACAAAACATACATTATATCCTATGTCAGTTTTGAAGATAAAGTAGTTAACAGAGGGCTAAATGCTTCTCATCTAGTGCATATTATCAGACTAATAAAACATCTGCCAGTACAGAGCACAATCTAATATATTAGTGCTATGGCGAAGTCTCTCATAACATTTATGAATATTCTTCAACCCTAATTCTATTTCTCCTAGACTTTAGTCAAATTACTTTCAAAATCCACATCCTCAGGGTTGAGCCTACTTTATGTACTGCATGTTTTAAATAGACAAAATGAAAAGGAAGTTTAGATTTTCCCATATTTTATGTTTCAGAATAACAAGATTATTGTAACAAGTAGCTAAAACTACCTGGCTGAAAATATGTTTTCTAGGGTATTCTTTTCTACTGCTTACAATGGATTAGTATCACAATGCATGCCACAAAGACCTGCTTTTAGTAAGGTCACAAATAAAATATATGGTGGATTATTAAGCAGTCAAAGAAGGAGCAATTCACAAAGGTACTGCAAAAAGAAAATAAGTCAACAAGTAAATGTCTGCTCTGCTGAAGCTGGCACATGGATGAAGACAAGTGCTGTTCACTAGGAGGAAAAGTAGTTTTGAATGATGACAATTGTGTACAAATGCAATAATGCAAGAGCCTTTATCCAAATAGGAAGTAGATATGATTTGTCATGCTTTTTAGCTTTAGAGCTATTTTTGGTACACCATAGAAAATAAATATATTTCAAAAATGAGACTGATCATCCATCAAATGTATTTTATGATATAAAAGTATACACCAAAGCCTTCTTTTATGTGTCGGAAGAAAAGCATTATAGTTGGATTTCTCTTGATGACAAAGAAAAACTCACTTATTTTTAATTTTTTAAAAGCAGAGTCTAATGCTTGTTTTGTTGTCTTCTTAGTATCCTATAAAAAATAGCTTGATATTTTAATAATGAACTCAGGAAAGACTTTAAGATAGCAGAGCAGCTTATTTCATGTGCTTTGAGAGATGTGTTATGCATGATCAAGATAATAGCTTAGTATAGTTAATATTGATGTGTCATGCTGCATTTTCTGGAATTATTTTTCTTCATTTTTCATTATATTGTTGATTATACTTTTGTCTGTTCATTTTAAAAGGTATAAATTATATATAATACTCACAATATTATTTTTAAAATCTACATTACACCCAGTGAAGCTTAATTTACTATATCAACATCTGAGATAATTTTTACCAACTAAAGCTTCCTTCTCTAGTTATTCCTGTATAATTATTAAAATTATAAAAATGTCATTTCAAAATACATTAAAACACATATAAACTACAGGCATACTTAAATTGCATAAATAGCAGAAAACAAGCTTGGAGAGTTCAACTACTAATGAAAATTTTAGAAAATTAATGTATTGATCAAATGTGCAAATCAAGAAAGAGGATAAAATTAACATTCAAAATATTGATATGAATTTATTAACATGTCTGAAATAAGTGAGGTTTTATTGATCATGGGTTGCACCTTAGAGCTTTAATTTTGTTAATTAAAGCATATTGAATATATGTCCATTAAGTCTCTGACACCAGGAGATTATGTTGTGTTGGGCAGAAGAGGTTTAGTATTAAATAATATACAGGAGTTACATTACTCTAGCCAGAGCTAGAGTAAGTCAGGTAAGGCATATAAACAAATTGTATGAGTTAAATAATAGTAAAAGTATTGAAACAAGTACACTAATTAGGTACCTGATTAGGTACAACATACAGGAGTTCATAGGAGGGGTTACTTGCTTTGGGTAACAACTGTTTAATGTTCTTATCAACTTCATCAGTGACTTGCAGCACAAAATTCAAAAATAGGAAAGGAGGTGAAGAGAGCAAAAAAGGTGGAATATGAAGCAACTTTTATTCGGGGCATTTGATCACAGCAACTGATCACAGCAAAAAGAAGATATAGTTCAAGAAATCGTTGTGATTGATTAACACAGTGGCTAAACCTATATGTGTCAGAAAATTTAACTGATGTTGATGATTTTTTCATATACCTCTTCCTTGTATGCAAGTAGAAAATAAAGCTAAAGATAGAATATTTGTTGTTTCTCTTCCTTTGTGGGACGAAATAGCCTAACAAATGATGATGACATAACATGGTGACAATTCACAGCTATAACAACTTGATAAACAGCACATTTTGTCTTTTCTTCACCACAGTACAGTGGGCTTATAGGGATTCTAATCTGGCACTGTCTGCATTATTTCCGACTAGAATATATTTTCTTTATACCAGGTGACGAGAACAGCTTTATCACTGTGATTTGTCATGTTTTCCTTTTTTTAATACTTGGTCCCCACTGCACTAAAATACTGGTTCCCAGAGACCATAGCCTCTTTTCAAAGTGAAACACAAGTGGCATGCTAATGATTTGTAAAAACACAAAGCAGGGGGTTAATGACCATGGCTGAAATTATGGACTTCATTTCCATCAGCTCAGCAGAGTCTGAAATATCCAAAGAAAGCTTGGGAAAGAGGTCCTGCTAAGGCAGCTGCTCCCAAGCATGAGGGCATCTTAGCATTAACTTCTAGTCAATGATCCATAACTCTCACCATTCTTCAATTCACTGAGATGTGCTGCTCCCTGTGGACTAAAGATGGATATCCATTACTCAGATACCAGCTGTGTGCCTAATAACTAGTTTGGTTTTCATTTACCATATCCTGAAAGATAATGGAGACCAGACCAAATTTAAAATTTATTTATTTCTGTGAGGTATTTACACATGACGTTAAAAGGATATTAGCAGTAATTTGTCTAAACACACTCTTTTAGGTCTTATCAGTTATATTTTATTCCTAATAGAATCTTGGTCATATCATACCTTGTCTGTAAATTATTCAAGAGCCTACTATTATCCTGAAGATGAACTGAATCCCTTGTCAATAATCTCCTGCCTTTTCTGACCTAGGGTGACCTCTTCAGTATAAATACCCATTGAAATTCCCATTTTGTTCAGTGATGTTTAGATGATCTTTCTGGATTTTGTCATTGGGTCTTTGCACTTGTTACTTCCACTTTATGAAATTTTATTCCTTGTTATCCAAATATTTTGACTCACCTTTATTCTCAGGGAAAGTCTCTCTTTCATCTTCCTGCTTAGACCAAATCAAATCAAATGACCTTTTTCATAACAGAGAATAAGTAAACCTTATTTTTTAAATACTTTCTTGAGATGTGGTTCAATCATTATTCTACATATTTTTACTTATTTGCATAATTTTGAATGACTGTTTTTCCTCTAGATTAAACATTTATGAGGTCAGTGAAAGTTGGTCTTTCTAATTCTTGGAGAGTCAATCATCCAGCACATTGCTATGCAAGTAAAGGACATGAAAAACATATGAGAAATATATAAGAAAAACATCACAATAATTTAAAGTGCTATACTCATTTGTATGTTTATGTATGTGTGTGTGTGCTACTGTTCTACCACTATAGCAAGTGGTAGGACACACTTATAGATTGTAAAGCACAAAAATATTTTATTTTTTTAATTAATTTATTTTTTAATTAGTGAGTCACAGTGAGGGTACAGTTACAGATTCACACATTTTCATGCTTCTTTTTCCCTCATGCAATGTTTAAGAGCCCATCCCTTCACCAGTGTCCATTCTCCACCACCCAGTATCCCTCCCACCTCCTTTCCCATCCCTCCACCCTGCTCCATCTCTGTGGCAGAGCATTCCAATTTGTTCTCTCTTTCTCCTTTTGGGAGTTGTGGTTTGCAATAGGGGTATTGAGTGGTCATTCTGTTCAGTCTCTAGTCTACTTTCAGCACGCATCTCCCTTCCCGCGCAGGATCTCCAATCACATATTACTTGGTGTTCCCCTCTCTATCTGGATGACTTTCCCCCAGCGTGTGAGGTCACCTTCCAAGCTATGGAGACAACCTCCTGGTATTATATACTACTATTCTTGGGTATTAGTCTCCTACTCTGTTGTTCTATATTCCACAGATGAGTACAATCTTTATATGTTTGTCCCTCTCTTTCTGGAGTAAAGCATAAAAATATTTTAAATAAATGTCTAGTAGATCTTTCAGAAATTACAGGCAAGAAAACTAATGAAAGAGATTAAAATTTAAAAACAACCGTTGAGTCCAGACTATTACTAAAATTACACAAAATAAAATACAAAATAAATCTATAAACCCACAGATTATTAGATCTATTCTCTAGCTCAGCCTGTGAAATGGAAATGTGGATGTAACACAAAGACAATGCCCTGAATCCTTGAAGATGACAGTATAAAGAATGTCAGCTTTCTCTGATTGAAGAAAGCAAAATATGTTTCCATAAGTGTTCTCACAAGTAGGTAGCCATTAATACCATAGGTTATGATAATTAAGCTCTATAACCATAATTTTAGTCCTTTTATTCCTAAAAAAGACCCGGGCCAGATGTGTGTAATCACAGAGCCAGGTGTGTGCAGCATTCAAACACTGCCGCTTCACCTTCTTGCCAGTTGTCAAGGACAAATTTTATTTGTGAACCATGTCTTCTTTCACACTAAGCTGACAGGAATAAAAGGGCCAATTTCAAGTGGATTTTAAGCTTTTGAAAAATAAAGGCACACAAAGTATACTCCAAGAAATGCTTAGCTTCAGAGAATTGTCACACACTGAAATTATTTAATATTACAAAATGCCAAATTGACTTTTTATTCCCACATGACAGCAAGAGGAATAGAACTATATCCACAAAAAGTATCTGCTCTGACCAGGAAGAGCCCCTGAGATGCCTGTGTGTGGTCTCCCCCCAAATACACAATAAATAACTTTGTCAAAAAAAAAAAAAGTATCTGCTCTGCAATGCTTTTTTACATGTTTCCAGGTCTATATACAGAGATACTGGTAAAAATTTAATAGTGATGGAAAAATTATTCTCCTATGGTGAAGTTGAGTCATTTTTTTAAAAAGAAAAACACCTATTTCTGTGATAAATTTCAATAATGTTTAATTACTATGTATATCACATTATTGAGATACCATATATTTTGATTGCAGAACACACAATTTTAGTTATAAAAACATGAAGCTACTTATATAGTATTTTTAATTCTGAGAATTACTCAGGTTATGGAAATGATAAACAAAAATTTGAAAACATAAAACCTTTCAATACATACATAAATACATGTACATGTAAATGTATATATGTGTATGTAAATTCATGAAAATACATTTCACATATAAATAGTTAAAAAATTACAATCCCCAAATTTAGGTTTTACAAAAATAGGATCTTATTTAATATTTGTTTCATATCTTATCTCTGAATAAAATAAATGATGGCTCTATCTGTGACAAACAGCAATCAGAACTTAGAAGCGTAATGAAAGTTTTGTTGCTGTTGATTTAATCACAGAAAAAATGCCATGCACCATATTAAACTGGTGTTTTGATGCTCCAGAGGTTTTTGCTTGTATGTTTGTTTGGGTTCACACTTGGCTAAGTGTATGAATATACCAGGGCTTACTCCTGGTATACTTATGTTTTATGTGGTATTTGGGGGACCATATGGATAATGGGATTAAGCCTGTGTCAGTCACATGCAAAGTAAATGCCTAACCCAAATACTATCTCTCTGACCCAAGGGTTCTGTGCTTGATGCCATTACCTCTCAGTGACACCACCCCCACAAAACCCCTGCCCCCCTAAAAACCTGCTATGAAAGAATAAGGCTAAAGAGTTTTGTGTGGATATGTTGGAGAACTTCATAATCTATGACATGAATTATTTTTAGTGGTCAAAACTTAGAGCCCCATCCAAAAGGAAGTGTAAGGTTTGCTTGGTACCAAATATCTTTCTGATGATATAGTGACACATTTTTTTAATCAAAGATCACCCTGCTCCGTGGCAGAAAACAGATCCTATTGGTCCAATGGCCCATCCGGTGTCTGGTAGCCACCGAACTGCTTTCCGTGTTTCCTTCCATCCACTTCTACATATAATCGAATGCCAGACCAAGTGCACTGCACCGCAAGCCTTTGTCCCTTTATCTGCAGAAGAAAACCTAAAAATCCTTCTTAGCCTCTCCCAGGGCGTGGCTCTATCCCCAACCTCATTTAAGGTCAGTAGGGCTTGCCCCACACCGCACCCCAATAAATTTCTCCTGTTTCTTCACTTTCCTTTTCTCTGTCCCTCTGTCTGTGCTGGGTGAGATCGTGGACCTTTTAGGAAGCGCAAGGAAAATCTAGTTTAGTCCTGTACCCTGGTCCTTAGAAGAAAAGGGGCAAAATATTGAAGAATGGCGTTAGAAATATCAGTCCCTAAAATACCCCAGGTTGTTTGGCTGTAGGTTAGATAATATGGAATTGAAAAAGAACTTTAAAAACTTTCAACAGAAAAATTTACAGGTAGGAGACATCAAATGTCAAATTATGTAGCTTGAACCAGTTTAGATTAAAGTAGTTCCCAAATTGTGCATTCTGTTATTATTATATTATTTCTGTAACACTTTTGGTAGTAAAACAACAATTTGTAATTGAATTTTGTGAGATGTCAGTCATAGTTTTAAAGAGGCAAGAAATTATTTCATGAAAACTGAGACATGGGGATTACTAGGTAGAACTAGTGATAGGTATAATATAACTGGCAAAATCCTTGATAAGTGAATTTTATTGTTAGTTTAGTTGGTTTATAGGATTTATATAAGAAGTAAAAGAAAATATGGCTATGCAGTTTAAAATAGACATAAAGAGAGGAAAATCAGAAGTTAAAGACTTTAAAAAAGAAAAATGTCTCAAAATTAACCCAGAATGTTGTAGCAAATGGCTACGAATTTATTGGCAGAACTGTTCTGATTGAACAATAACTAACAGTCAATTTCTGTCTAATGTTCTGTCCAGTTCTGTATAATCTTCTGGCGGGTCCTGATTGACCAGAGTTACAGACTTGAATAACAGATAATGATGAGAAGACAGCTTTAGAATGATCTATTCAATGATAAGATTTAGTGAGAGCTTATCATCCTGGAAGAGAGCCTTCATGATGTTAGATACACAATCTAAATCTCTTGTGAATTCTTGGGAGGCCCCAAAGATATGCTGACTTTGAAAACCAGAAAAGGCTTTCATCATTTTGGGGTGTAAAATGCGTTTTGTTGCTCAAAAATAGCTCCAAACTTCAAAGACTGAGCATTAATGATCTCACTTTAGCATTTGACTCTATTATTTAATTTCTTAGAGAAATCTGTTTTTAAAAGACCCCTGGTCTACCAATGCTCATTCTTACTCTCAATTAGCCACCCTTTTCCTCTCTGTTTAATAAAAGTCAATAGATCATAAAATGTCCATAAAATTTCTAGATCCTGATTTTTTCTTTTCCACTTTGGAGAAGCACACATTTTCTCTTGAACATGTATCTCTCTCTCCCCCTCAAATTTCTGGAAGTAAACTTCTTGTGTTTAGTTTTGTGTCCACACCTGTCAATGCTCAGGGCTTACCCCTGTCTCTGAGCTTGTTCAGGGATCATTCCTGGCAGTCTTAGGGGAACATAAAGGGTCTCAGGGACCAAACTATGCCTTACCTGCTGTACTAACACTGCTGCCCCTAGTAAATTTCTTTGAGTTAAACTGTCTTATTCCAAAAATAATTCTTGCTATATAATTTGCTGCTAAAATGTACTTGTTTTCTCAAAATTCAAAATATCATGGATTTCTACCAACTCTTATTACCTCTAAATTACTCTTTCACATTAATAACTTCTCCCTTTTACTAATTTATTTACTTACTTTGGTATATATTACTTTGGTGTGTAATATTCTTTATCCTTCTCATGCTATATCCTTTACTATACTTATTTCCATTTTTTTGCCATATTTATTTCCATTATCTATGACTTTACAAGAATACAATTACTTAATTTACCATGACATAACTGAAGTCCAGATTACTTTTTTTCTCACTCTATTGATACAGCTTTTATGACCGTTAATGCTATTTTAATACATCATTTAGTAACTGCACTAATTCTTTTTATATTAAACTATGTTACGGATTAGAAATATTTACTAATCTTTCTTTTCTGAGGCAACTTTGTTTCTAGATTCCTGGATAGTGTTTGCTGCAGATTTTTCTCCTACTCTTTAGTTGTGCCAAACAAAACTAGGATAGGACACAATCCAGTAGGTATAAGATGATTGTAATGAATTCATACGTGTTGCATATTTTTTTGCTATACTCTGATTGTAAAGCTTTATTTTTATAATGCCAAAAATCAAATTAAATAGCATATTTTCTAGTTAACAAAAATAATTTCCTAGATTGTCAAGTTTCCTGTCATCAAATTTCAGACCTTTATTTTATTTTTATAAGGTTTCAGGATATTGAATTATGATGATGCCTTAATTTAGAGAACATGATATCATTTAAAACACATTAGGAATGAGTGAGGAAGAAGGTTTCAGGACCTTGTCTCTCAATCTTTATTATTGTGCCTCTGGTCGTGTTATTTTCACTTGATAATATTCATGCATAACTCTTCAGCTTTCCCTTTATTTGTTACTAGATATCATTCCCTGTATCTTCATCTCTTTTGACTAACACAGTTCTATTAGATGATATAATGTATTTTTATTGTCTCAGTGGCTCCATTATGCACACTTTTGCTATCTTTATCTTTGTCATGAGTTCAATATCACTGTAATTCATAGATATAGTGGACATAGTTGTACAAAAATCCTTTAACTCACTCCAAATTAAACAGTCTTGAAGTTGTTGATTTTTGTTATTTTTTTATGATGTTCTCTCTCTCTCTCTTTCTCTCTCCTAACAGTTTGTATCCTATTTTTGTAGCTTACCAGGCTATAAAGATGGGATATTTTCTTGATTCCTCTTTATCAAGTGCATAACCAAATCTTGGATCCTTGCTCTTAAATAACACTAAGATTCATCGTTGTCTCTCCATTTCCACTTCTCCTGACTTGATTGTAACTTTGATAATGTCTTGTCCTAATTATCATTATTTGTCATCACTAGTTTTATTCCTAGAACTCTTAACTCAAATCTCTTCTCAGCCATTGGAGGGTCTCTCTGTGATGCAGTTTTTCATGGCACTCCATTTCCTTTAAAGATTCTCAGTGTATCTTCACTAGCCTCAAAGATATACCCTAAACCTGTGGTTGGCTTTCATGCAAGTCTTTATCTGATCCATTACTGTGTTCCAGGTTTAGCCCTCAACATGCCATTCCTCAAGACTATTCTGGAACACTTGTAGTAGCTTGGGAAAATCATATTGTATCACACTACTATCCTATTCAAAACATTGTTCCCTTTAGAGATTAAGCTTTGCTCTTTCTTTGAGATTTGACAACCTTTAACAGCCCAGTATCTTCAAGTGCTTTTTTTACCTTGCCTTTTTGAAGAGCACTTTATTTTCTTCTTGGTGTATGCTACTAATTTATATGGAAAATTTGTTGTTTTGTAGTTTTGACATGGCATTTGTTGGTGACACACAAAACATGGGTGAATAAATTAACTGAAGTTTATATATGACAAGTTGGCTCTGCCCCTACTTAGCACTACCACCTAGTAGCACATGGTTTTTTTTTTTTTTTTGCTTTTTGGGTCACAGCCAGCGATGCTCAGGGGTTACTCCTGGCTTTGCACTCAGGAATTACTCCTGGCGGTGCTTGGGGGACCATATGGGATGCCGGGGATAGAACCTGGGTCGGCCGCGTGCAAGGCAAACGCCCTACCCGCTGTGCTATCGCTCCGGCCCCACATGGTTTTAAATAAGTTTTCTTACCTCATCAGCTATGTGATTAATAAGATGCCTACATCATCACACTGGTATAGGAAACACAAAAGTTTAGCTTTTTAAATTTAACTACATATAATTATTATCATTACAAGTCAGCAACCTTAACAGTAAAAAAAACTGTCTATAACTCTCCATATTAATTAACTGATAGTGAAATATTATTGAAATTTCAAAGAGTTTATAGAATAAGTAATAAAACTGAAAAATCACTGTATATTGCTAAAGGAAAATGTAAATTTAAAATACTATGTGTACTAATAATTGCCTCTGCCTTTTAAAAACACAGGGTATATATATTATATATACATATGTATTTGTCTAAATATATAAAGAGTTTTCAGATTAGAAAAAGAATATTTGAACTCCTAAAGTATCAGTGGCCAAGATACAGAAAGAGTCCATATATTCGGAAAAAATATTTAGCCAATTACCATAAGATCAGGGATTAATATCCAGGGAGAGAGAGGGATAGAAGGAAAGTGCCTGCCATAGAGCCATGGAGGTAGGCTGAGGGGTAAGGGGTGATGGAAGGGAAACTGGGGTCATTGGTGGTGGGAAATGGACACTGGTGGAGGAATGGGTGCTGGATCATTGTATAACTGAGACTGATCATGAAAAGCTTTGAAACTATGTATCTCATGGTGACTCAATTAAAAAATAAAAATCTTTAAAAGGGGGGTTAATACCCAAGGTATATAAGGCACTGGTAGAACTTTACAACAAGAAAAATTCCAAACCCATCAAAAAATGGAGGGTAAAAATGAACAGAAAATTTTTCAAAGAAGAAACATAAATGGGTAAAAGGCACACAATAAAATGCTCTACATTACTAAGCATCAGGAAGATAAAAATCAAAACAATGAGATAACATCTCACTCCACTTAGGCTGACACAGTTCCAAAAGAAAAAGAACAACCAGTGCTGATACGGAGGGAGAAAGGGACTCTCATTCATTGTTGGTGGGAATGCCAACTTGTCCAGCCATTTTGGAAAATAAGATGGGCATTCCTCAAAAACTGGAAATTGAACTTCCATATGACACAGCTATACCACTTCTGGGAATAAACTACGGTGGCACAAAAACACAGATGAAATGCCAACTGCATGTCTATGCTTGTTGCAATACTATTCACAATAGCCAGAATCTGGAAGCAACCCAAATGCTCAGAACAGATGACTGGTTAAAGAAACTATGGTACAACTAGACAATAGAAAAATATGCAGCCACAACGAATAATGAAGTCATAAAATTTGCTTATAAATGAATGGACATGGAGAGTATCATGCTTAACGAAATGAGTCAGGGGAGGGACAGACAGAATGATAACAGTCACTTGTGGGATATTAAAAACATAATATACTATGACAATGATAGTTGGAAAAGATCGCTCTGGATAAAAACTGGGTGGTGTAAGTAGGTAAAAGAAGAAACATGACAACCTTACAATACCTATAGTGCAAACCATAATTCTGAGAGAGAGAGAGAGAGAGAGAGAGAGAGAGAGAGAGAGAGAGAGAGAGAGAGAGATAGGAAGGAGAGAGACAGAGACAGAGACAATGCCTGCCATAGAGGTATGAGGGTGGTGGGAGGGAAACTGGGCACATTGATGGTGAAAAAATGTATATTGGTGGAGAATGGTATTGGAACATTGTATTACTGACACCCAATCATGAATAGCTTTATAACTGCGTATCTCAGAGTGATCAAAAAACATTTTTTTAAAAATGGTATCTAGATTGACTTGGAAAACTAAAGTATTTTTATTCCAAATAATTCACTTGAGCAAAGATATTCTAGCATAAAAAAATGTTGAACATATTATAGACAAAATAAAGTAAACATAAATTTCATGAGAATCAAACTGTAATTAAATTCCTGTCATGATTGTTTGTCAAGAAACAGCTGGATAAAAGTAAATATTCTCATTAATAAATTAATAATTAATAAACAGAAACCCCATTTTTTTGAAAAGGGGGAAATTGCCAAAAATCAATATAAGTATCACCAAACATAATGTTTACTAAGTTGTGCAAGTGAAAGGAACGACTGAGAAGATTAAAAAGTATAATTCTCTCAGAATTAATCTACAAACTGAATATTCATACAGCCAATATCATAACTGCATTCTTCAATATTCGTTCAGAATTTATACCAAAGATTAGATATTTAAAGAGGATGAATACAATTCAGAAAATAAAAGTAAAGGAAGAGAGTTTGCCCAATTACACTTCAAAAATTGTTAGTGTTATTCATAAAACCATACACTTAACAGTATTGCAAAACTATATGAGAAAAAAGAAAAAAGAAATGGTGCCTTCTTTAGAGCTAGGTTGGGACATGGGTGGAAAACTGGTGACATTGGTGGAAGGTAGTAAAAATTGGTAAAGGGATTGTTATTGGAACATCATATGCTTGAAACTCATTAATGAATATCTTATAAATCAGGAAGACACAATAAAGTAAGTAAATAATAGAAAGTCACAACACAAATTATTGCTAATAAATTAAATTAATATAATAATGAGCTGATTTTATTTTTTTAAGAAAATAGTTATGTTCCTATAATAGAATGTTAGGATGATTAAGAAATATGTGTAAAAATAGAAAATCTCTGAATACTCCGAATTGTTAAATATTACAATTAATAGAACTATATTTTGTTTCCTTACAATTATCTCAGTTATCTAGTAAACATGTAACTTCTACATATTTGATTTTTGAACTATTCCTATACTTATCTATGTCTTATCATAACTAGGAGGCACTTTGGGATTGTGATCAATTTATTTGAAAGTAATCAATTCAAATATATTAGCAGAATATGTTATACTTAAAAAGAAGTTGATGGGTGTATTAGTAAGGGTTCCCAGGAAAATGGAACTATTAGGATCTGTAGAAAGGGAGGAATATGAGAGTTTGACTCACATGATTATAGAGACTGAAAAATCCCACAATATGTGGTCTGTAAACTGAAAATCCAATAAAGTCTGATGGTGTCTTTCCAAACTTGAATCAAAGCTATTTCAAACTTGAACCAAGGGAGTCGATTTTGTAAGTCCTGGTTCAATTCCAAAATTGGAGAATCAACAACTCCCAGGTGTAAAGATAAAGATGATTTATCTTTCTCTCCAAGAGAGAACAAATCTGCCCTTCATTTTTCTTTTTTGTTCTATGTAGACATAAATATATTGGATGATGCTCTCTTCTGTAGGTGTCTCTGATCTTTATTCATTCTACTTATTCATGCTAAAACCTTATAGAAGCATATTCATAGACATCTCCAGAAATAATGCTTACACTATCTAGACATTAATAGTTCAGATGAAATATAAAGACAAATATCAGAACGAATAAATAAAATGACACAGTGAAGCGCACAAGGCAGGTTGGATGAATTTTTGTTTGTTTGTTTTTGTTTTTTGGGTTACACCTGATGATGCACTGGGGTTACTCCTGACTCTGCACTCAGGAACTACCACTGGTGGTGCTCAAGGGACCGTATGGGATGCTGAGAATAGAACCCGGGTTAGCCGAGTGCAAGGCAAATGCCCCACCCGCTCCAGCCCCAGGATGAACATTTTTAAAGGCTTTTACTCTCAGGTTAGTGTAAAAGCTGATCTTTCGTATCAATGATCATGGACAGAGTAGTGCATGACCTCCCAAATGACTCATGCATAGTTATATTCCTATTATTACTGCGTTGGAGCTCTTAATAATGTCTTAAAAAGTCCACCATTTTTTCATTTGCACTGGGTCCTGCAAATTCCATACCAACTCCTTCCTGAGGTTAGTGAAGTGTTTAGATGGTTACCTGTAAGAAACACTCACTTTTAGGTTTTTGTGCAACTGTTCAATCTGCACTTGCACCATGCTCAAGACAATCTGCACTTGCACCATGCTTTGTTGTTGTTCTTTTTTTTAATATTTTAATGTTTTTTGAGGCACTGTGATTTACAAAGCTATTCATAGTTGTATTTATAGTTGTATTTCAGGCATACAATTTTTCTATGCTTTCTAAATTTTTGAACACAAAGAAGGTCACTTGCTTTACTCTAGACTGTGTTGGGTATGAAAGATCAAAATAAGCTACTGGAGCCAACTACAAGACCAAGATGACTGCCCTCCGACATCCTGATGGAGCATTCACATCTTCCAGAAGGGCAATGGAGAAGGTTATCCACGACTTCTACTCGGATCTCTTTGATAGCAACGTCCAACCTGCCCACATACCAAATTACGAAGGATGGATATGTCGTTCCCAGCATTCTCCCTTCCGAAATCTGACATGTCATTTTGTTGGTAAAGAACCAGACCTGGTCCAGACAAGGTCAGACCCGAATACCTGAAGAATCTGCTGCCAGTACTCATCAATACACTGACTCGGCTCTTCACACGCTACCTATCTGAATGCAAGGTTCCATCCCAGTTGAAAACCAGCAGGGACATCCTGTTGTACAATAAGGGAGACATTCACGACATTGGCAACAATCACCAGATCTGCTTGTTGTCTGTCGTCTACAAGGTGTTCGCTTGAGTCATCCTGAATAGGATTGGCAGAACACTAGACAAAGGACAACCATGAGAGCAAACCAGATTCTGAAAAGGTTTCAGCATGACAGACATATCCACACAGTGACCAAGCTCATTGTGGTTTTGCGAGAGTTCAAGATGCCGCTCTATCTATCGTTTATCGATTTAAACAAGGCCTTTGGTTCTGTTGAGACTGAAGCAGTCATGGAAGCCCTAGCCAAACAGAGTGTTCAAACTCATTACATCAGGATCCTCCGCAAGCTGTATTACAGATTCACAACCAAGATCTCACCATTCTACAATGAAGTGATCGTTGACGTAAAGAGAGAGGTTCAGCAGGGTGATACCATTTCACTGAAACTCTTCAGTGCCACCCTCAAGAACATCATGCGATGACTGGAATGGAAAGAAATAAAAGTGAAGATAGACAGTCGGCAACTACACCACCTCTGCTTTGCTGATGACATCGTTCTAATAACACCAAACATTAGCCAAGCGGCATGAATGCTGGCTGACTTCGACCTTGAGTGTGGAAAGGTTGAACTACAGATGAATCTCACAAAGACAATGTTTATGAGAAATGGACTAGTCCCTGATGTTCCATTTGATCTCAATGGAACGAGCATCTCCAAATTCAGCAGTTATGTGTACCTAGGTTGAGAATGCAACATGGTGAAAGACTTGGCACCAGAGTTGCACAGGAGGAAGAGAGAGGCATGGAACGCCTTCAAGAGCATTGAAGAAGTGGTTAAGACAATGAAGAACCTCTGGCTTCAGGCACATCTTTTTGACTCCACTGTTCTTCCTGCACTAACATAGGCCTCAGAGACCTGGGCCCTAGGAAAACAGGATGAGAACATTGTTCGGGTTTCCCAAAAAGGAATTGAAAGAGCTATAAGAGGTATGCTTGGAGTATCACATTTCACCCAGTGAGAGAAAGAATTTGGAGTTCTGACCTCCATCAATAATCGAGGATCATTGACACTGTCACAATTGCCAAGGCCTCAAAAATCAGATGGACTGGACATGCAATATGATTTGGAGATGACTGCTGGATTAGAGCTGTTACTGACAGTATTCCACGGGACATCAAAAGAATGCCTGTCTGCCCACCTACAAGACGGTTGGATTTCTTCATCAAGGCCCTGAATGGACTGTTTGATGTTCTTCGTGTTTCTGAGTGAGCAGACACCATTGGGCTACACTACCATGTGACAGGCTAAATGGAGACGTTACTGGCACCCACTCGAGCAAATCGATGAGCAACAGGATGATAGGTGATAGGTGCTCACTCTAGAAGGTGATTAAATGAACACATGGTACTGGGCCTAGTATTGGGGCCATAGCCTGTAAAACACATGCTCTGTCCCTTTGAGCTATATTCCTAATCCTAATGGCAAGTCATAAATCACCATTTTCACTGTTGCAGAAAACAGAAGTAGACTGATGTTTGGATTGTCACAGCTTTCAGTCTTTGGAACATTTGAGAGTAGCCAGGATAGCATGAGAAGAAGCCTCAGGAGAAGATACTCCAGCTGAAAAATATATAGGGCACGAGAGTTTCATCTGAGAACAAGTTAGAAATGCATTTTCTGCTGTACATTAGTTATGCCAAGCATCCTAAAATTCTTCTGCTAATACAATGGTGATGACTTCTCAGATGAAGATCAAATGTCAAGAGTCACCTTTGTTTTTTTTCTGGGCTTTCATAGTTTATTGATAATACTGAGTACTTATCTACAGCTTGTGACTGGCATCAGTGTCTTTGGACCCTACCCTAATTTCCTAGTGTCTGCATTATTTCTATTCTTAATCCTAAGATTCTAAGGAATTTAGTCTCCATAGAGCTACCAACGTACCATTCATAAGAATTTTTCTAAAGAGGGTCATGCCAAGGAAACTTATTTTTATTCAAAGTCAGTACCATTGATTTAAAACTGCCATCATGATCGAATCCAAAGAATATAGAATGATCTGGAAATTTGCTCATTTAGAATTCTCTGTAAAAATGGTAGTCTAACAAGTTGAATTAATTTCATACTTTGAAATATTTTTTTCATATTGACTATTTTCTTCATAATAGTAGGAAGTACAGTCATGCTATTATTACTAATAATCATCATCATTATATTTCCTTCCACATTAGCTGTCACATTTCTTTCCTGAGAAGAGCAGAGCACAGAGTACCGTGGCCAAAACTCAGTTTGCAATGAGAAGCTGGAAAAAATAATCTTGGTTATTTCAACGTAAGATGCAGTGTAATGGTTTTTGTTAGCCTCACTGGGTTGTAGTGAAAGGAGCTGCGTGCTATCTCTTATGATGAGAGTTTATTATAGGATATACTTACATATAATCTTGGGCGGGGCGAAATGAACAACTAGGCTGGCCATACCTTTTAAAAGAGATTGGAACCAGAAGGTTCTTTAGAATTTAAGATAGCTCCAGGGATCAGAACCACAGGAATTAACGGCTACTTATTCTAATTGCCTGTTATTAGAACAAACCAGCCCTGCTCTGTGAGTTGGCTTCTGTCTGTCTGAAATTCTGTCACACTGGGCTTTTATTCTCCCATTTCAGGGTCACAGATTGGCAAACTAAAGCTGAAAAATCCAGGAAACAATTCTTTGTTAAGATAGCACAGGTTTGGTTTTTGTTTTATTTTCATTGTAAACTAAATTTGCATGTCTTTGAGGAAGTATGTGCATTTTCCCATTTGCTACAAGCTGTTCACAGTGGCTGCTTTGGCTGACAGTAGGGGATCCTCTTTAGAAGGCCTTCTAGCAGAGCAGCAACACTTTCCAGGGCAGCTCTTGCCCCTATTGGATGTGCACACCTGGGATAACTCCTCCCTGAGTCTGTTTCCTCATACATAAAATGTTGAAACTATTCCAACTCCTTTTATTAAAATTAAAATAATGTTTGAGGAACTTGGTAACAACCGCATGCAGTCCAATAAAAGGACTACATACATATGTATTTGTGTGTATGTGTCTATATATGTATATAGATTTGAGAGAATGGCATAAAATACAATGAATATATACTGTAAAACATAATATATGCTTCTATGATTATCTAATGTGTGTTGAGCAGCAAGAACAGGCATTCAGATCAAAAAGATCTTTCTTGATTTTTTCCCCCTATCTGAGCAGTTGGAATGTATCATTCATTTTATAGCTTGGTGGAGAAGTTAAACTTTGCAAAAGATTTCTTAGTCTACTAGTATTTTCCTTGATTACTCATATTTACTCCTGCTCTGTCACCACTGTATCTGACAAGTTTTGCAATTTTCAAATGTATTGCAAATAATTTTAACTTTTAAAGGTTTTAAAATAATGTCTGTTCTTTGGAGTGTTTGCATTTTAAAAGCATAAGAGATTTTAGATGTGCACTGTACTTAATCGTGTTCATATGAAAATTTTCTGGACATGACTTGAACCTTTATCTGTGTCATAAAGTCAGTGTGATGAGGTAATGAGCATCATTTCCTGTATCATTTACTGTGCAACGTTCAGCAAGATGCTGCTTATTATTCTAGCATTCTGTAAGGCTCAAATGTCACAGCAGCCATAACATTAAATATTTTGAGTTCATTTAAAATTTTCTTCCCTATTCCTTGATGTCATACAAACAACGTTGTTGGTTTTTTTTCCCCTTTGATGCCAGTGGGGGCGGGGGGTTCCCTGGTTGACTGATGTGGAGAGGAGAGAGACTTTAGCTTCCAGAAGGAAGTCTGCCACTTCCTCCCGATCCACCTCTGCTACTCCAGAAACTGCTGGGAGAGATCAGATCGAGAACTGTGAAAACCTGCTTTTGAGCCTAGTGTGTAGCAGAAGCCTTAACATTCTGCCAGCTTCATAAGGCAGTCCCTGTGCATGACTTCCAGGACCACTTGAACATGAAGAGAGAGGGTTGAGGAGGGAGGGAGGAATAGACAGCGAGAGTGAGAGCAAGAGTGAGAGAGAGAGAGAGAGAGAGAGAGAGAGAGAGAGAGAGAGAGAGACTGAGAGACAAGCAGGCAGAGAGCATGGGCTTCTCCAAAGGCAGAGAGAACTCCAATGCACATCCCGGCATTAAAGTATAAAAGTAAAGTACACATTTCAAGAGGAGAGATGATGCTTGCGGGCCACATATGCACAGGCAGTATAGGCTGTAATACATGCGTGCCCTTCTTTTGTTCAAATTAGTCTACATAGGATTTCCCCCAAATGTCCCCACCTGGGACTCTCCACTTCAGTATGAGGCAGTTGCTGGGGTGGTTGCCAAGGGGAAGAGTTTAAAATATTCAATGCTCTTCCTTTAGTATTCTTTGCCTGACCTTTGTTCCTGCAGGAGCTTCTCTCTCAGGAGGTCCAGCCTTATCTGGATCTGTGCTGGCTCCACTTAAAGGTCTTACCAGGCCTTAATTCCTGAGTCCATAAGGTGGGTTCTGGCAGTAACGATTTTAGCAGTTTAACACTAGTAACAGTAACTCTTTAAATCCCCAATCCATAGTTTCATTACTTCCAAGAACTCATTGCCAGAGGCCTCCTTGGACTCCCTGTCTGCCTGCTTCACTTTTATGTCCATTTCAACCGAACAGTTTGCATTTTCAAAAAGTACTTGACTTGATTTTATCACAGATTCTCTTTGTCATACTAAAAGAAAACGTTTGGGCTTTGTGACAGAAAATATCATGGTTACCAGATATTTTTTGTTTAATTTTTTTCCTAATACTTCTTTACAGGCCTCATTTTCTCTTTTCAGTTAAAGCAGGGAGCAAGTCTGTTCTTATATAGAAAATCAAAGTTATTGAAAGACCTCTGAACCTCTACTAATTTTGATTTCTGGGTAGTTTTTCCCATGCACCTATGAGTTAGAGCTTAGTATTACAACTTTTATGATTAATATGATATACTGTATTGTCTATACAGTACGTCACAGGCCACAGTTCTAAAATATTCAAATGATTAACAGCTGGGAATTCAAATAAGTATCTCTAAACCAAACATATTACGTTTTCTTTTTCTTTCATTCATGTTGTCAGGTAAAATAATTTGAAGTAGGGAAAATTATTACTGTGTAACTTTTCTTTTCTTTTTTTTCTTTTTTAGGTGCCAGGGACTTTTTTTTTTTTAATTGAATCACCGTGAAAAAAAATACAAAGCTTTCAGGTTTAAGTCTCAGTCATATAATGATTAAACCCTCATCCCTTCACCAGTGCACATGTTCCACCACCAAGAACCCCAATATACCATGCCTCCCACCCCCCCACCTGAGTAGTTAATGATCTTCACTTTATTCTCTCTATATTTTGAATACATTCAATATTTCAATAGAGAACTCACTATTATTGTTTGGAATTTTCCCCAACAATCAGGCCTGCTGAAAAGGCATCATTTTTTTTTTTTTATTTTTTTTCTTTTTGGGTCACACCCAGCAATGCACAGGGGTCACTCCTGGCTCATGCACTCAGGAATCACCCCTGGCAGTGCTCAGGGGACCATATGGGATGCTGGGATTTGAACCCGGTTCGGCCGCGTGCAAGGCAAATGCCCTACCCGCTGTGCTATCACTCCAGCCCCGAAAAGGCATCATTTAATAATTTGTTTTCCATTGCTGAAAATGAAGACTCTATGAGCTGTCGTGGCTACGCGGTTTTGGATTTCTGACATTTTAGCTCAGTTCACAGTCTAGATGCATTTCTGTAAGAATTCACTCTGGGTGCCAAAATGGGTTAGGAGACCTCTCGGATCATAGTCTTTAGGAGCAGAGGGTCCGTCCGTTTCAGATGCAGCAGCTCTGGATCTTATCTGGGTGGAGAGCGTGCCGGTAACGCCCCCCATCCCGCGATTACCTATGAGCCACATCACGCAGAAAGACAGGGTAGAGAGGGAAAATCCCTCCCCGGGCAGCACGGGGTTGTAGCACAACTCACAGTCTAGATGCATTTCTGTAAGAAGCCACTTTTGGGGTGCCAAAATGGGTTAGAAGACATCTTGGATCATAGTCTTTAAGAGCAGAGGGTCCGGATCTTATCTGGGTGGCTACTGTGTAACTTTTCATTGAAATATTATCCATTTGATGAAGGGCTTTTCTTTTAACCTGTATGATTTTATAAGACTGTGTACTCTTATTAATTTTGACTCTTTTGAAATTCTCTGGACATAATTGTGGGGAGAAGATACTGATGCAAACAGTCCCTGCTCATAGAAATGCAACTGACTTTTTGAGGATAAAGATAAAATTGCTATCTAGGCTGTCAAAGACAATCATTAACAAATTTACCCAAGCAATCCATAATGATCATATTGGTATAAAATTCTTTGGTTCTTTCTTTAAAATTTTTTCAATAGACCATTTTTAGATAGTTAACTCTTTTTTAATTTTTTTTGTATCTGATATACTTTTTAATGAGTCAAAAAAGAGTCAAGTAAAAATCTTTGATAGAGTTCATTTCTTAATTTATAAATTTTCATTTTCCCTTTTAAAAGTCATCTTTTCATAATTTCATTTTATCCATCTAGAATGATATCCTCTTTATTTATTCAGTTTTCATCTATACTTCAGCACTAGTGCACAGTACACGGCCCTTACCATCACTGTTGGCACCCACAATGAACAAGATAACAGTGAGTGTATACAACGTGGACTATTCCAGAGTCACCACCTACATGTTTGGGCCCTTGACAAAATAGCAGTGGTAGAATATACCAAGTAGTAAATTCTTGGGTGGTCAATAAACAGTAGCTACTCAATGAAGCTCCTTGCTGTAGGATACCTGTCTAAATTGCGATAGTTAACCTTTTTCTTAGAAACAGAAAGTGTGTGGTAGGTTGGAGAGTGAATTTGAGTAGGAGAGCTCTCTCCTCACATATCCTGGTTCTCTCCTGGTCTGAAGAATATGTACAGTTGACTGCAGCTGACTCAAAGGTAGCTTACCACATGGATTGCAAACTGTGCAAATATGACAGGACAGGGCAGTGTTGGGTATGTGATTTTTCTTTTCTTAAATAGCTACTTATGGGACAAGATTAATAATATAGCAGTTAAGGTCCCACCAGGATTGGAGTCCTGCAACACAGAGATTCCCCAGATCATCACAAACATAATCTCTGAGCACAGAGTAAGGAAGCCTAAACTCTGTAGCATGTGACTTCCAGACCCCAAATACAAAATAAACAACTTCTTGTGTTCTGTCACAAAATCTAAATAGAGCTTATCTTCCCTTTAATGAAAAAAAAAAGGGGATTGAACTTAGCTACAAATTTTTAAACTTGAATTTAAGAGTTGTGTTCACCAAAGCATTGGAACTTCTTGAAATAGCAAAAAATATATATAACTGTTCATTATGTTCATTAATTATTATACTTGTTCTTTGCTTTCAAAAGTTCTCACTTTGTAATCAGTCTTTCAGTTTTCCCTATTTAGTTCCATTAGAGTTTGTAATATTAAAAGCTACATATGCATTTAAAAATATAAATACTATGTTATTTCTTCTGTGAGATGTTTAAAAAACATCCTTTAGTTGTTGTTTATTTAAAAAATTGGGGACCAGAGGAATAGTGTTAACACATTTGACATAGGTTTGATCCCAAGGACTTCCAAGCCCTCCAGGAGTGACCCCAAGACCATAGGTAGGAGGAATCTGAGCACAGACAGGTATGTCCCCAAATTAAACAAACACTTTTTTTAAAAAAAGTATATTTTTCAGGGTGGGAAAAACCATAGGGTTTAACAAGAACTTTTTAAAGAAAATAGAATTCATAAACAGGCCTTACATAATTATGAGTTTTTTGCTGGTCTTAAAAGAAACAATATTCTACTTTTTTCAGAAGTGTCAAGATAGTGTCTCCATGAATTGGACACTGAGCTTTTCCTTTCCTCAACTGCCCTGTGACATGTAGGTGGCTTCTGACCAGTTGTATTGCATGTTAGCTATAGTCGTGAGACAGTGAGTAGACAATATCTCCTGACTGAAATGTGTGTGATAGCAGAAGGATTTTACGAGACACCATTCATGTCTTCATGCCTTAATATTTATTCATCTACTCACTTTGCAGGTCTTTATTTGAATAGATAACTTATGGTACAGTATGAAGTTCTACTAGTTAAGTCACTCTGTACAATCATGAACCAGAAGGTCATGCATGTTCAAGCTACAAATTATCTTAGGAATGTGCTGATGCTGTTTGAAATTTTTTGAAGTGTGTGAGAAGAAATCTAGAAAAATGGCATGCATAAGTGAAAGTATATAAAAGTTCCATTAGAGTTTGTACTCTCTGGAGAGAGTACAGCAGTGGAAAGGGCACTTACCTTCCACATGGCTGAACTGGTTTTGATTCCAGCATCCCCTTTGGCCTCCTACATGCCACCAGGAGTAACTGTTAGGTAGGGAGCCAGATATAAGGCCTGAGCACTGCCAGGTGTGGCACAAAAATTAAAACTTTATAAAAGAAAAGAAAAGCTAAAAGGAAAGAAAGTATATGTAAAATGAGATCCCTGAGAATGACAGATATATTTTAAACTAAATTTTGCTGTCAAATGGGTTTTAGGGACACCTGTTGCTTATTATCTTCTAAGTATTTATTGAGAAGAATTAAAAGATGCTCTGATTCTGTATTAGGTATATTGTTAAACAAATGAATTATGAATATTTTACTATATTCTATATGATTGGTAGGTAATAGTTATTACTATACAGTTGTAGGATAACATTGGTTTGTCCTTTGTCCTCCACCCCTTCTCCTCAGAGACAAGGAGTTTGGGTTTACTGAGTAACACCCATCAAAATGCTTTCGAGGCACTCCCATTTCCTCAATATTTATCTGTAACTTCTCCTTTGTGCTCTGCTTCCCCTATCTGTTAAATCACTCATTTCCCCTAATCAGAACCTGTAACTTGTAAAGTCAGATTCCTCAGAGTTCTGGATTTTGTATTTGCAAATGAAATTATTGCTTTCTATTTTCCTTATGTCCTTTGCATAGTTTACCTTAGAGCAATATTCTTTTTGTATAGACACAGGAAGACAGCTAATGCTGTATTTTGTAACTTGGGAGTTAATTGACTCTGAATAATATTTACTCCTGGACAACTGTCATATTTACTCGATTTAAACCTCAGTTATCCTTAGTTCTTAGCACCCCAAAAGTAGGGTCCTGGAGAAGGGACATGGATGAACCCAGGATAAGCTGTGAACTACCCTGGCACCAAAAAGGGATAGGCCAAACTCCATAAAATTTATAATAAATTAAGAACATGGTCATGGACAAATTCTATCATTATCCAAATAGTAGCAACTGCACAAAGACCCTGCAGAGATTAGGAAAACCTAATCTGGTTTGAGGACTGTAGTCTGGGATATATAGTGAGATATCCCTAGAAGATCCACACTACAAACTTAATAATTTCTTAACTGTGTCCATGTAAAATGACAAGAAAAATTATTGAGAAGTAAATTTAAGATGGTTGTTTATGGACTAAGGAAAGAAGAAGTAGCCCTTAGATGAAATTACACCCTTGAGTGGATATCTTAGCAGGAGGAGATCTTTGTCTTAGAAGAGCTTCCCTAGAAGGAAGAGCTTTAGATATGTTGATTGTGCTATCTCATCTATGTGTAATCACTACCCCCAACCCTTGGTGATTGTTCTATATAACTAAGACTGTGAGAGTGTGCTGGGGGAGGAGGGATAAGTGTAGTGAGAAAGAGTGGAAAGAAGCAGAAGACTATATTGGAATAATGGGCAACTGATCACCAACTAGTCTGGTGGCTCTTCATCTTTCTTGAGTCCGTCGGCAGTGGCAGGCCAGGGGTGGAGAGGAGGCTCATGGCCACTGAATGCATGTGGAGAGTGCCTACACACTTTTGTGAACACACATACAGTAATTATTGTCTTCACAGAATTTAGCTTTTTTCTTTTCTTTTTTGTCAGGATGACAAATGGGTGGTGGGCAGGGATTAACATACCCAGCTCAGCCAGGTACACACATATGTAAAACAAGAGTTTGAACCACTGTTCTATCTCTCTGTCCCTACCTAATCATGAATTTTCAATAAAGTTTAATTAGTTTTGAACATGATACAAGAGAAGTTAAGTCAATGCCAGGAGCATGCACACATGGGTGTTCATGTGTGTGTGTGTATGTGTTTGTATTTAAGATATGTTTTCATTGATAAAGTGACCTGTACACAATAGATTCTACTTTATCCTCTACAATAACACATAGAAAATATTTATTACTTGCAAAGCAAGAAGTATTTATGGTTTTCATCTTCCAATTTTGCTATCATATTTTTAAAAACAAACAAACAAACAAACAAACAAACAAGTCCTGGTTTGGAGGTATGGTACCATGGATAGATCGCTTGCATTGCATGCAGTTGACAGGGTTACAATCCTTACCACTGCATATGGCACCTTATGCCCAGACTTCCAGAAGTGATTGATCCATGAGTGCAGAGTCAAAAGTAAGAGTTGAGCACCACTGGGTGTGGCTCCAAAAATAAACAAAATAATAACCCCAAAATAAATTCTAGAGAAAATATCTAATTTTTCCCACATAAAAGGTGTTTTTTAATATATGAAAGGGAATTACAAAATGTTTCGTTTTAAAATGTTATTAAAAAAGCCTAAAGAACATATGATACATTTTCTATCCATTATACTCATAGACCCTGATCAATTGAATTTGTAGTACTTTCTGAAGTAAGAGTAGTGTGTAGATGAAAATCAAGTTAGCAACTACATTGTGAAATAATGTACATGGAAGTTTATTGGGTAGACTTGGAAGGAGTATCCTGGTATACAATTACTATACACAGCATTTTCTATAAAGTTTATCTTTTTTTTATAAAAAGAGCAAGTAGATTCCAATAAATATATATGAGTTACATTACTACTACAGACTACATGACAAATTGCTGTCATTTTAGTAAGACAGCCACTAAGATTTTTATATTTAAGAGATTTTGTGTCTATTGGAAAAAATCTTTTTTACTTCAAAAATCTAAAGAGTACTTGGCTGCTTCATGTAGTCTAAGTTTTAGTTGAACATACTTACTTTGATCCTTGCAAGAATAATGCAAATTAATCATTCTGAAAGACAATGATTATTGGCTTTCTTTGTGTTCCCCAGGCCTGTGGTTATGAAGTGATTTGATGTGTTAATACATAGTACAATGAAAATGATGTGAAATGGCACTTGGGACTTTGATTGATAGCCAAGAAACCAGTCAATTGTGGGAATATTTTTTCCCCCCAGGAAGTTAGGAAAAGAAATGTCACCTTACATGTCAGCAGAAAACATCAGGCATACTTGAAAAGAAGTCACACTAACGAGCATTGTTGAGCCATAGATGTCAAGTGAGAGTTTCAGACATACATCTAATATAATTTTCCTTTTTTTCCTATTTACTTTTGGGGTAAAGGACTCAAATCCCCTTTCCTCTCCAGTACATTTCAGATACTATGATATATTTACATAAACTCCTGGTCAAAGATTTGTCACCCTTGGTTCAATATTTGGCATTACAGATGGTTCCTGAACATGGTCAAGGCCAGGAGTAGGCCCTGAGCAACACTGGGTATGTCCTCAAAACCAAAACCAAAAAATAAAGTTTTTTAGGTAGTGTTGAAAAATGTGACCCCTGATATCTGTTGTGTTGTAAGACAAAATCACCTTCTCTCAGATAAAGAGCACCTTTCTGATTACTATGAAAGGGGTGTGTCGTGAAACATGTATTCTTGTTCTTTCTTCCTTCTCTAGGCAACACCCCTTTAATGACTTGCTTTAAAAATGGTCAATAAACACCCAGACTTACATGTAAAGGCAGTTTACTCTTTAAATTGCAGATAACATTTCAGAGAGGCAGTATTTTCCATAATTGAGAAATATCTATAAACACCTTTATCAATGAATATCAATTACCTATCATCTACCTTTTATTTTTCATTCAAGAATAATTACCACATATTTGTGGTTCATAGTTCTAGTATTTAGGGACAAACAACATGGGTCTTTACATACATGAGTCTTTCTCACATTCTTGTTAGGAAGACAGATATACAAAGAAACAATCTAAGCTTAATAGAGAGACACAACATTAATGAATGACCAACCAGAAGTAAAGATTTTCTGGAGGAAATAAGATGCTAAATTTTATGAAATTAACATATTTTATAACCGGAATTTAATTCTACACATAAGGGTTTCTAAGATAAATTCCTCTCTGATATTCATAGTGTGGTAAAGGAATCACCTTTGTTCTATTTCTTTTTAAGTGAATCTATTATATACTTTGACTTCTGTAAACTGCAGGGCTGGTGAGAGTAGACAGTGGTTAAGGCGCTTGCTTTCAGAGGGGCCAGACGAGGCTGGATCCTTAGCCCCAGGCATGGTCCCCTGAACTCACCAGGACTTAACCCCCGAATTCAGAGTCAAAAGTAAAATCTGAACAACACTGGGTGTAACCCCAAACCAACAAACAACCACAAAAGTGGTGTTATTGGTGTTGAAATATTGAATGTAATCAATTATTGAGAACAACTTTATGAAAATAAAATTGAAAAAAAAGGCCATATAAATGTCATTGCAATATTATGAGTGTCCGTTCTTATCTCATCAGAATCTGACAGTTTTATCTGACAGTTTTATCATCAGCACTTGCCCACATATCCAGAATTGATTACCAGAAGTTTTACCTACCTGGCACAGGAATATAATTATAAAACTTAAGGCTTTATTTCAGGAGCAATAAGATGGCAATCTTAAGGATTTTCAGAGTCATAAACTCTGCCCCCGAAACAATATTATCTAAAAGTTCTATCACTCATGCCTTTTAACAGGAAACCTCTTTAGCAAATTCGGATAAGATTATTCTTGTCTTTAACATAAATGTAAAAGTCTTGAAAATACACAGCTAGAATGTGTTAGAAATTGTACAGAAATTGAGAATATCTAGCACTGGTCACTTAGCAATGCCACTGGGTAAAGCTATGCCCCAACTCCCAACTCTTGGCAACATTTATTGCTTTCAAGAGAGAAGTCTGTTTTCCCTTTAAAATTTCTACAAAATATGTTATAGGAAAATACGACTAGTGTGCCTATTAGGTAAAATAGAGTAACATGCTAATGGGAAGTTTTCAAGAAATTCTGTATGAACTAAAGTTCAACAACAGATGCACTCAATATTCTTTATGCCACCAAAGTGAACCAATAGAAAAGAGGTAAATTTTTGCCTTTGTGACTAATTTATCAATTTGGCTCAGTGATAATACCTGGTTATTTAATCAAGTACGAATCTACGCACTGTTGTGAACATTTTGTATTTCAGTTTTTCTATGAAAATTTGTTTGATTGTCAGTCAAAGAGTTTCACTTACAATCAGACAAATTTAAAAGCACAGGAGATTATTCTGGATTATAATGAAATATGATCCATGCCAGAGTTGAAAGATCAAGAACTCAAAAATTGTATTGTGGAAAGATATTTGAACTTCTATATTTATTGCAGCACTCTTTACAATAGCTAAGATCTGGGAACAACCCAAAGTGTCCTAAAACAGATGACAAAATGGATGAATGGATAAAGAAATTTAGTATATATAGTTAATGAAATATAGCTGAACTATAAGAAATGATGAAATCATACAATTTGCCTCTACATTAGTGGGACATTAAAGCATTGCATATCACTGTCCTTAAATGATTTTTAAATGGCCTTCAGAAAAAAACACTAAGATTTTTCTGAAGAAATAGAATTTCTCCTAAAAACTGCAACATCTGCGCCTGACCAAGACTAGCCAATGTGCCTAACTATGCTAGACTAGATTTTTCAGACCTCCTATTTGGATAAGCCAATTTCTCAAAATATATACAGCACATTTAAAAATTTATGCATAATTGTATATACACAAGTGTGCAATATATAATGCACATATTTTAAAAACATAAAAATAAAATTATATTTGTGTATGTGTATTGCTTATTCTGTTTTTCTAAAAAACCTAATACACCTTCCAATCTGATTATATAACAATAATTTTTGTTCTTTCTATATTATTAAACTTTTTGTAAGGAAATCTTCCATGCATATTTGTGATAAAATTTAGCTTGAAGATTACTATGTTACATATACTTAGATTCTTTATTGCTCTATTCATTTCTACCTTTCTGTTTTTCTGTCAATACCTATTGCCATGTGCAGGACAAAAAATTAGGACATATCAGAGATTTGACACTTAATTTTGCATTCCAATCTGTGTTTATAGTTTTGAAACAGTCCACCTATTTAGTAATATTTCTATTTGGAAAGTAAATAGAAGAGTATACCTACATCATTAAATTTTAAATAGGATTACCCTATCCTAATTTATATTATTTTTCTCTTCGGTGTAATTGGAATTAAACTTTCTCTCTTTTTGCCTCAAATGATTGCATATTTAAACTATTTGAAATATTTTAAATTCAGACATAGAAAATAGTGCTATTCTGATGCAAATACTTTTAATGCCTTTAAAGTGCTAATTCACATAAACTGTATAAGTAAATGGTCAATCACTTTCTTTGTTGTAACAAACAATTTACTAAATGATTAGCACTAAAAAATTAGTAAACTATTTTTTCCGTTAGTTGTACAGTAATTGATTATACTTTAGATGTCATGATTTGAAGAGAATTCCATGTAAATTTAATTTTAAAAGCTACATCACTATATTTAATTAAAATAGCCAGCTTCTGAATGTGAGAAACTAGTTTTGATAAATACACTTTTGGAGTTACTAGATTTTCTCTAGAAAGATTTATTATCAAATGCTGTTCAAGGAAGACATGGACAGATAGGAATTAGTCAAAGTGCTTTTGTTAAGGAACATTTAACATTTAGAAAAATACAGATTAATATCAAGTTAAAAAGAAGTCACTTTATTACTCCCATGCAATGTATTCTTTATTTCAAAACTCTTTTACTGCCTTTGTATTTCCCACTCTCTTTGTTATAGTTTCTTAATCATTCATTTGAAGTCAGTGGAGCTTAATGATTAATCATCTCCAAAGAAGGTCCAGCATGCATGTGGCTGGACCAAACATCTGGTATGTTAACTATCAGCAGATCTGCCATGCAGAAGCTGATGAATGCAGACAGGACTCAAAAACAAGAGACTCTACCTCAGGTGCTTATTTATAATGCAACACACAGTACCCCCAGGCATATAAGCTGCCTTGAAATGGCTGGTTCTCAGCTGCAAACTGACTGAATGTATTTTTTTAACAACTCTTTCCCAAACACATAGCAGCATGTGCACAATTTTCCTCACTAAAGGTAAAAGTTTACTAGAAGATAAACCTCTAATGGAAAAGATTCAGAACTAACTCCAAGAAAATTCCATACAGTTATTGATTAATCACATTGGACAGAGAAAACATTCATTTGTTAGAAGGGATCAGAATATAGGAACAATTTCAAAGTGTTATGTTTTACCATCTTTAAAGAAAAGCTGTCTTTATTTTGTTCTTAGAAATCCACTGACATATTTCCCAGGGCTATTGCTCTTATAAGTTTATTTCAGAAAATCCCAGTAGGGGAGTAGAAGCAAACTGAAAGTCCAGACTTTCACATATCTTTTTATTACCGCTGACTCCAGACTTCTTCAGATAATAGCAGATAAAGTTCAAAACAGTAATTTCCCCCAGCAAATAGGAATTGAAAGTCTAGAGAGTTAATAGGGCTTTTTCATCTGAACTCAACTCTGTGATCTAATTTCAGATAGCAGAAAATATGCCAACTTTAGTGGCTAATTAGAGTTATTCATTGGAAATTATTTGTAGTCAACCTTTAATCTCTCATAGCAAAGTGTACAGACCATATTGGCAGCATAAGCACAGGGAACATGAGTGTCAGAAAGTTCTCAGGAATGGGTGCAAGGAAAAATGATGCAATTTGTGTGACTAATATTTTTTTAGAAAACAAGATGCAAATTTTAGCTAAATTTAGCTACAGATCACTTTTTTTTCACCCCAGTTGAATCATGGAAGGATTCTGTGTTTGGAGAAAGGGAACTTTAACAGGAGTATCTTCTAATAATATGTTTCAAAACTGGGGAATAATTCTGAAACATAGTAACCTTTGCATTTACTAATGAATATTTTACAGGTTTGATTAAATAAAAACCTCCCCTTTAGTTGCCATAATTATTTTGTATTTTGCACTATCTTACCAAAAAATAATCTTATAATGTAAATTCCATGAAGACAGGAAGTTTGCATCTCTTGGTTCGCTGATGTATTCCCAGAGTTATTACAGGGTTTGGTTCATAACAAGATACTGTGTGTTTATCAAGTGAATTATTGAATTAATGAATGAGGTTTCCTCTCAAGGAAAGAGATGCTGCTACTTGAGGTTATCAGCAAGTCTAAATAATTGGTTTCATAAAGTTGATCTCACTAATGCCAGCAACATTTAGACCTCAACCACACCTTATATTACTTTCTTTTCTTTTTCTTCCTCTTCCACTTTATTAATAAAAAGTTTAATTTGCTCTTAAAAGAAAGGAAAATTTGGCAGAGCTAATGGATCACCTTATATACTATTTTGATTGAGGGAAAGCAAACATAACTTTTCCCTATGTCATTGCCCTAAGACAGATAGGAAAAAAAAAAAGAGCCCTTCTAAACTGTCAGGTTCCTGGCCAGTCAATCCCGGCACCTGGAGTATGATCCACCAAACTGCCGGACTTACTCCCCATAGGAGGGAATAGGAAGGGGAGAAGCCTCTGCCCTGCCCCTATGCAGACCGTGGACTCCCCACTTCCACTGAGAAAGAACTACACAAAGGGGGAAAAGCTGGAGGTCAAGTAGCTCTCACTTTATTAGCTCACACGCAGGGTTTTTACACATGAACTTTGGGACAGCCTTCAACACATATAGCGCACACCTCAGTTATCATGTTCACCATATATGTCACGTACACCTCATCAAGCTCATTATAGATGTTAGCTAATGATTTATATTTTCCTCTCTCAAGGATGGGTGTGTTAGCTCAGGCAAGTGATAACTGTCAGGTCCCTCGTCCCGTTGTCTCCTCAACCAGAGTGCTTTTCTGGGTGGAGTACTGGCACAGGGCTCTGGGCCCTGGGCCCCTGTGAATAGAGCCTGCTCCTGTTTCTAGGGGAAGGATATTTGGCCAGGATCTCAGGCTGGCCACTGCGACACCAACACTAAACCACAGAAAAAATTAGTTTTCCCTTAGTGGCTCTCAAATAGCACAATATAAAAGACTAGAATAATAGACTATATACTCTACAAAATTTGTCTTCAGCATGCACTCTTTTTAAAACATATATCCTATTGTGCACTTTGTCCAAAGACACCTATTTCTTTCACTTCTCTCCTTGCAAAATACTCCACACTGATGCACTCTGATTTATAAATGACACTTTATCTATTCTATTCAAAACTGTAATATAAAATCAAGCAATCTATTTCTAAGAGTACTTTGAAGATGACACCAACTCAGCTTTGAAATCATATTATTTATTCCCTGACAAATAATGGTAAAAGAAAGCCCATGGGACAATTGAAAAGGAGGTATGCAAAAATAATAAATGTCTTGATTATTGCTAAGGCAAACAGGTAAAATGTGACTACTTAAAAAATATGTCATTAATTTTCCTGAGTACCCTTTAAATAATCTTAGGGTTTTTCTTTTTGTATATTTTATACATTTTATTTTTATAAAATAGTTCACAATGGTTCATTATAGATAATATTCAAACACCCAGGCAGCCAGCAAACATCTTCCCACCACATTAAGAGGGAAGTGTGTAAAGGTTGTTGATTTCATTCTGGGGCCCTTTAAGCCTGTACATATGAGAATACAAGCAAGAATGTTAAAACCAAACACATGTGTGCTGCTTTAGGTACATCAGTGGGCTAGAGTATAAGAGGTCGTGCGGCTGCATGTGTGACCGCATGCTCCAGGAAAACCTGTGTTGGCTGTCTTCTGGGAGCTTTGTTTTATAATCTCTAGATCTTGGCTATTGATGATATTACATGGCACCGGGGTCAGTTTGTGGGTGTGACTGCCAAGTTACTGGAAAATGGAGGATCTGGGTGGAGGAGACCCAGTCCTGATCTAAGCTGGCTTGGAGATCTCAGCCATGGGTTCCTGCATACCTGGGTTCCTTTGTTGGCTCCCTCATGGGTGAGGCTCTTCTGAGCATGTGGAGAGTGGCCTTGAGCATGGCTGTGGCTGGGTTCTGGGGGTTTACAGCTGCCGGGGCTCAGCTTGGGGTGAGGAGGGAAGCTCATCTCATCCCCCTTCGATTGGGCCCTGGTGAAGACAGCGTGGCAAGGGGGCAGGAGATACTGCCAAAATAATCTTAGTTTTGTGAATTATTTTTTTTAGTTGTTAGATAGCTTTATTAACTAACAAGGTTTTTCTCCTTTTAGCTAATATCTATTTCTAGGTATTTTACACAGCCCAGCACTGGTCCATGGATATGAAATAAAATTTTACTTTCATAACTTGAATTTTCAAATTTTCCTTGATTCAGAACCTGGCAAGCTCCCCATGGCGTATTCGATATGCCAAAACAGTAACAATAACAGGTCTTATTCCCATGACCCTGAAAGAGCCTCCAATTGTTGGAAAAAACGAGTAAGAAAAAACTGCTAATATCTCAGGGCTGGAATGAATGGAGACGTTACTGGCACCCACTCGTGTAAATCAAATAGCAACAGGATGACCATGATGACAGTGATTTTTGTAATACTTTAAGAGGCCATTTACATTAATTTAAAAATTTTATATTTTAGGTTACTTGTTTGCAATAATAATTGACAGTTAAGTTCTTGGTACACAGTTAACTTACCACCAGAGTGCACATAGCCCTCACCCATAACTCTGAGCCCTTAAATTCTACTATTTATTTTCTTTGGAATCTAACTATCTAAAAGCATTTGTTATAACTGAGCAAGAATTTTTCTAACACAGTATTTGCTATTAAGACACAAAAGATGTTATACAATGTTTGATGGCCTATCACTCTCTTGGTAAGAACTTCTACCAAGTTACTTCTACTTCATTATTAGATATGAAGTTACATATTATGTAAAGAGCTGGAGATGCGCACTTTCAAGCATTAGACTTCTTTCAGAATGAAAACTCAGGTTGTTTTCTATGTCTGACTTTCAGTTTTCAGCATTTGAGAGTCTAACCCTGGTCTCAGTTCGAATCTCTGAGTAGAAAGACACAGCAACAAGCAGACTGTTAACTTTTTTTTTTAATTTCTAAGATTCTAGTGGAAAGTCTGCCATAAAGGCCAAAGTAATAGGGCTTTAATGACTTTGCAATTCCCATGAAGTATACGATAAGGAATAAATGAGTAGAAGAGATTTAAAACAATGATAATATAAATGTTAGTGAAAAGATATATGTATACATGCTTCTCATGGCTACAGCCTTAGGAACAGTGACTTGGAAAAGTAATAAAAGTCTGAAAATATGCTCATGCTGTCACCCAGAGATACTGAGTATAATTAAGGGTACATGCAAACCTCTCTTATTAAGCATATTTAAACACAAATATTGGGGTAATTAAATATTTGATCATGGAAGATCGCTTAAGTGTAGGATAACATGGGGTTTGTCCTTTTAGCCTTGCCTCAGGGAACTTAGTTTACCTTAAAGCAATATCCTTTCTGTATGGACACAGGAAGACAGTTAATATTATGCTTTGTACTTGGGAGCTGATTGACTCTAATAATATTTACTCCTGGGCATGGGCATCTGCTTTCTCACTCAGTTGTCCTTAGATTCTAACATCCCAAAAGCAGGGTCCCGACAAGGGAAAGAGTGGACCCAGGGCAAGCTGTGAGCTACCCTGGCATTGAAATGGGCCAGGTCAAAGTAACACAATACTCATCTAAAAGTTGAGAACATGGTCATAGACAAATGCTGTCATGATCAAAAAGTAACAACGAGACAAGGAACCTGATGGGGTTAGGAAGACTAACCTGACCTGAGGACTGTGGTCTGGAATATACAGGGGGATGTTCTAAGAAAGAACCAAACTTTAAGTCTGATATATCTCTTACTGTGCTTATACAGAATGACATTGCTAGAAATATTAGAAGTAGATTTACTACAACTAATTAAGTGGATTACAAGCTGAGGAAGGAAGAAAGCTACACACCCTTGTTTGGATCCCACCCTTGATTGATCTCCTAGTAATCTGAAGTAATCTCCTTGGATGAGATTTTGTTAATTTCCTGGACAAGTGATATTACCCTTCTTTGTTAATTTGTTAATGTTCAACCCACCTTTGTGTCACCACTTTATATGATTGCTATATAAACTAAGACTGGAGCAGTGGCAAGACAGAAGACACAGGAGAAGACACAGAGAGAGATAAAGGCAAGACAGAAGCAAGGAGAAGACAGAGAAGCAAGAGGGAAGGCACAGAAGCAGAGAGAAGACACAGAAGCAGAGATAGAGGTCAGAAGACATCAGACGAGAGAATACATAGACAGAGACAGAGATAGAGAGATAGAAGAAAGCACAGCGGCACACACAGAAGCAGAGCACAAAGAGGAGCCATCCCAATTTAGTCCATACACAGTGCCTTGAGAGCACAGAAAGTGAGTGGAGAGAGAGAGAGAGAGAGAGAGAGAGAGAGAGAGAGAGAGAGAGAGAGCTACCCTGAGATCCCGTGAACAACACAACACACATCACATTTCCCCCTCCCGCGAGCATGCACCTTTGTATCTTTTACACTTAAGTTAATCTGTTTATGCATGTAAGGGGATAGCAGGTGCCATTGAAATTCATGTGGGATACAAAATTGCATGGGAAATACTTATTATTCAATATTATGGGAAAAATATCAGGTCGCAAAATTTATGTTAGGTCAGACATCACTTAATGCTGGTTTGGTTAATGATAAATCCTATATAGTCCCACTAAACTCTGTATCATAAAGTCTAAGTGTAATGGACTATTCCATCCAGATTTGTGTGATAACGCTTTAAAATATTTGGCACAATTATCAAATCCCTAAATGATGAACTTTTCAGAACACACTCTGAGCGAATTATTAAGTACACATGACTGTGCTGTAATTTAAATAATGTAGGGAACAGACAGATACATATATATATATATACACATGTATATATATACATATATATGTATATATATATGTGGAGAGTCTCTCTCTTGTCTATATATATATGAGTCTCATATATATATACATGAGAGTCTTTTGTCTATCTATATATGAGTTTCATGTATATATATACATATATATATGTATATATATATATATATATATATATATATATATATATATATATATATGAGGAGAGTCTCTTGTCCCCTCGCCTGGCTGTCTTCACCGGAGCCCTTGTGAGGGAGTGGGCTCCAGCTTCCCTCCCCACCCCAAAGAGAGCTCCTGCAGCTGAAGACCTCCGGAGCCTAGCCACAGCCATGCTCAAGGCCCCTCTCCACATGTTCGAATGAGCCTCAAGCATGAAGGAATCTGCAGAGGAACCCAGGTGTGTGGTAACTGGGGTTGAGACCTCCAAGCCTGCTGGGATCGGGACTGGGCCTCTTCCGCCCAGATTTCCCATTTTCCAGTAGCTAGGCAGTCACACCCAGGGACTATCCCCAGCACCATGTAATCCCACCAAGGGCCAACATCCAGAGACTATAAAACCAAGCTCCTGGAAGATATCTTATACCCTAGTTTTCCCTCTGGGAGAACCTGTCATGCTACTGAGAATTCCCTGCCCCCAGGGAAGAGCTTCGTAAATTCTCCATGGCATATTTATATGCCAAAACCAGTAACCATGATGGGTCTCATTCTCCCGACCCTGAAAGGGTCTCCAATGCGGCAGCATTGGAAAGGACAAATAAAGAGAGGCTTCTAAAATCTCAGGACTAGGATGAATGGAGACATCACTGAGACCACTTGAGAAATTCGATGATCAACGGGATGATGATGACGATGATTTTATATATATATATACATATATATTTATATGTGATACTTGATTTACTAGACATAGGAATTAGAGTACATTTTTAGTTTTTCTTTGCTTTTCTAGAGATTTCGTATTTTCAATTAAGATTAGACATAGAAAGGTGCCTTTATTTAATTGTAGGTAGCTTGCAAATGACCATTTTGCAAGATTTGAGTTCATGTAATTGAGTTATTTTTTTATGAAAAGATAATTTCGATTAACAAGCCTCACAATGGAGACATTACTGGTGCCCACTCCAGCAATTCGATGAACAATGGGATGACAGTGCTACAGTGCTACTTACTTTGCTAGACAAAGGATTGCTCTAACCCACTAAGGCATTCATCGCCCTGCACTATTGTTTGCAATAGAATTCAAGCTCATGCTGGTGTTTTTTAGCTTCTTTGCTGTACTAGTGTAGATACAGAAAATGATCATTTTTCATTTATGTTAAAAACTAAATAAGCTTGGAAAACAATGTTAGATCACGGAGATATTATCACACTATTTTGCTTTGTTTAGAATACTGTGAGAACTAGCAAGACACTTTAGTATTGTTTCTACAAAAGGGCTTAAAATTAAAGCATTTATTATTAAGAATCTGTGACACCAAATATAGGATTGCTTTTTTCTGTCCTCAAATGAATTTTCTACCTCCTATTATTAAATAGAAGAGGGCTTATAAAATGATAGTGAAATATAAAACTCTCCACACACACCCATCATTCTAACCTCACCATGATGAGCAATCTCTGACTTCACTAGCAATCATAAATCCTAAGTACAGAGTGTCTGAGCCAAATTGTGGGATTGTGGTATTTATACTGCAAGACTTTAGTATTGATGTCATAATGTAATCATAACACTATAAAAGTTCTGAATTGGATTATATGAATCTTTTAAGACTCTATGTTGGGAATGAAAGAAATTGTAAGATTAAAGAAAGAGCATAGTTTACTAAGCTAATTTATTTTTCCTTTAGCTGTTAGGTTTTTAGCAATCAGCCCAACTTAAAATAGTGGTCATTAGACAGAAAGGCTTTACTTAAAGCATCATGTATGGCTACAGATTCACATTGGAAGTTGTCTAAGCTTTAACTACACAAAAAATTGGGCAACTGTCCACAGCTCTTTAGAACAGACTTGGAAGTATCCTCGAGGTTTTCTAATCCAACTGCATAACCAATGAAGGGATCACTGATAGAAAATGCTTAATGGATTGTGTCAGACTACTTGAAAGAACACAAAACTTACCGCTTCATGCATCAGCACTTTTTATTGTTTTGATTAGAAAAATTTGCTATATTAGAGACTTGGTTCTACCTTCTGTTAGTTTTTATGTGACCCTACTACTCCTAAAAATGTTGACTTTAAAATTAAATTTTTAAAGTGAAAAAACAAGTAAAACAGAAAAACAAGCTGATTTTTATGTGTTTGATCTTCTGCACTCAAGATTATAGCACCGTGATTAAATCTTAATAATCAATTATTAATGATTAAATCTTAATGAACAACAGAATGAGAAGTCTTGAGGAATAATCGAAAAATCAGTGTAAACGTGGCTATATTAAAAATAAGCAAAAATAATTTTCTTATATTAAAATATTTTAAGAACAGTGTAATAGTTACAGATTAAGATAGCACAAAATATTTCAATATACACTCCAAATATTATACATACATTTTCACCTAATATTAACAGTTACAGATTAAGATAGTACAAAGTATTCCAATATACACTCCATACACTCCAAATATTACACATGCATTTTCCCATAATATTAACTTATAGAAGTTTATTGCATTAACTATAATAGTAAACCAATTGTTATATATTGCTATTAATTTCAGTCAAATTTTTGCCTGACTTCTTCAGTTACTTATATATTTTTTTTCTCTTTTATAATTCCCTCCAAAATACATATGACATTTAAATACTATTCCTACTTACATTCCTTTAGCTGGATAGATTTTTGAGCTTATTTTCACTTACTTAAAAATTTGATTACTACTTGCTAAGTATTTTCTTCTTGTAATAGTGGTGATCTGGCTATGCCTGATATTGTGGGTAGTGTAAGAAACCAAACCTAGGATCTTGCCCATAAGAGGAATGTGCTCTATCCATAAGCAACATCCATGCCATGGTTGAGTACTTTGTAGATGACCCTCTCCACTAGGATTTGTCTGTTATTTTTCTAATGGTTATCCTGAGAGTGAATCATCATCCAAGTACTATTTTAATCATATCACATGGCAATGCTTGGTGTGTCTTTGTTTTGCCATGTAACAAGCTCAGACCCTCAAGCATGTCAGAAATTCTCTTATTTTATTAAATATCTGCTTACATTTTTAACTCTAAAATACTTAATATTTACCTGTTTATTTAACTATTCAAGTTTGACTACTTCTTCAGTCCGGAATCTGACTGAATACTATATACTAACACAGACACACACACACATACGTACACATATGTTTGTGCATCTATATGACATTATGTGTCTATATAAAGGTAAATATGAATATATACTAATATATCTCAAATCCTTATCTGCACCAAATTGAAATTTCTAGAGTCCTTATCCTGCCTTTTTATAAACTGATATTTCAACAGGGACAAATATAGCTCCTTCATCCATTGTCCATTTACTTAAAGTTCAGTTCAATTGTATACTAAGCCATATCAAAATTGTTAAGTTTTACCCCTAGGAGAATCAATTTATCAATATGAGTATAGAACTTACATATAATGTTTATTTTCAGATTTTAAGATATAATTTGTTTAAATAAATATTTTTAAGCTCAGTTTTATTTTTAAACTTGTTCTTATCTGACTTCTTGTAAGGATAAGTTTTCATGACAGATCATGCCTTGCTACATTATTAGAATCTAAATATTGTAGAAGTTCTCCTGACTACTTCTTTATGAACACAACATTATTCTTCTAGTCAAAGGAAGTATGGCACTAATAAATGTACTTTTAAAAAGGTAAAGATATTTAATTTAGAAATTTTACCATATTAGCACCAGTGAGAAAGTGTAAATAACTGTAACATTATTTTTTTCATTCAGGTGCTACTGGTGTAAGTTTTATGTATCATAAGGTCCCCTGAACACAGTTGGAAATAACCCCTGGGTGCCAATTCAGGAAGTAGCCCCTGAGAATTACTGGTTATGGCTCTGAACCAATAAACAAAAAAATATTTAACACACTAATGGAATGATCAATAGCTAGTTATCTTCCATTCCAAGTCAATGTTAACAAGAAGAATGCTGAAGGGTAGAAAAGAAAGTCAAGAAATGAAGGAAATCAGATTCCTACTAACTAGTAAGTGTTGGAGTCATCATACTTTTATAAGGTGATTCCTCAAGAAAGTTTTCTCATTATTTTATTTTATTATTTTTATTTTTATTTTTATTTTTTTGCATGAAAATAGAGTTTTTATTAACAAAATTTTATTTTTCTTTTATTTCGAAATAAATATTAGATATTAGTAAGGACAATTACATAAAAAATCTATATAAGGGGTCATTGCATTCTCGGTCTCAGAATATGTTCTCAAGGCATTCCAATGAAATCCATGTATATTGACATAAATTAGCAAAAATATCTAAATACCTATAAATCTATGACAGATTTAAAGATACATTAGACAATTGCAAGGGTATTAATATTAAATATCCCAGGTAAAAATGGTTAGTAGCTGGAAGGCATAACGTATGTATATTATATTTTGCAGGGTAACTTATTCTTAATGAGTTAAATTTCAAGAAAAAGAGCATATTTAAGAAGACTGAGGAAACTGCATTAGATACCACAGGGGAAGGGAAAAGATCATGGGCAACACTGGAACAACGTTGGAGAGACGAATATGCCGAGGAAGGGTTGCTGATGGTAATAATGATTTTGTTATGCATGAAACCCTAGCAATAACAACATAGTCAATGATTGTGCCTAATATGCTTTTAAAAATTAATGTTTAGGAAACCCTTATGAAAATGAAAAGCACTGATAGCTGCTATACATAGATTTTAAGTTTCAGATTATTCTCAGAATAGAACAGTTCGCTTCAGGAATATAATATGTAGGAAGTCTTACATAATTATGCTCATCATTGTTTTGGTATTGTGGCCACACCTGGTACTACTCACGGTTCAGCCCTTTCTCTGTGTTCAGGGAACGCATATGACAGGACTCGGAAGCTGTGATTCTGGGGATTAAATCCAGGTCAGCCATATGTAAGGCAAGTGCCTCACATGCTATCTCTTCAACCTCCAAAAGTTTTTAAAAAATTAGCGTAGAAATCTTGGTTTTAAATTTGCTGATACGGATTTCAATAAAACAAGGGGCAAAGGAAAAAGAGTTGAAAACAATACAATCAATATGATCTTTAAAGTGACTCTTCTGTATTTTTTTTTTGTGCAATTCTGATGTGTCATGATTTTATTTTCTTACATTTGTGGTGTCTCATTATTTTAGACACAAGAGTTCCAGATAAGGGAATACCACATCCTTCTTTTTAGTGAATGGGACAAATTGTACATGAAAATATGAACACCTGTAGCCCACTGCTGGTAAGACCACCTTATAAACAAATGACTACCATCTTTTAAACAGAACACAATATTTGTAAGATGACGTATGCCTAGGGAATCTGCTGTGGTAGGCACACATGTTACACATATCCCCATCTTATCTCCAAGAGCAATAACTGAAAAAATAACAAAGACTGATTGTAGTGGAATAGGTTTGTATCGATCTGGAGAGATGTTACCTTGTTCTTCTGCCAATCAACATCTATGAGTCACTGATCATGTCACTAAATATATATTACCTTATCTGTCAGATAAATGGATAGTTAAATACGGTTCAAAGGAAGTAGCTTTAAAATATTTTAATAAATTGTCTTTAGCAATATTTGCCCTCTATTATGCCTTTCTACCTTTAATTAAGGAGGAGAGAAATTTATACTTTCCAAGAAATAGTATTCAATGATGTCTAATGAAAACCTATTTAATGAAGAACCCATTGAGATTTTAAAAACTAGCAGCAATCTGAGAAACTAGAATAAAAAATTTTTTTGAAGAAACACATAGATCCTGCCTTCATAGAACTCCAGTCTAATGAGAGTAACAAATAATTGAATTTGCATTTATAGAGAACTGTGTGAGTCTCTGATGGGTAAAGAGTAAAGGAAAATATACTAGAGTCCCAAATTTGAAACAAATAGACAAAAAAATACCTGCTCTCAGGAAAAATATAAACATTTGTAGGATAACATGGGGTTTGTCCTTTTAGCCTTGCCTTAGGGAACAGAGTTTATCTTAAAGCAATGTCTTTTCTGTATGGACACAGGAAGACAATATTGTGCTTGTAACTTGGGAGTTGATTGACTCCAATAATATTTACTCCTGGGCATCTGCTTTCAAGTTCCTAACACCCCAAAAGCAGGATCCCGATGAGGGACAGGATGGATCCAGGGCAAGCAGTGAGTTATGTGCTACCCTGGCATCGAAATGGGCCAGGCCAAAGTGCCACAATACTCAACTATAAGTTGAGAGCATGGTCATGGACAATGCTGTCATGACCCAAAAGTAACGATGAGATTAGGATCCTGCTGGGGTTAGGAAGACTAACCTGGCCTGAGGACTGTGGTCTGGATTATATAGTGAATGTCCTCAGGAAAAACCAAAATTTATATCTCTTACTGTGCTCGTACAGAATAACATTGTTAGAAATATTAGAAGTAGATTTATTATAACTATTTAAGTCGATTACTAGTTCACACCCCGATACAACCTTGTTTGGACCCCCACCCTTGAGTGGATCTCCTTAGATGAGATTTCCTTAGATGAGATTTTGTTAATCTCCTCAAGAAATGGTCTTACCCTCCTTTGTTGATTTGTTGATGTTAAATCCACCTTTGTGTCACTACCCTATGTAATCTGCTATATAAACTAAGACTGTGGGCACTGAGGGGAGATAGAAGAGATGGGGATAGGAGAAAGAAGACAAGAAAGACAGAGGAAGAAGGAGACAGAAAAGGGAGACAGAGAAAGAAGACAAGGGGGACAGAGACAGATGGGGCAGAAGAAGAAGGCAGAGGAAGAAGACACAAGACACAAAACGCAGAGAGACAGGCGCAGAGAGACAGGCACAGAGAGACAAGCGTAGAGGAAGATCCAGAGTGAGATGGAGAACTGGGAGAGAAGCAGAGAGAGAGAATGAAATAAACTGATTGAGCAACCAGTTTGGCCTTCTTCCTTCCTTCGCCTGCCTCATCATCGCCATCAACCTCCCCCGGGGTGGGGGAAGCGGCTGGAGACTACAGAACACCGGCAGCGGGAGAGATAGAGCCCTGCTGGGCCCTCTTTTTCTCTTTTGTGTTTTTACACAAACATTGACATACTGACAGTATGTTTATGAAAATTCAAAGATTGTCATAATTAGAGAAAAGAGCCTATACAAATTAAAACTTTAATATTCTGTCTTGCTTATCTCTATGTGTCTTTGCTTTGCTTGTTTATTTCCATTATAGAGAAGCTTGTGTTCATTCTTGAACATATTTCTCTTCTTTCTTCTGTCTTACATATTTCTAAGCAAATTTCATTCTGTAAAAACTATATTGCATCTCACACACACGCACACGCGCACACACACACATACACACTTTAGTCTTTAATCTACTTAAAAGATTACACTAAATGATAAATTTGAACCACCAGTTAACCTTTAGGTGGACCAGAATATTCCCAGGCTCTTGACATAACTTACTTTGGATGGTAGTTTACTCCACTGACTTGCTATGTAGCTGAATATATCAATACACCATGTTATATCTTTAGCTTGTCCTATTAGCCTCAGAAAAATAAATAAATATTCACTATTATGGAAACAAGAAGGATCTTCAGTCAGTTTGTGACTTTGCTCGTGAGGTCTGCAAGGAGGACAGCCTGTTGTAAGTGATAACACATTCTTAATTTACCGTAATCTCAGCTTCAATCAGATCTGCTGCTAGAGTCTCATGGTCCAGATGATAGCTGCCTTATCTGTACTGACTCCAAAAATTAAAGGTGGCAAAGTTGAAATGCTGCCAGTCTTCTTCTTGTCACGTCCTTCTACTTAGAAGGACTGGCAGTGCCAATTTCCTGCCAGAACAACTCCAAACACAACTCTGGAGTAGAATTTCAGCATAACAACTTGAGGGCCAGGCATAGCTGTGCACAAAGAAGAAACACATTTTTTTTTAACATTTGAAAATCTCAATAGTTATCCAAATATTTATCTCCTCAGTTACGTTATAGCCCAGTGTGAGTTTGGGTATTTGTGCCAGACTATCAGAACATGACGATATTGAGCTTCCTGTTAAACTGTAATTTCACACTCTTTCTGAATTCATTTTGTTATTTTAAAATCAAAAACAGTTGAGTTATTTTGTGCACTAAATACCAAGTTGTGTATTTTCATTCTTTAAGACCCAGAACTTAACTACATTTCTAAAATTCTTTGTTTTGACTTTTTCATTTGTTGTTCATTTAAAAAAGTTGACCAATTTTTGGCCTCCCTGACTACACACATATTGTTTGGGCATATCTTTTACTGTTCAAAACACTGTATCACTGTATCCCTGTCATCCTGTTGCTCATCGATTTGCGGGCACCAGTAATGTCTCCATTTTAAGACTTATTGTTACTGTTTTCGGCATATCGAATATGCCACGGGTAGCTTGCCAGGCTCTGCTGTGCGGGCGGGATACTCTCTATAGCTTACTGGGCTCTCTGAAAGAGATGGAGGAATCGAACCGGGGTTAACCGCATGCAAGGCAAACTCCTACTCACTGTGTGCTATCGATCCAGCCCTTTCGAAACACAGTTGGCCCAAATTCAAATGTCAATTATGGGACTTACAGCTGCAGTGAAGTCTTGGTAATTAACATTTCCAGTTTGATACTGTGTCTAGTATGGACATTCTTGCTTTTTCTTCCTCAGGCCATTTTTCTCTTTTCCATTAACCAAAGTTTCAGGAAGGTCAAAACAATGTGAATAATATTCTATGTTCTTGGCACATGACTTGGATAAGTAAAACAGCTGTTCTTTCTGATGTGTGGATAGTATAGTAGTGGGTTGAAGACCAAAGTTAGAGTAGAATTAGAATGAGCTGTGCTGAGGAAAGATAAATTCTGTTTCCCACCCCCCACCCCCTTCCATAAAGTTTGCTAATCAATATGTATCACTGTCACTGTCACTGTAGGCCCTTTGTTCATCTACTTGTTCGAGCGGGCACCAGTAACATCTCCATTGTAAGACTTGCTGTTACTGTTTTTGGCATATTGAATAAATACTGTGCAGGCAGGATACTCTAGCTTGCCGGACTCTCTGAGAGGGAATCAAACCCGGATCAGCCTTGAGCAAGGCAAATGGCCTACCCGATGTGCTATTGCCCCAGCAATATGTCAAATTTGTTAAAGTTAGGGTATTTTTCACTGAGGAATTGACTATGTTCATTTTAAAAAGAAACTTAAAATTGTTGTTGATGGCATAAATCAGACATCAGAAGGAAAACAAGGTATTTTATTCAATGGAAATTCTGAGAAAATATTGGAAAAAAGAGGAAAGAGTCTTAAACTCGTTTACAAAATTATTCAGCTAAAAACCAGAAAATAATCTAAAAAAAATAAGTAATATGTATCATAATTACTAGGGCATATAAGTTGCTCAATATTAAAATCTATTAATATAATTCAAATATCAATGGAATTAGAAAACTTGGATCTGTTATCAGGTTGTGATATTTAGCATATATATTACACCAAATTAAAAGCTTATGCATATCAAAGGAAACATTCAACAAAATTTATAAAACTAGGGATGGAGAAAATATTTGCAAGTCATATATCTGAGCATAAACTATCCAATAATATATAATAGTAATGTATGCCATAGCAAAATATGACATTAATAATAATATAATAAAAATAAGCAGATAATCAAAATTGACCTGTCTCTATTGATAGACTTGAAATAGTGCTTGGTATGCAAATAATTCAATAAAATAAAAAGGAAATACAGGTATATATATTTCAATAGATACAAAACTCTAATAGATGGTAAATATGGTAGCTCATCAATTATGTCATTGAGAGAATAGCATGTTTCATATACAAAAATTCCATAAACTAAATTCTACATATAACAAAAATGGAAACATTTAAATATAAAAGTAACATGATTGTGTTGTAGAGATATTGAAGTGGGTGTTTGGTTGCCTTACATGAACCTGACCTGGGTTCTATCCTCAGTGACACAAAGATTTCCCTAAGTACTTCCATGAATGATCCAGCTCACTCCCCAGAGCGAAGAGTAAGTCCTGAGCAATGCTGAGTATGGCCACCAGCCCTCTCTCATCCCCTGGCATTAAAAAAAAGCATAAAAAATAAAATAAATAACTTGTATCACTTCACTTGTCATATCACTTGTTGTCCTGTTGATCTTCGATTTGCTGGAGTGGGCACCAGTAATGTCACCATTTGTCCCTGTCTCATGCTAGTGCAGTCCAATGATATCTGCTCGCTCCAGAAACAGAAAGACCCTCAAACTGTTCATTCAGGGATTTGACGAAGAAGTCTGACCATCTAGTTGGTGGGCAGCCACGCAGTCTTCTGACGTCCCGTGGAATCCAGTTGGTAACAGCTCTAGTCCAGCGGTAGTCTCTGAATCGAATTACATGACCGGCCCATCTGATTTTTGATGCCTTGGCAAACGAGATAGCATCCCTGATTCTTGACCATCAATGGAGTCAGAACTCCGGATTCCTTCTCTCACTTGAGTGAGATGTGATACTCCTAGCATAGCTCTTTCGGTTCCTCTTTGGGATACCCAAATAGTGTCCTCATCCTGTTTGTGTAGGGCAGAGGTCTCCGAGGTGTATGTTAGTGCAGGAAGAATGGTGGAATGGAAAAGATGTGCCCAGAGTCACAGGTTGTTCGTCTTCTTAACCACTTCTTCGACGCTCTTGAAGGCATTCCACGCTGCTCTCTTCCTCCTGCACAGTTCTGGCGCCAAGTCATTCCTCATGTCGACTTCTCGACCCAAGTACACATAGCTGCTGCATTCAGAGATGTTTGTTCCATAGAGAGCAAATGGAGCTTCAGGGACTAGTTTGATTTTCATGAGCATTGGCTTGTTGAGATTCAGCTGCAATCCGACCTTTCCACACTCGTGGTCAAAGTCAGTCAGCATTTGTGCCCCTTGGCTAATGTTTGGCGTTCTGAGAACAATGTCATCAGCAAAGCAGAGGTGGTGTAATTGCAGACCATCTATCTTCACGCCCATTCATTCCCATTCCAGTCGTCGCATGATGTTCTTGAGGGTGGCACTGAAGAGTTTTGGTGAAATGGTATCACCCCGCCGCACCCCTCTCTTTACATCAATGATCACTTCCTTGTAGAATGGTGAGATCCTGGTGGTGAGTCCACAATACAGCTCGCAGAGGATTTTGATATACTGAGTTTGGATGCCCTGTTTGGCTAGGACTTCGATGACCGCTTCAGTCTCAACAGAATCAAAGGCCTTCTTTAAGTTGATGAATGTTAGACAGAGCGGCGTCTTGAACTCTCCTGAAACTTCAATGAGTTTGGTCACTGTGGATATGGTCTATCATGCTGAATCCCCTTAGGAACCCGGCTTGCTCGCATGGTTGTCCTTTGTCTACTGTTATGCCTATTCTATTCAGGAGGACATGAGTGAACAACTTGTAGACGATGGACAACAGGCAGATTGGGAGAAAGTTGCCGATGTTGTGGATTTCTCCCTTCTTATACAACAGAACAGTCCTGCTGGTTTCCCACTGGGATGGAACCTTGCATTCAGACAGGTAGCCTGTGAAGAGTCAAGCCAGTGTATTGATGAGTACTGGCCGCAGATTCTTCAGGTGTTCGGATCTGACCTTGTCTGGACTGGGTGCTGTAGGAGTCTTTACCGACAAAATGATGTGTCGGATTTCGGAAGGGAGAATGTTGGGAAGGATATATCCATCCTGTGGAATTTGGTATGTGGGCAGGTGGACATGGCTGTCAAAGAGATCCGAGTGGAAGTTGTGAATAATCCTCTCCATTGCCTTTCTGGAAGATGTGATAGATCCATCAGGACGTCGGAGCGCAGTCATCTTGGTCTTGTAGTTGGCGAAGCATAGGCTAGATTTGTGAATACTTTCTCAGGCTTCTGCTGCACTGGCCAACACTGCTGCTCTTCTCTCTTTGAGGTCTTCCTTTATCACATCTCTGCACAGCTTTGAGAGCTTGGACATTATCTTGTGGTTGCGCCTGAGGCTCGTGCCAAACCACATTGACGAATGAGCTTGAGAGTTTGCGAAGATATTCTTCTCTTTGTGGCTTTTCACTCGGCATTCTTCACACAGTCATGGAGGTGCTAAATCAGTCGATCATATCCTTGTCGATGTTGTCAAGGATGGCATCTTCCCATGTTGCTGCAATAGTGCCAAAGAGCTCCCAGTTGGTGGTCATCCTGGGAGTTGTCTTCTCAGACTTAAATTTTGCAGACTTTTCTCCCCGCTCTGTGAAGTAGAATTTTGCATGAAGGAGATAGTGGTCTGATCCCGTTTGGAATTTTGGGACAACAGCGACATTGGTCAGGCAAAGCCTTCGATTGAAAATGATGTGGTCAATTTCATTGTGGAACTGTCCACTGGGAGACTCCCAGGTACAGTGTTTAGATTTGGCCTTCTGGAACTTTGAGTTACCATGATGATGGTCTTGGTCGACATGATGAATTCAGATAGTCTCTCACCCTGATCGTTCCATTCTAGGCGATGGGTCCCAATGTGGACTTCTTCAGGTGACCTTCTTGGACCTATCTTGGCATTAAAATCACCAACAATGATCTTGTAGAAGGTGTGGTCTTCTTTATAGAACTTCTCCAGTTCCATGTAGAACCTCTAAATTTCTTCTTCATCGTAATTGGAAATTGGTGCATAGACAACGAAGATAGAAACTGCAGGCAGTGAGCCACATCTCTTCAAGCATAATCGTCCAATTCGGGTTGTTAGGCATTCTAAAGAATCAGTGCTCATGGCCAAGTTCATGTTGACAAGGACACCGACATCATGGACGCCTCTGTTGTGGCATGTTCCGAGGAACAATTCTTCTCCAGTGTCGAAAATAGCGTGATATGATTGATGTCTTCTTGTTTCGGTCAGATCAATGATGTTGTACTTGTACTTCTGCATTTGCACCATCAGGACCTCGATGGATGCTTCTGATGACAGCGTAAGTGCATTGAAAGTACAGACAATCATTTTAGTCTTTATTCATTTTGGCAGTCTTTTCCTCCCTGAGATTTTTTCAGCCTATCCTTGCTCATATTTCTTAATGCTGCCGTATTGGGGCCTCTTTTGGTGTCAGGTTAATGAGGCCGATTGTTGTTACTGTTGTTGGCATATTGAATATGACATGGGTATCTTGCTAGGCCCTGCCATGTGGGCCGGATACTCAAATAAATATTGGAACATTTTAAGCAAATAAAATTTTCCTTTTAAAATAATTTAATAATCTTATTATACACATTGTTAAAATAATTTTTAAAGCAATGGGTAAAAGTGTCCATGGACACTTAGTGGTAGAGCACATGCCTTGGTGCATGAGGATTTGGATATGGCTCATCCAGCACCATCTGCTAAAGAGAACTCAATGGATTTCTAGCTCTCACTGAGTTTTCTAAATAAAAACGTTCAAAATTGATCAGTTTCTGCTTGTTTTTAGACCACGTCCAGGTTTTCTCTGGAGCCTAAATTGATATTTTAAAATCTTATCCAGAGGCCCAATTTTAAAACTATGTTTCCAGGGACAGGATAAATAATACAGCAGGTAAGGTGCTTGCCTTGTACACAGCTGACCTGGGTTCAAACCCTAGCACCACAGTAAATTTTTTTTAAATTAGGAAAACAATGTTTCCATTTATATTTCATAAATTCAAAAGATATTTGACAAAAAAAGATATATCATGCTCCACACTGATTATATTTTTGGTTACACTTTTAGTGTGTTTATGCTACATATAGAGCTGGAGCGATAGCACAGCAGTAGGGTATTTGCCTTGCACATGGTCGACCCAGGTTCGATTCCTCTGCTCCTCTCAGAGAGCCCAGCAAGCTACCAAAAGTATCTCGCCCGCATGGTAGAGGCTGGCAAGCTACCCGTGGCATATTCAAAGACAATGCTACAGTGCAGTGTTGTGTGAATGTTCGTGTGGTCGGAGGCACTGAGATAAGGAACGCGGAAGAAATGTGTTTCATGGAGGTCGAAGGCTCTCTCTGGCTTTTGGCAAAGATAGAGAGCCCCGTGATCTCCTTTTATTAATCATGGTACCTCTAAAGGGCGCAATACAGTGAAGTCACCAAAGGCATCAAAAGAAGTTACAGGAAGTACATTGAGACAGCAGAAACATATTGTTTCCTTGTACTGGTAGGCCTGTAGCCTCGGGAAAAAGATACAGAACTGAGATGGAAAAGATATAAAACCAAAACTGAAACCTTTCTTGGGCTACAAGCACCTGGATTTTTTGTCCCAAAGACTAGGCTGGGCTGCTACCTGAAATCTACACTTCAAATACAAACTGGGCAGGCACCTGAAATCTACATCTCAAAGACTAAGCTGGGCCCAGGAGCCTGCATATTGAGATCTCAAAGGTAAGGCCTGCCTAACACCAGAGATCTGCATGTCAAAGACCAGCCAGGCTTCTGTGAGAGAAGGAAAACTGCTCTTTTCAATATACTGAAATTATTTTTCTGAAGGCACCTTGAAGGGGGAAAATGTTCAGCTTCATCCAAACCAGTCAGGACACATGAGAAATCTCACCTATTTTCATGGGTCCCTATGTTCCTGTCTGTAGTTCGGTACAGTATACATGGGCTCGCCCTGGTAGCTCAGTCCAGCCCCAACAGTGCAGTGTGTTATTCTTCAAAAGAGATCTAAATTATAAGACAATGAAAATTCTTTTTTCTTAAATTAAGTTTTCCGGTGGTCCATAAGGGCTAATTCTGATTTTGTGCTCAGGAGTTATACCTTGTAGTGATCAGGTACTGAGGATCTAAACCTGAGCTGGTCTCATTGCAAGATCAGTACCTTGACACCTAGACTATCTCTCTGGCCCTTATTCCAAACTATCCTGAATATGTAGATCTCATAAGATCTTAGAAACTAAGTAGGGTGTAACATCAAGATTTGAACTTGTGTATACCTGGACCCAAAGTCAGCTCATGTGGTCCTAGTTGCACAAGCCTACACTTTGTCTTTTCTTTTAAATACATCTTCTTTAATGTCTGAAAAAATCCAAATTACTAGGCCATTAGAAATATACATTTTGCAATACTTATCTGTGATTCAAATCATAAAACATGGTAATATTAATTCCATGTCTAACACATCTGCAGCATTTGAAGGTTATATAAAAACACAAATGTGACATTTCAGGAAAACTTTTTTAAGTGAAAATTTATTAGTAAAACAATATGGTTTTACTATTACTTACCACTCTTTGTATTTACTTGGGTTTATAAAATCTGGTTTGTACTTAATGACTTATAGTACTTACTTCTGCTAACATTGACAATTAGCAACCATATTGTTCATAGGAATGGTCTTTATGAATAATAATCCATTACAAGCACTAATCTTTATTTCTGTACATTTCTGGTAATAAAATGTATATACAGCAAAAAAAATTATAACAGCAGTGAAAATTACTGCATTTTTGGGAAAAGAGGTACACCCACTAGTGCTCAGAGCTTACTCCTGGCTCTGAGCTCAGAGGTCACACCTTGCGGGCTCAGAGGACCATATAGGGTGCTGAGGATCATATTCAGGCTGGACATTTCCAGGAAAATTGCTGCACCTGCACAACTATTGCTTGGACCCCTGTACTACATTTTTAAATGGGCAAAATATCCTTGAATACACCAACATTATCTTTCTGTCACTGCTTTTAGCTTATGGTTGGTTTGGGGGCTATAAATAGTGTGTAAGGGCTTATTCCCAGAAAACTCTGCGATATATACTATTCTACTCAGGAGGCCATATGAGGTTCTGTGAACAAAAGGTTAGTAGAGTGCATGCCTACACATCAGAGGACTGGGTTTGATCCCTGGCATCATATTATCCTCTAAATGCAGTCAGGCATGCCCTTAAGCATTGTGCTGGGAGTATCCACTGAGCATCATAGGGGATGACTTCTAAGTATCCAGAATATAAAAATGAAATAAAATCTAGTTATCTTATTTCTGTATGTGTACAGGAAAGTATAAATAAATAATTTGAAGAGATGTGTGCACACTATTTTACTGTAACACAATGATAACAATAACTGAAAACCAAAATGTCTATTGACAAATGATTGTCATAACAAGGTGCTGTATATAATAGACTTGATGGCTCATGGGTTAACTGCCTTGCAAGCACAATACTAAGAGTTCAATTTCCAGTGCCACTGTATTCACTGAGCACAGTCCTGGTAACTCTGCCCTTTGTGTCTGGTAATTATGCTGCTGTGATATCTTGAGTTATAAGTAGTATGAAATGTACCACTGTCAGATATGTGTGAACATCATACAGTGTGGTACTACTGGCAAGCATTAGAACCAGACTGTGGATGAATGAACACTATAACTAAAGAGTGAGACCTTAGGAAGCACATGTGCAGGAAATGTAACTAAAGGATTTGTAACTCCCCAGTGAACACCTTTTCTGTGTAGCATTGAAATGAGCCCTCATCACATCCAAATGTGTGCATATTGCATGTGACATGCATGTGACACCTACCATCACAGCATCAATATCAACTAGGGAAGGGAGTGGAGAAAGAAATGTGGTATACATCAGCATGATAGAATATTAATCAGTTACTTACAAAAGCTGAAATCCTTCTATTTACAACAGAAATGGACTTAAAATAGTGTCATTCCTCGTGAAATAATACAGATGGAAAAAGTAAAAAAAAATGAATGTCACAAATATGTGATATAAAGAGATATCAAACAGATGAATGCAATTAAAATGAGCTTTTAAACGATAAGATTACTGGTGATCATCAGAGGGAAGGTTGAAAAGAATGTGTGTCAACCTGGTAGAAAGGGCCAGTTGTATGCTAAGAATAGACTTTCAAAAGCATTCAAAAATGTATACATATGTTTACTTTTAATAATGCACACCCAAAGCTTGTATAATATTATAAATCAGTGTTACTCCAATAAGAAAAAATCACTGAAAGGATTAAAAACCAAAAAGATCTTGTGCAGTGTTCCAAATGGAAAACAAAACAAAACAATACAAAATGCCATCAATTCCAAGAATAGCATCGTCTACTCTTTACTGATAGCTTAGCGGGTAGGGTGTTTGCCTTGCACACTGCCGACCTAGGTTCTATTCCTCCGTCCCTCTGGGAGAGCCCGGCAAGCTACTGAAAGTATCCCGCCCTAACGGCAGAGCTTGGCAAGCTACCTGTGGCGTATTCTACATGCCAAAAACAGTAACAACAAGTCTCACAGTGGAGACACTACTGGTGCCTTCTCGAGCAAATCGAAGAACAACAGGACTATAGTGCAATAATGCTAGTGCTACTCTTTACTGAATGATATTTAATCTAAAATTTAATCATTTCATTCACAATGACTGCCCCAGAGTCACTTTTCTTATGGAAATGGAAAATGGATGGTGATGAAATGGAGAGAAAAGAAAATGGATGGTGATGCAATGAAGAGAAAAGACAATGGAGAGAAAAGACTCACTTTTCTTATGGAAATGGAAAATGGATGGTGATGCAATGGAGAGAATGGAGAGAATGGAAGTGGCAGAAGGTGGGTGAAATTGATCTTATTTAAGAATAATCTATTTGTTTCAATTACACTAGGGTCTGATTCACTGCTATAAAAATATCATTCTTTTATTCCTACTAAAAATCTAATTTTCCTCAGAAATGTCTTAACAACTAAAAGGGTGAATAGTTCAAGTAACAAAATACACTTGAGTTCTTTGGTTATAGATAACTTTTAGTTACATTTCAGTAAGGAGACATGATCTTAGTCTTAATTTATTAGAAAATTAATATAAATGCATAATAGAATTCAAAGCAATTATTCTAACAGGAAAGTGAGTTGACTCTGTTCCCAAAGTATAATATTGTGTGTGGATAAAATGATTTTTAGAAGCTTGATCTTTCTTTTGTTAAATTAAAATGTGTAAAAAGGCAATTTCAGAAACAACCAGTGTTGCCAAGGTTGAGGTGAAAAAAGAACTCTCGCTTACTAATGGGAGAAACGTACACTGTTTTAGTTTCTCTTTTTAAATAAAGTATGGAAAAAATTTCTCAACAAATTAAACACAGGGACACAGAGATAGAATACAACAGAAAATATGTTTGACTTGTTGACCCAGGTTCAATTTTTAGCACCACATATGCCAGGAGTGATTGATTAATCCAGAAGCACAAAATCAGGATTATGTCTCAAGCACACACCAGGAGTGTGGCCCCAAAGGAAATAACGACAACAAAATTGTATACAGAATTGCTATATAATCTAATAATTCAACTCATTAGTTTTTATCCAATGAACACAACACATGCATTTGAAAAGATACTTGAACATCTATGTACAGTAAATCACTAATTTATAATAACCAATATCTGGAAATAATCCAAATGCCCAACAAAAGATGAATCGCTAAAAAAACTCTGATCTACATATATATATATACACACACATATCTATATGTGTACACACATATAGATATGTATATGCATGGTGGAATATTACTCCATTATAAATAAATTAAAGTTAAAACCTTATATCCACTAAAAAAATGATGGAACCAGATGGTCTCTTGGAGAAACAAAAAGTATCAGGTCTCACTGATATATTATATAGAGTATATCTCTCTCTCTTTTAAACTCAGGGACAGAGAGAGGAAGAGAGAGAGAAAAAGTGAGCAAGAGTAAGAGAGAGAGAAAAAGAGAGGGGCCAACTAAACTTCATCAAAGGTAAGAAGTCAAATTCAAGTAACGTAAGCCCCCAAAATGTATCCCATATAATGTCTTCTGAGCAACACTTATCTAAGGAATGATTAAATCATTTATTGTCTTTTGTTGTTGTATTTTTTAATTTTTCTATTGCATATTATGCTCAAACAGGTGTTTTTTATTTAATAATGACTACAAAGTGGTTAAAAAATAATTATAAGAAGAAAATATGGTTATAGAACTTTTTGAATAAAAATCTTGTCTAAAAAAGACTAATGAAATTAATAAAAAATAAAACTGAACCAAGCTCTTAAAAGTAGATAATAAGAAATTCAGTAACTTAATGTGCAGTTATTAATTATTTAGTTCTAGTATTTATAACTACAAATTTGTTAGCTTATTTGTGATATAAGTAATGGTTTGCGAATAGAAGTTCAATTTTTTGCAAAAAGAAATAAGTCTTTAATTTAAGTCTTTACGAAATTTTCTTGTTTCTTTTTTGTTCATTAAAAATCAATGCTGATATTATTTATTTTAACTCATAATTTACATAACTGTTTTTAACATCAAGTTATTATTTTTGTCTTAAGTGTCTCATAACTATTTTAGAGAATTAAAATTATTCTAAAAAACAAAAATGATAAAATAATCTTATTTTAAAAATTAATATTGGCCCAGTTAAGATCCGGAGTTGCCTCGCGCGGAATGGACCCTCTGCTCCTAAAGACTATGATCTGAGAGGTCTTCTTACCCATTTTGGCACCCAGAGTGGCTTCTTACAGAAATGCAGCTAGACTGTGAACTGAGCTAAAATATCAGAAATCCAAAACCACATGGCCACGACAGCTCATAGAGTCTTCATTCTCAACAATGAAAAGAAATTATTAAATGATGCCTTTTTAGCAGGCCTGATTGTTGGGGGAAAATTCCAAACAATAATAGTGAGTTCTCTATAGAAATATTGAATATATTCAAAGTATAGAGAGAATAGAGTGAAGATCATTAGATACTTAGGTGGGGGGTGGATGGGAGGAGAGTATATTGGAGTTCTTGGTGTTGGAATATGTGCACTGGTGAAGGGATGTGGGTTTAATCATTACATGACTGAGACTTAAAAAAAATGTACAGTTAAAGGGAAGTTAACACTGGTGGTGGGATTTGGTATTGGAATATTATATGTCTAAAATTCAATTATCAGTAACTTTGTAAATCACAGTTCTGTAATTAAATTTAAAAAAGAAAAAGAAAATAGTTAATATTGGGGGCTGGAGCGATAGCACAGCGGATAGGGTGTTTGCCTTGCACGCGGCCGACCCACGTTCAATTCCCAGAATCCTATATGGTCTCCTGAGTACCACCAGGAGTGTTCCTGAGAGCAGAGCCAGGAGTAACTTCTGTGCATTGACAGGTGTTTCCCAAAAAACAAAAATAAATAAATAAATAAATAAATGTTAATATTGCTTTTCTTACACTTTATACTAGCTAAAGACTTTAAGACACTTATTAATTTATTTTATTTATTTTACATTTACAATCACAGATGCTTTATTTAATCTTTGTTATTACCCACTGGGGAGGTCAAGACAGGACAAAATAGCAAAATATTATATTGAAACTATTTTCTCGGGACAATGAATATCCACTGAGAATTGAAAACTAACTATCTGTGCTAAGAAAAACAAAATATTAAAAACACTCTAGGCCTTTTTTCAGTGCTTAATCAGTGTCTCCAATTATGTTAATCCGTTTCCACTGACTTGTCAAAAATCCTTAAGACACTTAATTTTTTTTGGAATGTTTGATATTAACCAATCTTCTGACTATTATGTGGTAACTGAATATTTTTTGTTAATTGAATGACAAAATGTTTTATTAAGGTATCCCCAAAAATCTGCACAGCAGAGCCTGCCAAGCTCCCCATGGTTTATTTGATATGCCAAATACAGTAACAATAACATGTCTCATTCCCCTGACCCTGAATGAAGTCTCCAATTATTGTAAGGAGTAAGGAGTAAGTCTCCTTACTCTCCTTACGAATAAGGAGAGGCTGCTAAAATCTCAGGGTTGGGATGAATGGAGACATTATTGGCACCCACTCGAGTAAATCAATGAACAATGGGATGACAGTGATGATGACAGTGACAGTGATTAAATGAGTAGACAGCTCTATTCTGCTTATATTTTTTGTGTGCTGCAGCCTTCAGGTTTAGAGTCAGTGAAGAGGTATTTGTAGCAGGGCATAAACTCTTCATACCTTGGAAAGAAACACACCTACATCAATTCCATTCAACAGTATGCTTGTCCAAAATTAACTAAAAGTACCATTAGTCTTGAAGAGGCCTTCAAATTATGAAATAAAAAAACATGAATATTTGGTGAGGATAAATATGCCTGCCACAAGAAGCCAATTTTAGAGTAACCCAATAAGAGATAGTAATATTTATAACATAGAAGTGTGATAAGAATATTTTACTTCTAATGGTTAATTAACTTTTAAAGTAGGAAAAAAGCATTTTTGTCATTAGAGAAACATGTCTTTCATTCATCAATGCTCGTGTAAAGCATTTAATTTAAAAAAATTCTATAATTGTTAATTTTAAGGAAAAATTGCTGAGCAAGATGTAATCTGTCCCTCTTTCACAGTCATTATAAATGTCGAGGTGGTTTCATTTTTCTTCCATTTGACTCAATTTTATCCACTTTTAAGAGACTTTATTTAATTTTTCATATATACAAGGAGCAGTCTCAACATTACTGTTCTCCAAACCATATCCCTCACTTTAAATTAAAGTTCAGAACCCATTTTAGAAAAGCTTCTCAAGGGAAATTTCCCTCAATTAGCTACAGCTCATTCTTTGATCTCTGCAATCCCTTCCTTATCACTTTCTGTCAGAATATTTCTTTGTATGTATTCATGTTCACCAAATGCCAACCTATTTCATCTCTTTGGGAAGATTATAAAATTCTTGGTGCACAAGTCAGTTCTAATCTCAACTATATACTCAAGGTTATTATTATAATGTTAAGCATCTATGCATATTCAGCAAATGCCACTGACCTATTTACAAGGACTTAAAATTCTATGGATAGATTTTGGAATCTCCTGCTTTACTGAATGAAATTCTTTGAATAATTTTCCTCCAGTTCATCAAAATAGTATATTTTAGTGGGTGAGGAATCAATCATCTACTGGAGTCTGCTTTATAGCTGATTTTTAAGTTTCTAATAATGAAGAAAGAGTGGAGAGAAATGTTGATATTCTAATACCCTCATGTTGTCACTAGATTTTAATAAGTGTTGTGAATAATTCTAAAGAACAAGACTAATTAAATCGAGAGAGAAAATTACAAAAGCATTATCTTCGGGAAGCAGCACCAGCAGAATGTAGTTGAGAGTTTGCAAAAAAAAAAGAAGTGTTGCCTGGAGGAACCTTTTGTTTACTTGCCAGTTCTGGGACTTTGCCTCAAATGCTATGAATCTTAAAGAGGTTACAACAACCAGTTTTTATTTTAGCAACAGTCTAATCCATTTCCTCATCCACTTGTTTCTATTGAAGTTTTTTTCTTGCTTTGCGTTCTTTTTGTTTCATTCATTCAGGATTATATGAAATAATCTAATTAGCCTTGTCCAAGAAAGGGAGACAAAATAATGAAGTGACTGTGTTATGATGGAAGTGGGCGGGGGACACCAGATAACCTGGATGCAATTTAAAACGATCACTTGGATCATTTTAAACTCCCTATTTCTTTCTTTTTTTTTTTTTTTGCTTTTTGGGTCACACCCAGCGATGCACAGGGGTTACTCCTGGCTCTGCACTCAGGAATTACCCCTGGCCGTGCTCGGGGGACCATATGGGATGCTGGGATTTGAACCCGGGTCGGCCGCGTGCAAGGCAAACGCCCTACCCGCTGTGCTATCTCTCCAGCCCCTTAAACTCCCTATTTCTTGAAATATAGACCCTCAGCCAGTGGAATTTGCTTAGCATGGGATAATTAAGAAATAAAACCTAGCCTCTTGTGAGATCTTGCTCTCTTTCTGGCCCCACACCTGCATGCAGATTGAGGATGGAAGTAAATGATAGCATCAGAAACAAAGAAGAAACCAGTGGGGCAAAGAGCACTGGAAACCATGTATTGAGAGAGGAGCTGCAGGTCACAAACATTAACAGAGATCATCAAACCTAGGCATTGCAGACTGAGTTGCAGTCTGAGACCTGGACAAAGTTTCCTGGAAAGTGGAGGCTGCAACTTCTGCAGCTTGAGTCTGGGACCTGAATCTAATGGCTGCAGGCACAGCAGAAGTATACCAGCTTACATTCTTAAGTAAAATATCTTTAACATCACAAACATCTGGTGTTCTGTGTGCTCATGTTACACATAGTCCCTTACCTAGCTGGAATTGTCTCTAACAACTGTATCTTGTAAGTCAATAGTTCTTGGTTTAGATAAAACTTTAGATACCTAGAGGTGATTACAAATGCATTGTCTGTCTCCTCTTTTACCAATTTTTATTTTCGTTTATCCACAGTAAACTTTAGAATCAACACCGTGATTCAGTTCATTTTTTTTCAATTGTGGAGCTAAAATTAATGTTCCACAGATCCAAGAAACAGTCTTGGTCACTTTCCTTCTGATTAGCTGAAACAGATAAACATGCTGCTATATCTTAGTAAGAATCAGCCCTGTCTACTCCATTTAGCCATTTAGTTGTTGAGAGTAAAAAAAAATAATTTCAACCAAATTACATTTAGATAACTGAAAACAACTGGAATCTCACACAATTTAATAGTCATGTTTATTTTCTCTGTTATTACCATTTGTGTGTGTTCTCATACAATGCACATGCATGTTTTGCAAGACAAAAAGTGGGCTTAATGGCATAGGACAATATGTAAGCAGAACCTTTTTAAAAATTGCTACAATTCACATCAGAAGTTTTTAAACTTCATATTTTTTTCTTTACAAAACAATGTTATTCTATGTTCCTTTATACAGAATTAATAAAACATTTACTTAATCCTAATTTCCCCCTTATCTCACAGCCAGAAACTACCACAGAGGGGTCTGATCTGACAGTACAGGGGTAAGGTGATTGATTTGCTTATGGCCATGTGGGATTCAACCCCTGGCTCCCCATATGATCTCTACAGTCCCAACAGGAGTAATCCCTGAGTGCAAAGCCAAGAGTAAGCCTCGCTAGGCACGCTCCCCACCAAACAAGAAAGAAGCAAGTGAAGAAAAGAAGGAAGGAAGGAAGGAAGGAAGGAAGGAAGGAAGGAAGGAAGGAAGGAAGGAAGGAAGGAAGGAAGGAAGGAAGGAAGGAAGGAAGGAAGGAAGGAAGGAAGGAAGGAAGGAAGGAAGGGAGGGAGAGAGAGAAAAAGAGAAAGAGAGATAGGGAGGGAGGGACGATGGGAGGAAAAGAGAGGGAAAAGCAAGAACTGTGGAAAATAAAATGCACTTTCAATCTCTTGGACATTTCACAATGAATGTTATCTCCATGGTAACTTCAAAAATCTTTCAAGTTTGGGAAGTATAAGATTTTTTTCTTAATATAATATGACAATATCTAAGACAGTTCATATGAAATAACATAGTCATAATTGGATGTGAACAAAAATTTTAGTTGAAGGGTCAGTGACTGTGAGTCAAGTGAATTGTAATACAACATTTTGGAGGCAGCTTCCACATATTGAAGATGATAAGAAACATTAGATAAACTTCCTATTAAAATTCTGAGCTCATGTGGAACCTTTAGTGGACAGGTTTGTGCTTGAGCTGAAGGATTCAATCTTATCCAAGATAAAAGGCAGCAAGAGATGAAATAAGAACATACTGTCAGGAAGTGGGGTGATAATCCAGAGTGTGATGTGTTTGCCATATAGCCAACCCTGGTTTGATTCCCAGCATCCCACGTGGTCCCTGAAAACTGCCAAGAGTGAGCAATTCCTGAATGCAGAGGTAGGAGTAACCACTGAGCACTACTGGGGATGGCCCAAAATCCAGACCAAAAAAAAAAAAAAGAAAAAAGATGGATCAGAAAAGGTCATTTCTAGTAGCAGTATAATTTTCGCAAGTCAGCACGATAGAATTCAAACAAGAAAACTAAGATCAGATTAAGCAGTTCAAAGCATTGGGACAAGAGGTAAGTAACTGTCAGAAGAAACAAAATGGAGGGTCAGTGACAAGAATGTGAAATTTTTTAAAGGAAGCAAAAATGAGGAAAACGAATCTAAGACTGTACCAGGGATCTCCTCTGTAGGAAACTATGGAGGATAGAATGAGCAAATAGGCATATGCCACATTTAATGAGCTGGCATGACGTCTGTGTTTAATCATTACTTTATTCTTTACTCAATAAATATCTTGCATACCTCATTTATACTAGAAAATATGATGAATGGGGAGAAAGTGCAAGGAAAAACTGACCTTTTAAAGAGCTTTTCCTCTCTGCTGTCCACTCTGCACAATCACAAAAGATTCAACACACTCTACTTCTGAGCTGTGTTCTTAGCTACTGAGAAATACATGGAACATAGTGCTCTACAGAGGTTACAGCAATATTTGCCTTTTAAGTAACTTCAGGAATATGAGATGCCATAGGGTCTTTAAAGGTTGCTGTAATGAGTATCATTGTACAATTCTTACATTTTCTCTCTTTGGGTTTGTATTAACTTAATAAATATTTAAGGATCTCAAGGTGTGTTAATTTTGTATGTTTGATTAGTTGATAGATTGTGAGTCTGTGATTTACAATACTATTAACTTGAACTTTGTTTTTGAATTGATAGTTCCACTGATTTCCTTCTTGATAATGAATAGCTTATTTTAAAAGACCTAAACTCCTCTTCATCCCATCAAATTACCTGACCAAAACTGTATCATAATTTTGAGCAGATCTGTAAAGAAATTAAGAAACTTTTTCTTTTGACTCTTTAGGTCACACCCAATGGTGCTCAAGGATTACTCCTGACTCTGCACTCAGAAATCACTCCTGACAGTGCTAGTGGAAGGGGGAACCATATGAGATGATGTGAATCGAACTCAGGTCAGCTGCTTGCAAAGCAAACACCCTACTCACTGTACTATCGCTCTAGCCCCTAGGAGACTATCTTTAATAAGGCTCATTTAAGAGTATGAGTCTTTCATACAGTCAGGGAGAATTTCACATGTCTAGTGACTTCCCAGTGATCAACTACAGACAAAGAATAACAATTCAAGGAGGGTCACAGCTTTGAAATTTTTTTTTTGTAATTTAGATCATTGATCAGAAGCAATGTGACAATAAAGCCTATGTGCAATAAAATTGTACTAATTGCATAAAGCATCATTAATACTATGCAAAATTCTACACACAAGCGTACAGTGAAAACCAAGCGTATAACATTTGGTGGATACAGAAGCTACCCAATAATGGACAGAAAGGGGAAGCTCTCACTCTTCTAGATCCTGCCACGATATGCTCCTGGCTTTGAGGTATACTCCACCACCTCATTCTCCTGACATATTTATCACACCATTTGGTCTTTCTTGTTTTATTTAAAGAGTCATTTTAGGCAGTGTTGTGTTTACCATCCAGCACCAGAGATCAAGCCAGTAATTTCACAAACAAGGCATGTTCTTAATCCCTTTGAGCCATCTCCTTTGCTCATGCCTTTGCTTTTTTTTAATCTTTTTTGTAGCACTGTAGCACTGTCATCCCATCGTTCATCGATTTGCTTGAGCGGACACCAGTAATGTCTCCATTGTGAGACTTGTTTCTGTTTTTGGCATATTGAATACGCCATGGGCAGCTTCCCAGGCTCTGTGGGCAGGATACTCTCGATAGTTTGCCAGGTTCTCTGAGAGGGATGGAGGAATCAAACCTGGGACAGCTGTGCGCAAGGCAAACGCCCTATCCGTTGTGCTATTGCTTGACCCCAAGATCAAAACAACAAGAGTCATAGTATAAAATAATTGTAAAGCACTTTTTATTAGCTGAAAATATTTGGTGGGGGGTGTTTGGACCACCTGTAATGATGTTCAGAGGTTGTTTCCAGTGGTGCTTGAGGGATCAAGTGGTGCTGAGGCCCAAATGTGGGCCTCACACATGCAAGAACCTACTCACCCTTTAGAGTTACTGCTCTAGCCCAGTCATTATAAAATAAATGTGATCTTAAAAATAAGAACAGGACTAGATACATAGTGCAGCGAGTCAGGTGTTTTCTTTGCATGAAGCAGGCCCACAGTTGATTCCCCCAGGACCCCATACTGTCCCAAATCCGTCCAGGAATGACCCCTGAGAATAACAAAGGGATTTGGATATAACTCAAAAACCTTCCCCAAAAGAAGGGGGAAAAAAAGAAAATAACATTTTCTTAGTCATTAAAAAACAATTAAAGGGTGAGAGTGATAGCACATTTGGTAGGGCGCTTGCCTTGCACAGTGCCAACCTGGAGTTCAGACCCCACATCACAAATGGTCCCCCAAGCACTGCCAGGAGTAATTCCTGAATACAGAACCAGGAGTAACCCCTGAGCATCATGGGGCGTGACCATAAACAAATCAAAAATACCAAAAAATAACTTCATGTAGCACCTTATGTCCCAAACCACATAACATTGTGTAGCTAACTGTAGCACTGTAGCGCTGTCATCTATACGCCACGGATAGCTTGCCAGGCTCTGCCGTGTGGGCAGGATACTCTTGGTAGTTTTCCCGGCTCTTCGAGAGGGGCGGAAGAATGAAACCTAGGTCGGTAGCTTGCTGGGCTCTCTGAGAGAAACAGAAGAATGGAATCTGGGTTGTCTGCATGCAAGGCAAATGCCCTACCTGCTGTGCTATCGCTGTGCTAGTACTTGCAAAACATGTACTCCAGCCCTCTGAGCCATCTCCCTGGTCCTTCTCTTTTTTTCTTTTCTTTTTGTTTTAGTTTTTGTCTAAATAATACATGCTTGTGGTTAAAAACAACAGTGAATCAGATTCTTTTGTCCGCATACATTGAGGTTGTTTCACTGAGCAACCATTATTTGTTGTATGTTAGATCCTAAACAAGATCATCTGGAACTCAAACTCAAATACGTTCACAAAAAACTATCATAGTAGTCTTAGGGGGTATGTTCTTGGGTTTTTCGGGGGCTCAGGTCTTATTTCTTCTCTAAGCCACACCTGCCAGGCCTTGGGGGACCAGAACCAGGTTCTGCTATATGTGTGAGGCAAGTGTTTCCCTTCTGTACTCTCTCACTGGCCCTGGGCATACAGCTTTTATTGTTGGAGCTACCTGTATTCACTGACATTTTTTCATTTTCTGCCTCTCTCTATGTGGGTTTAAGCCAGTTACTTACTCTTTCTTTGTTATTGGGCACATCCAGCTATGTGCAGGGCTAAACCCCGGTTGCCCATGTAAAAGTGCCCTATGCACTGTGCTGTTGCTCTGGCCCTATTTATATCTTTCTGAGCTTTTGTTTCTTCATCTATAAAATGGTACTGATAATTAATTTTGGAATACCAATGGTTATAGCTAAGCAGTAGAGCACTTGCCTTGCATGTTTGAGGCACTGGGTTTAATCTGCATATACGTGCACATTTTGTGTGTGTTGTTTTCATTGTGTGGCTTTAAGATAAACAGAATGAACTTGAAAGATATTTCAAAGGCTGAGCACATGCTTTGCTTGCAGGAAGCCCGGGGTTTGATCCCTGAGAACCAAAAAAAAAAAAAAAAAAGAATTTTTTTTTAAGTTCAAAATTTGGATTTCTTAGTTACAAAAATTACCATTTCATGCATTGTTTTTAGTAGATCTTGTTTTCCCTTTAATCAAGTCAGTCAGACAGAAATCATGAGGAAACCATGTGTGTGCATGTGTACCAAGTTAATAAAAAGTATTATATATAGACATTAACAAGCCTGGTATCCATTCAACAAATAGAAAAAATCTTTGTTGTCCTTTTTGTGCAATAACACATAGCAAAACAAAACCCTACAAAAGGGTTAAAGTGAAGTAACAATATAAACAAAGGCACAGAATGACTGAAGCATACCTGGTACAGAAACAAGGGCGAAAATAAGGGACAAAACAAAACAGAGATCACAGCATAAAAAAACCATACTGATAGCAAATTTAAAACAAATGAATAGGTTTACAAAAAAAACATACAGGTTTATTTGTATCTTCCTGACATAAAATGATTGCTTTGGAAATTAATCCTCTTCACCATTTCTACAATGACAGGCGCAGTGACAGTTAACAAAGATTACTTGGGGATCAGGGAAGAAGCCCACAGCTCCCAAGATTTTATTGATGATTCTCAGATGACCTATTCCTTTTATTTAAGCTTTTATCCTTGTCAAGTGATTATCAGCATGACTCATTTTCTCTTTCAAGCTGAGTCTCCAAGGCACAGTCCTTGTTTGGCTTCCCAGCGCCCAGAGATTGACATGGTCTTCTAGGAGAAACTCTGATTTCGATTTAATACTTCCAACCCTTATCCTAGCAAAGAATAAGAAAAAAAAGTCACATTGAGTAAAATACAATGATTAACATGTTGCTATTCTAGAAACACTTGCAGATTAAAAATTAGTTTTTCAGGACAGCTAATTGGTGTCTTCTGAAGGCGTTACTTTCCTGATTAGCAAAAGGTTATCTATGCCTCTGGCGAACAGGCTTTGTTATAAATCATTAGATGGCCTTTCCACAGAAATATCAATTTCTATTACTTTATAGGTGATATGTGACTCTTCTTCTATGTTGAATTTATAGTACTTAGACACGATGGTGCCCCAAAAATGGGGCTTCTGTATCATGTTGATCCTCAAAGCTCTTTATGTTCAGGCCTTCTTTCCCTCTACTTTCTGTAATAGACCCTCTGAAAAACACTTTCTCAAAACTCTCTAATCTCAAATAAAGTTAAGGACTCATAGATAATCAAAAACTGAAACACATCTTTTTCATTTTAATAATTGCAAAATGTAGCTTTTCATAGGTCTTTAAGCTTCTTGGAGAAGAATTTGTGTATCTTGGGCTTTTATGGGCTGGAGCGATAGCACAGCGGTAGGTCGTTTGCCTTTCATGCGGCCAACCTGTGTTCGATTCCTCCGCCCCTCTCGGAGAGTCTGGCAATCTACCAAGAGTATCATGCCTGCACAGCAGAGCCTGGCAAGCTACCCGTGGCGTGTTGGACATGCCCAAAACAGTAACAAATGTCTCATATTGAGAGAGGTTACTGGTGCCCGCTCGAACAAATTGATGAGCAACGGGATGACAGTGACAGCGACAGGCTTTTATATTTGTCATAGCAGTTGAGAGAACAATCAATTAATATATATTGTTAGAGGCCATTTTTGAAGGAGTTCTCAGCATCAAGTGCTCTTTTGTGACATGTACTAGCTGGGGTGGGGGTGTGGGACTGCTTTGGGGCCGAGTATGTACTTTGTCCAATACATAGCAAATTACCCTAGTCTGAAGAGAAAAACCAGAAACCAGGTAAAACTTGCAATCGACAGACATTATGCTTGACTGACTAAAGTATTTATTGTTGCTGTTGTCGTTTATAGCTTGGATATAATCTTTATTTTTTTCCCTAAAAACTGTATTTTTGAATTCTTAAAAATTGGTTTCTGCAGGCAGGGTGGGGGTCTGGGGAGGTGGGGGTGTTGAGAGGAGGTATACTGAGATTCTTGGTGGTGGAATATGTACACTGGTGAAAGGATGGGTGTTCGAGCATTGTATAACTGAGACTTAAACCTGAAAGCTTTGTAACTTTCCACATGGTGATTCAATAAAAAAATAATTTAAAAAAATTGGTGTCTGGTTAAATTATAAAAAAAACCTGTCTCAGAGTAATCACAAATATTTTAATTGTATATTCACTTTAATTCACATTTAAAATATTACACAATTGGATTCAAAAGACAATAGTAGAGCAGATAAAGATCTTAGCTTGCACACAACCTCTTTGTATAATCTGCCATTTTTAGTCACAATCCGAAGGTATCTATTTTCTAACAGTAGAATATATGTTGGGTTATACTGAGGGGCTTATAATTTGTCTAATGAAAATTGAAATAAACCATAAACTTTACCAGTTGAGCTTAAACACGGTAAAACGTGTTTAAAGAAGATTGATTTATGAGGAATTACTCATGCTAGTTTTTCCTATTCTGGGTAGCAGATGTTGTAATTGCTACTGTTGGTACACTTATCAAAAGGATGCATCTGAGAGTTTGCAAACGATTCTTGTTCTGATGAGTACTAATGAGTTATAGAAATGGAACAAATTAGGGGTTGCAGTGATAGAACTGTGGGTAGGGCATTTGCCTTGCATGTAACCAAACTGGGTTTAATTCCTGACATTCATATGTTCCCTGGAGCACCACCAAGAGTATTTCCTGAGCAGAGCTAGAAGTTACCTCTGAACATTGCTAGTATGTCACAAAACCAAATTTTTTTTTTAAAAGGAAAATAAAAAAGAAAACGAAATAAGACAAATTAACTTTTCTATGACACACTGATAGAAAACAGATTATTATTCAAATACACTTTCTTATTTTTTTTTGCTAAACTAGGGTAGATTTTGTTTGTTATAAATGAGAATGAGCTAAAAACCTTAAATGGGTAAAGAGAACATGTTCTATATATTGTGTGATATATAGGAAACACAGCTTTCTAGACACAAATCTAGTCTAACATGCCAGTATTGACGATACTGAGAAAATATGTTTTATAGAGATTTTTGTGAGCTTTCAAATGGAATACTGATTTTGAGTTACATAGAACTTGTGTCCAATATATGGTAAGCACATGCATGGTATTGCTTTCATTATCATTGCTATTAATCATTTTAATTTATCAACATTTTCTAGAAAATCTTTGCGATTGCTTGTGGGGAGAAATTAAGTTTAAAAAATGTAACTTGGTAATTGCTTAGTTCTGTAGGTAAGTAAATTGCCAAAGGAATAAAGACAAATGAGAAAATTTGATGGATATTTTTAATCATTTTGTGTTAAGCACTCCTTTTGTGAATGCTCTCCCTGTTTTTTTTGTAGTCTCTGCAGTTATCAATTCAAGGTAAGATGTAAAAATAAATTGCATTAAAAATAAGAAAACAATAGCCAATAATTCTCATAGTTTCGGTTTTATTTTTTATTTATTTATTTATTTATTTATTTATTTTTTAAACTTTTTATTAAATCACCATGTGGAAAGTTACATAGTTCTCAGGTTTATATGTCAGTTATACAATATTCAAACACCCATCCCTTCACCAGTGCCCATATTCCACCACCAGAAACCCCAGTATACCCCCCACCGCCACCCTCTACCCCCTACTGTATAACTAATGAATTTCACTTCATTTTTTCTTTACCTTGATTACATTCCATAATTCAACACAAAACTCACTATAGTTGTTGGAGTTTCCAACCAAGAGAGACAGACCTACTACATTTGATAATTAGTTTTTCATTGCTGGAAATGAAGAGATATGTAGCCCCACTGCTACAAGTACATAACTCTCTCTCTCTCTTTTTTTTTTCCTTTTTCCTTTTCCCTTTTTTTTTTTCTTTTTCCCCCTCATCCCCCTTCCTGCGCCTCATAGTATGGTGTATGCCATGCCGCGTCAGCCAGCGTGGGGCTTTTGCTTAGTTCACAGTCCAGAGAGGTGGCTGCTACATTAAAAACCTTCAATATTTCAACAAAAACTTACTGTTATTATTTGGAGTTTCCCCCCCAAGTCAGACCTGTTCAAATGGAACCGTTTCACATTGCTGACAATTATAAATGTTAAGTCTTGGTTTTGGATTTCTGTATAAAGTCCAGGGAAAATTCTGCCAGAAATTACATAGCCCAGCTCACAGTCCCAGTGCATTGCTGTAAGAAGTCTCTGAATTCAAAGTCTTTAGGTGCAGAATGTCCGATTCGTGCTCAGCGGCTCCGGATTTATCTGGGCCGAGGGCGTGCCGGTTACGCCCCCTTCCCATGAGTTCCTGGGAGCCCCACAAGTAAAAACCGAATACCTGTGAGTTTGGAGTCACAGAAGATGGCGCCTGCTACGTGGGTGCCTCCAGGCCGCTGCTTTCCGTGCAGGAAGACAGGGTGGGGAGGAAAAAAATCCACCCTCTGGCACAGAGAGTTGTAGCCCAGTTCGGTGTCCCAGTGCATCGCTATCGGATGCTGCGCTGGATGCCCGAATGTGTTACATCTCTGGAATCAAAGTCTTTAGGCGCAGAGGGTCCCTCTCATAGTTTCTGTTTAAAATTCTACCTTAATTTTGATCAGAAATACCAACATAACATGACATCTTACATAAAAAAAACTCCTTATTAAAGATAACAAAAATACAATAATTTACACCTTCACTGAATTAATAATCATAGAATCCAAGAAACTAAAATGATATAAATGTATGTGCTACTACCCCTGAGATTAATGAGCTACCACATGGATTGCTTTAATTCTGCCTTACATAATTTAAGATATACATGGTTTGTACCAGGACTTTATGGTTAATGAATAAAACCAGAAGTACTGAGCAAGAGAAATAGATTTTATTAAAGATTAATATCAAATCAGCTGGATGTATACTAAATTTGAAATTGATTAAAAGACACTGATGTGTGGTTTTAAGACAAAGTCTGGTACCAGAGCAGCAATGTCCTCATCACATACGAGTCTGTTACAAATGCAAAGCCTTAGGCCCCTAGTCAGATTCACCGAGTAAAAAACTGCAAGAATGATTATTGGAGTACTGGAGCATAGCCATCTAGATGGTTATGGTGCATAATAAACACTATCAACCATTATTAGGAAAAATTGGCCAAAGGAAAGAAACATGGACGTAAAGAGAGAAAGCTGCATTGCATGAATTATTTAAAGTAAATATTCTCACATGGATTTTTAAATTTATATTACTCAGGATGATCACAATGTAGATCTTTATTACCTGTTACTTTAAAAAATATTTTTCTTTTAAATTGAATTCACACCGACTTAACTACACATTTCAGAATTTAAAGTTCACTTTGCATGTCTCATCCACTGCCAAATTTCAAATGAACTTCTACCACAGTTAACTGAACTCTCTCATCCTTTATTCCCAACCCATATTGCCTTCCCCACTGGTTACCTCAGTTCTGTGTCTAGAATCTACAAATTTCATTTTATTTAGTTTTCTCTGTTTATATACTTTGTTTCACCATGGTCTATATGAGTGAAAAACAAACAAGATTTACCTTTCTCTCTCCCTGATTTATTACCATTAGCACATTTCCTTCAGGTCATCCATGTTGGGTCAAAAAACACAATCTAATCCCTTTTTCTAATGCCTGAGAAGTTTCCTATTGGCTAAAAGTATTGCATTTATCAAGAATATCGTGATTCTTGGTGGTGCAATATGTGCACTGGTGAAGGGATGGGTGTTTGAGCATTGTATAACTGAGACTTTAACCTGAAAGCTTTGTAACTTTCCACATGGTGAATCAATAAAAGAATTAAAAAAAAAGTATTGCATTTTTCTTTAGATGCTCACTTTATTGTTTTAACTAATATACAGTGGATCAGTTAATCTCGATTTCTACTCCAAATTTGGTTTGTACTCCAACTAATACTTTAAACAAGCTTCCTAGCTTGTTCATCATTACTCAGAACATCCTCTTGCTTCAGCATAAGAAAGACCTTCTTGTATAGAGTCTGGAGGGAAATGGAAGGCCTTTACACTACAAATAGGTGTTTGCCACTAACATAGAGTTTAGTGACCTTGAGAAAATTATACTAACCTTTCTATCCTTAATCATCTAGTCAATTAAAGTATTAGTTCATAAGGTTTTAATAATATATGAAACTAGGTAGGTTTTGGTACATAATTTGCCAATATATGACTAAGAGTAATGAATGATTTGGAGGATCTTAAACATTTTCTACCTCTGTGGATGCTAGATCTCTAAGAAAACCAACCAGTCAGAAGATTACTTAGTGAACATTGACTTGGAAAAAAGGTAACTATTTTTATGTTATAAAATTCATATGATTTGGGCTTGAATTGATTTGTGATAATAACTACCACTTACTGAGTACTTAGCTGTCAGGCATGGGGCTAAGTCCTTTACACATTATTTCTCTTAGTCTTATGAAGGATGAGGGAAATACTATTTTCCCTACCCTTGTCCTAATGAAAGTGCAGCATATAGCCATGAAGAAATTTGCATAAATTTAAATAATGCCAACTGTCAGGCATAGGTAGGCATGAGCACGGAGAGGAAAATCTTTTACTTTATCTTCTGTTCTGGGAAACATAGTTCCTTGTTTTAAGCCTAACAAGCTGCTTTTTTGTGAACTATTGTTAGTTTTGATTTTTCTTGTTCTGAGAAAAAAACTTGGAGTAAGTTCTCAGCACAATTGAGTATGGCACAAAAATAAAATTTTAAAAATCATATGATAAAATACATTTTTGTAATAAAATTATGAAAATTTTACTTATGGTTACCTAACAAGCTTTTATAACAATAGTGTTCTTGATATATGACTCTAGTCAGGAGTGATAGCACAGCGGGTAGGGCATTAGCCTTGCACATGGCCAACCCAGGTTCGATTCCTCCATCCCTCTCAGAGGAAACCTACCGATAATATCCCGCTAACACTGTAGAGCCTGGCAAGCTACCCGTGGTGTATTAGATATGCCAAAAACAGTAACAAGTCTCACAATGGAGACATTACTGGTGCCCCCTGGAGCAAATCCATGAACAACGAGATGGCAGTGCTACAGTCTATTAATAGCTATTCTTGAAAGATTCTTCTGTGCCAAACCCCTGGGATAGGGCACACTCTGGCGAGGAGAAACGTGAGGTAACAGTTACAAAGGGAAGCTTGCAGCCTGGAGTGGTGTGAGAGAAATGTCTCTGACAATGAACACTTGCTGAGATGTGTTTCCTAAATTGTAGATCACAGCTTTAGTTTCTACTAAGAAGCAACTTTTAGTTTCTACTAAGAAGCAACTTCTAGGGCTGTTAGCAACAGGGTGTAATAAATAAGGGACAGTTCTCACAAATATTGACTGATTATATTAAGTGTTATAGGCACTCTCTGTATTTCTAGGGACACAGTTATAAACAGAATATTTTTCTCAAATAGAAGAATCTCTTAGTGACAAAGAATTTGATTGGAGGAATTACCAAATCCTAATACCTAAAGAACAATGAACCCACATAGATATTAGAAATAAGCTGAGCTTAACTTTTCCTCAATATCATGCAATAAAGAATCTGAAATTTATTTCCGAATGTTTTCTGCTACTGCAATAATAATGATGTGGGTATGGAATCTTCTTACTGGTTATTTTCTACTCAATAATAATTGAGAACTTGTATTAAGAAGTATGTGCTGTAACTCAATAAGCTTTCTCATTTAAAAAGATAAGGCAAGATCTTAAATTCTCAGAAAAAATATGGACATAAGTGAACATTGATGCCACTGTTCAAGTTATTTTTTATATAAACCTCATTTTCTAAATGTCTTTTTATGTCTTTTATAGATTATCCAAATGCACTAAATCCAGCATAGACTTAGCAAGAGAGGTAACAACAATTAAGATTTAGCTATGGAAGAATAGAGTTTTGAAAAGTGATTCATAAGAATTAAATTTGAGGGCCAAGGAATAGTATATCATGCGCTGGTGGAGTGTCTGGTCTTGCCTTGTACACTAGTTTATCCCTTGAACCTCATATAGTCCCCTGAGCCCAGCAAGAGTGATTCCTAAGATGTAGAGTCGGGAATAAGCCCTGAGCACAGTTGTATATGGCCCAAAAAGCAGAAGAATAAATTTGAGAATCATTAATTTGTTCCCTTAATAATAATAAAAATCATTTATGTTACATTGAAACATTTTGGGTATCTAATAAAGATAAAAGGATAGCATAATTTAATTCAGTAACTATCAAATGATCAGTTTACAGAATATATAGGGGATTTACTGAACAAGGCATTAATCTAACAATTATGATGCAGAAAAATATATTAAATAATTAATTAGTGGTTCCCAGTAATTCTTAATTTCTAGCTAACTACTTCAATCTCTTACTTGCTTTTCATATAGCTCTCTTTGTTGGTACATTTATGTATGTGATTGGTCTTTGTGGGAAAAAAACCACTCATTTGATTTTAGACATCCTAATTTAGTATAATATCATTTTGATTTAATGGGATCTGAAAAATCCTATTTTTGGATAAGGTGATGCATTGGGTAGACACAAATTTGAGGAGTGCACTACTCAACATATGATAAGATTATATACACATTGTAGGGGGAATATTTTGCTATAACTGAAGAAGTATTGATTTGACAAAAATTTCACTCTGGCCAGAAAAACAGTGTGGAATATTAGCTTTTTAAATAAAAAAATAGTGTGTAGTATTTGTGTTCCATCCCAGTACCACAAACGGTAACCCGAGTAAGCCCTGAGCACACAGATTTAGCTCCAAAACCAATACATAAATAAGAAGCCTACAAAAATAATATAAAGCACTGATTTTAGGTAAATAAACACCAGAAAATAATCTGAGTATTTCATAGTTGAGGAAGCTGAGGGAATAGACTTTTAGATACAATGTTTTTAAGAGGAGGCATTTGTAATGCTTGACTAATACGTACATTTACAGTACTTAATTAATTATGGCTGGAAATTGTCTTCTTTTTAGACACAATACACACATCTAATTTTAGACAATAGTTGTTGTTTATTTAAATAATGGCTTAGTCATAATCTTGGAAAATATTTCTTCTTATTGACTGTCTAAGATAGTAATGGGTTGTGAAGCATTAATTATTCAGACAGAAAGAATGTTGACTAACCACCAACACATCAGATAAATACAGATATATCTATATTCTATAGTTAATATTAAAATATTTTTAAAGAACTCGCTGAGGAGCCAGAATGATAGTACAGCAGGTATTGCATTTGCTTTGCAGACCGTCAACATGGGTTCAATCCCTGAGGCCACCGGATTGATCCCTGAGCAAAGAGTGAGGAGTAATCCAGGAGTAAAATGCCAAGTTTCGCTTATAGATAGATAGATACTCTTATAGACAGCGATAGATAGATAATATCCATAGGTAGATACTCTATAAACAGAGTATCTATGAATAAACAAGGAAAATTATTAGAGATGAAACTAGCCATATAAAAAGGTGTGCCTATTTTATAAAATGTTTATGTATTTTATTTAAAGAAAGGTCTGAAGGGAAAGTTGATATATTCATGTATGCATCACACTGGAATTTACGATAAGAGCTTTATTTTTTCTTACAAAGATAGTGGGGAGACGGTTTATTAGCTGGGAGAATAATTTAATATATAAGGACAAGGGGAAACAACCAAAAAATATAACATTTAAAAAACTACATCCCTCTAGATTTTGCACTTTATTATAGAAAAAGGGGAGAATTTAGGCACCAGGATCAGGGGTTAAATAAAGCAGAAATTTAGGTACAGACAAAATGAGAATCAGAAAAAAGCAAGGTAATTAATAGCTCACTATACTGACATCTGTGGTGGAGATTGCTTAGAAATTCTTCTCAGCCTCACAAAAAAACTACTTCTATCATTTCTGAAAGTATGTTAAGACCATGTAATTAAGTTCTGGACCATGGAATGTCAAATGTGGCCAAAGTAATTAAAGCTATTTTGGGACTGATTTGACTATAAAATGTTCCAAATGATTCCCCACACTCTTTTTCCTCATTGGCTGATAAAATTTGGAAAATATAAATTACCTCCTGGAGATTGAAAAAAAAAAGAATAAAGATAAACGATATAAGGAGGATCCCAGGTTTTTCAGTTGTGTTTTTGTAATGGAATCCCTGAGTTATGCTTTGCAATGAAATCTACTTGAGAGAGCTTTCTGACTTAAACTGATCTACAAGAAAAAAAAATTATCATTATTCTAACAAACTAGGGGAGCATTTGTTATAGCATAATGGTAATTATTAAAAATAATAGCTGAAATCAATTTGGAAGCTGTCAATAAAATTTATAATTTGGTTTACCAGCCATATTTTTATAATGAAAGAGAAAGAGAGACTTCTTCCAAGTTATTTAGATAATTATTAAGTAGTATAATCAGGACTATATCCCAAATTTAATCACTGGTTCTTTGCTTTAGATAGCTGGTATAAATTTAAGGACACTTTAAAAATGCATTTTATAAACATAATTCTTAAATTCTTGTCTTATTTGGTCTTATTTGAATTTTATTGTTTTATTTATATATCCCTGTTATTTTACTGTATGTATTTTGCATTTACATTATTTTGTTCATTTGCATATCAGTTAAAATATTTAAAATTTCAAAAAAAATGCATTTTAATACATTAATGCAGAATTTAAAAATTTTTATATGATTTCACACTATAACTTAACCACATAAAGTTATTTGCTGATGAATGTTAACTCTGGAGTGGTACAAACATTGAGCTAAAGGTGTGAGTATTATGCCAGGTATAATGTAAATTATTGGATTTTATCTGATGAGTTTGTCAATAATCAGCAGGGAAATGAGAAATTAATTAAGAATGCCTGTTGACACATTTCTTTGGAAAGTGAGGCATAATGGCATAATAAAATATCCACAGATGTTATATTTTTGGGTAAACTGGGGATAAAAGACAATATAATAATTAAGTAATGAATCTACAAAGGCATAAAGATGGAAGAGCCTCCAAAGGAACTATAGATAAATTGGATGAAAAAAATGTTTGAACCAGGATGCTGAATACACTAAAATGGAGACAAAAATGTCCTTCACCTTTTAAAGCAAAAGTTTCACATGCAATGAGAAGTGGAATCGTAGTTGCAAGGATTAACAAATCTTGATTTCTGAGGATTAGAGAACACTAAATTGCCTTTAGAAGCAGAAGCGAAGCAAATAGGGAAAAATTGAGGAGCTTCATGTTCACTGAGGAGGAACCTCAATTAAAATATTGAATATATTAAAAAATCATTTAAAACAAAATTCCAAACTTCAATGCACTTGGTCTTCCTTTTAGTTATTTTAAAAATACCAATCTTTTCAACACTAATCCAGTTTTATACTATCTTGCTCCCTGGGTTGTCTTATCAAAAAGAATCACTTGAAACTTAGATTTATTCTCATGCATAATGTAAATATTTCATTAAGCAAAGAAAAATTGGCACTACAGTTTGATTTAAGTGTCTTTAGAAAAATTCCACAATACTTCTATTCAAACAGGATAATTTTATGGAAACTCAATATTTCTTGAGATTCCAATGTGAAGTTATTATTTTTAAATCACAGCAGAGACAAGTCTCCATTACCACTCACAATAGAAAACTCTTGACCTCAGTCCTTGGATGGTAGTTGTTTTTAGTCTTTGTTTTAATGATAACTGTGGAATTTGACAGTAACTAATTTTCTTTGAGCAATTTCTCCAAAGTAACAATGCCACTAATTCATATACTAATGAAATAAAACCTCCCAGGTTATAATTAATAGAATTCTTAAACTTTTTATCACTCTTCACTTCCATATCTACTACTTATACACATTGCAGTCAATTTTTTTGATGATGATGATGATTGTGGTGAAAATTTTGTATCTTTTTTATTTTATAATAGGTATCAGCAACTTTCCTTATTTCGGAATAGTCTGTCACTCATTCCATGTGATTCTCCTTGAATATTGAATCAACTGTTATCTTTTACTAGGTGTGAATTTAGTCTCCAGTCATCCTGCTTGCCACAGAAATTAATACATGGAAATTCAGAAGATATACTGTGTAAATTAGAATCTTTTTAACTTATGCTAAATGTAAAACTTCCCTCTCTTTAATTACTGATCCAAAAGCTTCTGATCTTGTCATGTAGAAGAGACTGAAGAAAATCCCAAGCAGAGACTTAAATCATGACTGAGCTTGTTGCAACTATTAAAGCATTAAGTGCTTATTTTATTTAAAGTGTTAGGCGAAATACATTAAGATACTAAAAGTCAAATATAATGGTTTGTTAATATTTATATAATTAATAATCTGTGATATTTTAATCATGAGTTGTTTTTTAACTGATTCTGCATGAATAATTATTTTCTACTAAGTATTTTGATGACCGTGGCAAAAGATCAAACAGATGTATTTCCTGACCCATAGAACACAAGGTTTTATAATAAGGAAATGTTAATTAAAAGTTTATGAAATACTTTAAACTATTATTTCTATTTTGAAGCAAATCTATCCTTTTGAATTTCATATAAATTAAAAACTTGGTGATGGGATGTGTAGTGACAATCTATTAAAGCTTTTAATATTCAGCTGGAAGTAGTCAAGGTATAAAATCTTAATGCTGCTGCTGGGATTTAAAGGGATGTATAGCATTATGGCACTGTAAGAGGTGTAACTTCTTTGATTAATATGGTCAAAGTTTTTACAACTATTCTCCATCCTTTAGCTGACACTCTCTCATAGTCTATGTCGACTCTACATCTTCAAAGAAAGAAGGGTTGGTGAAAGAAGCAGATGTCACATGCTATTGTGACAGACTTTGGGAAAAAAAAGAGTGCATACTGAAACATCATTGATCTTTATATCCCTGAGCCTGGGGGTCAAAGCAGGGTTAATAGATGAGTCAAACCTGGGAAATTGCTTCCGACTATTTAATGATGAAAATTTCTAACAAATTTAAGCTGATTCAAAAAGACTATTTTTCACACATGCAATTAATATTAGACTGCCATATATAATCAGTATAGGAAATATACTATTTCTTAAACTTGTCCTTGAAAGCATGATTCATAGATTACAAATGTGCAAACAATAATAATAATTTAAAAAATCTCTTGGTAGGTCAGAGCTCATGGATTCCTTGAATGCATTCTAATCATCTTTTGCAACATTACTCTAAAAAAAAAAGATTAGGATGGTCATAGTTTTATCAGTCAGTATGGACTTCAAACAACAAATGAAAACAAAAGGCATTAATGAACATTATTTAGTAATCAAAGATTCTAAATAAGAAAATATAATACATGTCAACATGTATTCACCAAATGAGGTGGCATCAACTCACTCAATGTAAAGCGTTGTAAATGCAATGTAAAGCAATGTAAAGCAACATTTACAGGATGAAAGTTATATATTGACAGAAATACAATGGTACTAGGGGTTTTTAATATCACCTTTCATCATTGGATCAGCCACCACACAGACATTCAATAAGGAAATAGGCACTGAATGAAGAAATGAAATAGCTTGGTTTAATAGATATTTATAAGACAATTTCCCCCAAATTAAGTACACTTTCTTCAGCAGTACATCTGGGTCATTTTCTGCAATGGGTCACTTTCTGGATACAAAATGTCTCAGTCAAGAAAATAAAAATCAAATATTCTCTCAGATCCAAAGCTTTTAAAGAATTATGTAAACCACAAACAGAAAGCTGAAGAAAACTCAGCATTTAGAAGTGGAAGAGCCCAATACTGCCAATCAATACTTAAAATAGAAAGTCAAAGAAGAAATTAAAAGACTCCTAGAAAAATAAGTCAAAAAATAAGTAGGGGCCATAACTGCAGCAGGTAAGGCATTTGCCTTTCACATGTTTCACATGTCACTCCATATATTTTCCAGGTCTAAGAGTGATCTCTGAGCACAGAGGAGAACTAAAGTTTTTGGTGTGGTCCAAAAACTGTCACTGTCACTGTCACTGTCATCCCCTTGCTCATCAATTTTTTCAAGCGGGCACCAGTAACACCTCTTATTGAGAGACTTATTGTTACTGTTTTTGGCATATCCAATACGCACGGGTAACTTGCCAGGCTCTGCCGTGTGGGTTTCATACTCTCAGTAGCTTGCCAGGCTCTCTCAGAGGGGTGGAGGAATCGAACACGGGATGGACACATGAAAGGCAAAAGCCCAACCGCTGTGCTGTTGCTCCAGCCCAGGTCCAAAAACTATAAAGGAAAAACCAAACAAAAAGAACATATAAGCTACCAATGTGACACAGCAAAAAACTAAAAACAAGGAAGTAAATAGCAATACAGACATTCAAAAGGCAAAAATAGGTGTAAGTAAACAGCCACCTGATCTCACACTGCAGTGAACAGAGATTATCTGCAATAAATGAAAGAACAGAAGTGATTTTTTAAATATTTGAGAAGCTGATAATATATAAAACAAAACCACAAAAAGTTTAATGAAACCAAAAGGTAATTTATTTAAAGAATCTATAAAATTGACTAACCCTGGACTAGACTCACTAAGAAAAAGAGAAAATTTTGATGATAATAAATGAAACAGAGAGGTTAGGCAAATTATTCAGCAATACAAAAGATTATATGAGATTATTATGAATAGCTTTATTCTACTAAATTTGATAACCTAGAAGAAATCGATAAAATTTTATTGTTGCAAAATCTCCCAAAACTGTTTTAATAGGAAATTGACATTTGAATAGACCTAGTTCTATTAGGTAAGTTAAAACAAAAGTAAAAAGTCTTCCAAGGGATAAAAGTCAATATTCACATGATTTCACTAGTGAGTTCCCCAGTTGTTCAGAGAATACACAGTATCCTTCTTAATTAAGCTATTCCTGACTGTGGAAGAAATAGCAGTCTCCCTAAATAGTTTCTATGAGAGTAATATTACTGAGACACAAAAAGCAGAGATGTAACTATTTATAGAACAACATCCCTGATGAAGATAAATGCAAAGTCCCTCAATAAAAATCCTAGTGGATCATGGGTCAGAGAGATAGTATAAAGGTTAAGGTGCTTATTTGTGTGTAGTCAATCCACTTTTACTTCTGGTACCACACCACTAGAAGTGATCTCTAGCAGAGCCAGGAGAAAGCCCTGAGCACAGCACTGTATTGTCTAAGCATCAGACCCCATCCCTTGCAAAATCCTAATGAATCAAACTAAATTTATTTTATTCATTTAATAAATAAAATTTATTTTAATCAAAATAAATTTATTTTAATCAAAATAAATTAACGCATGACAAAATTAACACAAATTAATATATGATCACAGAATACTTGATCATATAACAGCATCGTGATCAAGAGGGATTTATATCCCAAGGGCTCATGAATGTTTCAACACATGCAAAGCAGTTAATGTAATCGACCACATTAATAAAAATTAAAAATTTTGTAACAATTTCCATAGATATAGAGAAAACATTCAAAAATGGGGCTGGAAGAATTTATCTTAATATAGCGAAGGACAGGGCTGGAGCGATAGCACAGCAGGTAGGGCATTTGCCTTGCATGTGGCTGACCTGAGTTTGATTCCTCCATGCCTCTTGGAGAGCCCAGCAAGCTACTGAGCATATCTTGCCCTTATGGCAGAGCCTGGCAAGCTACCTATGGCATATTCAATATGCCAGAAACAGTGACAACAATTTTGACAATGGAGATGTTACTCGTGCCTGCTCAAACAATTCAATGAGCAAGGGGATGACAGTGTGATACAGTGTGATAGCAAAGGGCATACACAAAAAACTCATAGCCAACATGATACTTAACAAAAAACTGAAGAGATTTTCTCTAAGATCAAACACACTACAAGGATGCTACTCTCACTGTTATTATTCAGCATAGTATTCGAAATTTTTGCCACCAAAATGAGAGAGAAAAACTAAAGGGATTCAGATTGCTAAAGAATATTTTGCTGATGACATATTGCATCCCATAGACAAAGTTCCAAAGACTCCACATTTTAAAAAATGCAAAAATAAGAAATCTCTGTAGTAAAATAGATAAACACATATTGTTTGCATATTTACGTGCATAAAATACACATAGAAATCAAAGAAATACAAACAGTTGCCCTTCAGTTTACTTTGGGGGGGAAAGGAATGAGAGTAATTTTTGAAAAAAAAAAAAAGCTTTATATGTGATTGTGCCTCCAAACTTAAATATTTAGGAATCAATGCAAAGGTAATGAAATAGCTATTTAGTAAAAACTACAAATTCATACTAACATAAAAAAAGAAGGAAATTCAAACATATTCCTTATTTTGAATTTGAGAATCAAATCAACATCATTAAAATGACCTTCCTACCCCAATTTAGAGATTCAACAAAATATCCACCAAAAACCCATTTTCCAAAGACATAGAAAAAAATTCTTTAAAATATATATGTAATCATAAAACTTCAGAATAGCCAAAGTGATCCTGAGAAATAAAAATATAGTAGGTATTGTGATACACGGCTTTAGACTATACTACAGAGCTATAGTAATGAAAACCACATGGCATTAGTATAAAGACAAACTATTAGAGAAATGAAATAGAACTGAGAGCTTAGAGGTAAATTAGGATGTATAGACAGTTAATCTATGTCAAAAATAGTAAGTGAGAAAGAAAAGTCTCTTCAAAACAAAGGTGCTGAGAAACCTGGTCGATCTCATGCAAATAAGCAAACAATAAAACCTACATTTATGCTGTGAATAAAGGTTAATTGAAATGAATTTAAATATTCCAATCAGACCAATATATAATAAATATTTGAAGAAATCATGGGCAGAACTTTCCACAAATATCAGAGGAGTGTTTATGGAGACAACTATACTGAAACCATAAAAACACACGCACAAACACACACACACAACCATAAACAAAAAAAAGGGAATATATTAAGCTTAAGCATTTACACACAAACAAAAATAATGTTCAAAATAAAGAAAACCTACTGATTGGCAGAAACTATTCATGCATCTTATATCAAAGGACTAGCTTCCAAGATGTATAAATCATTCACAGAGCTCAAGTAAAAATATCTGAAACTATAAAATGTAGAAAAATATAAAGGAAATTTGGACAATTACTTAAAGTAGATACGTAAATACGCAACAGGTATATAAAAAGTAGTCATCATCTATTACTATTAGGAAAATATGAGTAAAAATGACAATGAAGTATCACCTTACACCAATACAAATGGCCTTCATTGAAAATGAAAGAAAATGACCTGATGTAGAACTAAAGGAACCTTTGTTACTTGTTGGTGGGACAGTTCAATAAAGCTTCTGGTTCAATAGAGCTTGAATATGACCGAGAGACTCCTTTCCTCGGAGGCTATCCTAAAATCACTAAGATATTGACTATAAATTTTTATTCACAGTATATTTATTACAGCAATTATTCACAATAGCTGAAGTCTGTAACAACCCAAATGACCAAAACAGACTGGTGGTTAATGAATTTGTAGAACATATACACATGGAATAGTATTTATTTATGAGAAAACATGTAAACACGCAGTTTAATGCAATCTGAAGTGAATTAGAGGTATGCTGAGTGAGAAGAAAAAACAAATACTAAAAGACCTCACTTTTATATGGACTATAAAGAAACAAAGCAAGAGATTAGACAGTTTTAATGGAAATTAATCCTAAGGCATTGCTAACTGAACAGTGCAAGAGAACTCCTGGGAGAGTTGACACTCTTACTGTGGGAATGGTGAAGTAAGATTGCAAGGGTAAAAAAAATAAATAAAAACTGTTCCAATCCACATTACTACAAAAAAAAAAAAAATGAGGTCGCTTCCTGCACAGGCAAAGTGGCTGGTGGCTGTGCAGTTATTTTTCCCTCTCCCAGCATTCTGGACTCACAGCTCAGCCACCATTACCTAACTCTGAAGAGGTCATCCTGGCTATCCTAATCACATTAGGCCAATATTCCATTAGCCTATTCCAATCAAAATACCCAAAACAACAAAATAAATCACGAATCACGAAATCCCCATTAATCGTCGATTTCTCGAGCCAGCTCAATAACCTCTCCATTTGTCCTTTCCCTGAGATCTTAGAAGTCTATCTCGACTCAGCCCTCCCAACAATGTCGCACTGGGGGCTCTTTCAGGGTCAGGGGAATGGGATCCAGCTTGTTACTGGCTTTAGCATATGAATACATCATGGGAAGCTTGCGAGGTTGTCCCATGTGGGCAGGAAACTCTCAGAAGCTTGCCAGTTTCTCCCAGAGGGAGAAGTAGGCTACAAGATATCTGGGAGCTTCTGGGAACTTGCTTTTAAGTCTCTGGATGTTGGCCGTTGATGGAATTACACACAACTGGGTTCCTCTGCCAGTAGCTTCATGCGTGAGGCCTGTCAGAACATGTGGAGAGGGGCCATGAGCATGGTTGTGGTTGTAGCTAGGTTCCAGTGGTCTTCGGCCACCAGAAGCTCTGCTCGGGGTGGGGAGGGAAGCTGAAGCCTCTTGCCCGCATGCCTGACTGTCTTCCCCGGGGCCCTTCGGAGGGGATGGGATCCAGTTTCCCTCCCTACCAAAATAAAAGTGAACACAAATATTGAACAATCCCAAAGAAAAAGAACACATCTCCTGAAGCCACACTAGAGACCCCACATAAGGCACAGAGGAGCACCGAAGAGGTAGTATTTTTAAAGGAGAAAAAAGAGACCATCATCAAACAAGCCCATCTCGAATCCTCCTTTGCAGCGAGAAGAGGTCAGTGATGATGATCTGAGGGAACCCATCTCCATAGTACCACAGCAACATGAAGAAACAGAGCAGATTCCCCCTCCTCCCATGAGGAGTGGATTAAGAGAAGAACCCTGAAGCCTCATCAGGAAATTCCCACAAATATAATCTCTCAGACAAAGAATTCAGAGATGAAATGTCGAGGAAGTTCAACGAATTCAAAGAAACGGTGGAACAGATATCCAGTAAATTAAAGAAGGATGTTAGAGAAACAGTGCAATGGACAGCCAAAAAAATACAGAAAGAAATGAGAGCAGAAATAACAAAGCTACAAACAGAAGTGTCACGAATAAAGGAGTAGGTAGATGAAATAAAAAACTCAGTTGGGTGCCCTCAACAGTAGAATGGTTACAGCTGAAGACAGAGTTAGTGAGCAGTGAGCTTGAAGATGAGGTGCAGGAAGCTAATCTGCAACAGCAAGCAATGGGAAGAGCTCTAGGGAGAATCAGAGACCTAGGGGACAAATTTAGTAGGAACAACATAAGACTCATTGGAGTACCAGGAGGACAGGGAGGCAGCCCCAATAAAAAAGCCACAGTTAAAGAAGTCATTGCTGAAAAGTTCCCAGAGCTGGAGAATTCAGGCATCCAGATACTAGGAGTCCGAATGGTGTCAGCTAAACCAGACCTTAATAAAAAGACTCCAAGAGATATCATAGACAGAATAATAGATGCCATGTATAGAGACACAATACTGCAAGCAGCAAGGTCAAAGAGAGAAATCACAAACAATGAAACACCCCTTAGATTTACAGTAGACCTATCAGAGGAAACCCTTCAAGTGTGAAGAAAATGGTGGGATTTAGTAAAAAATACTTCAATGAAATGAATGCTTCACTAAGAATACTTTATCTGAAGAAGCTCTCACTCAAACTCGAAGGAACGATACATTATTTTGTGGATAAACAGCAGCTCAGGAACTTCATAGACTCAAAAACAAACCTAAAAGAAGGACTAAAGGGGCTACCGTAAGAGAAGAAAAACCCCTACAAGCACAACAAACCCTTAGAGAAAGATGGCACAAAACCCCATGACGATAATCTCTCTCACTGTCAATGGTCTAAATGCACCAATTAAGAGATGCAAAAGAGTGGCAAAATGGATTCAGAAACTGAACCCAACATTGTGCTGCCTACAAGAAACACATCTGAACAGTCAGAGCAAACAGACTAAAAGTCAAAGGATGGAAAACAATCCTGCAAGCAAACAACTCCCACAAAAAAGCTGGAGTGGCCTAACTAGTATCCAGCAACACAGATTTTTAGTTGAAAAGATTAGAAAGGACAGCAAAGGCCACTTTTTATTAATCAAGGGATACACACAGCAGGAAGAAATCAAACTCCTAAACATATATGCACCCATTGAGGGACAAGTTAAAAACTTAAAATAACTACTAACAGATTTTAAGGAGGACATTGGTAGCAAAAAAATAGTAGTTGGAGATTTTAACACCATCTTATCACCTCTGGATAGATCAACAAGAATAAAACTCAACTAGGAATACTGGCTCTGAAGGAATAAATAGAAGAGATAGGGCTAATACATCAATACAGGGCTTCACACTCCAAAAAGAAAGACTACACATTTTTTTCCAGTGCACACGGAACATTTTCAAAATAGACCACGTGCTGCATCACAAAACATACCTCAGTACAATCAGAAGATAGGAATTGTATCAACTATCATTTAAGACCACGATGCACTGAAAATAGAAGTTAATCACACACAGACATGGAGAAGCAAATGAAACACCTGGAAATTAAATAATACAGTGTTGAACAATGAGTGAGTCAGAAAGGAAATCAAGGAAGATATCAAAAGATACCTTGAAACAAATGAAAATGAAGACACGAACTACCAGAACCTATGGGATGCAGCTAAAGCTGTGTTAAGGGGAAAATTTATAGCTCTGCAAGCATTTTTCAGGAAGAAAGGACCCCATATGAATAATCTGACTTTACAGCTCAAGATCTTAGAAAAGGACTAACAAAATGAGCCCAAACCAGGCTGAAGGAAGTAAATAATAAAATTTAAAGCATAAATTAATGACATGTAAACCCAAAAAACAATCTGAAAGGTCAATGAAACCAAGAGCTTGTTCTTTGAAAAAATAAAACAGATTGATAAGCCACTAGCATGACTCACAAAGAAAGAGAGAGAGAACCTTAATAAACTGAATCAGAAATGAAAAGGGGGACATCACAAAAGAAACCAAAACAATTCAAAAGATCACCAGAGACTACTTTGAAAGTCTGTATGCCACGAAACAAGAGAACCTAAAAGAAATGGAAAAATTCCCGGATTCCTATAATCTGAACTGATTCCAAATAACTGTTCCAAGACTGAACCAAGAAGATCTGGAATACCTGAATAGTCTTATTACTATCAAGGAAATTAAAACTGTAATCAAAAAAGGTCCAGATGGATTCACTAGTGAATCCTTCCAAATGTTAAAAGAGGACCTATTGCCATTTCTTCTCAAGCTTTTCCAGGAAATTTAATAACCAGAAACAATTCCCAACAGTTTCTATGAGGCACATATTTCCCTAATACCAAAAACAAACAAAGATACCACTAAAAAAGAAAACTACAGGCTAATGTCCCTGATGAACATGGATGTTAAGAACCTCAACAAAATATTAGCAAATAGAATCCAACAATTCATCAAAAAGATCATACACCATGACCAAGTGTGATTCATTGTGGGGATGCAAGGATGGTTCAACATTCAAAAGTCAATCAACGTAATCCATCATGTCAACAAAAGAAAAGATAAAAATCATATGATCATATCAATAGATGCGGAGAAAGCATTTGACAAGATCGAGCCGCAGGCTATCAAATCAACACACAAAAGTCCATGGCTTTCCAAATCAAGTAACTTGGAATCAGATTAACTAAGGAGGTAAAGGACCTGTAGAAAGAAAATTTAAAAATGCTATTACACAAGTAAAAGAAGAAATGAGGAAGTGGAAACTTATCCCCTGCTAATGGATTGGAAGAATTAATATTGTCAAAATGGCAATTCTCCTCAAAGCATTATAGAGATTCAATTTGATCCCTCTAAGGATACCCATGCAATTCTTCAAAGAAATGGATCAAACACTCTGGAAATTCATATGGAACAACAAGCCCCCACGAATAATAAATCAATTCTTGGAGAAAAGAAGATTGGAGGCATCACCTTTTCCATCCTCAAACTCTACTACAAATCAGTAATAATTAAAACAGCATGATACTGGAACAAAGGCAGAGCCACAGACCAGTGAAAAATGGTGGAATATCCTTTCACACGCCCTCAAATATATGATAATTTAATCTTTGATAAGGGAGCAAGAAATCTGAAGTACAGCAAGGAAAGCCTCTTTAACAAATTGTACTGGCAAAATTGGACAGCTACATACAAAAATATGGGCTCAGACCTGTACCTAACACCGTGCACAAAAGTTAAATAAAAATGGATTAAAGACCTCAACATCAGATAAGAATCTATAAGGTACATTGAAGTCAAGGCCGGCAAAACCCTCAATGACATTAAAGCTAAAGTTATCTTCAAAGATGACACACTACTTACCAATCAAGTGGAAACAGAGATAAACAAATGGAACTATGTTAAATTAAGAATCATATGTAATTCAAAACAAAACAAAACAAAACAAAAACAAAACAGTGACCAAAATACAAATACAATCTACAGAATAGGAAAGGATATTCATCCAATACCCATCAGATAAGGGGTTGATATCAAGGATATATGGGACACTGGTTGAACTCTATAAGAAGAAAACATCCAACCCCATCAGAAAATGGGGCAATGAAATGAACAGAAAATTTCTCAAAGGAGAAATCCGAATGGCCAAAAGGCACATGAAAAATACTCTTCATCACTAATCATCAGAGAGATGCAGATCAAAACAACAATGAGATATCATCTCACACCACAGAGACTGGCCCACATTAAAAGAATATAAGCAACCGGTGTTGGCGTGGATGTGGGGTAAAAGGGACTCTCTTTCACTGCTGGTGGGAATGCTGACTGGTCCGGCCCTTTTAGAAAACAGTATCGATGTTTCTCAAAAAATTAGAAATTAAGCTCCCATCTGACCCACAATACCACTTCTGGGAATATATCCCTGAGTTGCAAAAAAGTATAGTAGAAATGACTTCTGACTTGTATGTTCATTGCAGCACTGTTTACTAAAGCAAGTATCTTGAAAAAACTGAAGTGCCCAAGAAGAGACGACTAGTTGAAGAAACTTTGGTACATCTACACAATGGAATACTATGCAGCTGTCAGAAAAGATGAAGTCAGGAACTTTGCCTATAAGTGGATCAACAGGGAAAGTATCACATTAAATGAAATGAGTCAGAAAGAGAGGGACAAACATAGAAAGATCTCACTCACTTGTGGACTATGTAGTAATATAATGGGAAACTAACACCCAAGGATAGTATAGATAGGTACCAGGAGGTTTGCTCCACAGCTTGGAAGGCGACCTCACATGCTGGGGGGAAAGGCAGCTCAGATAGAGAATGGACCATCAAGTAAAGGGTGTTTAGAGGGCCTGCTTGGGATGGGAGATGCATGTGAAAAGTAGACTATAGACCAAACATGATGGCCATTCAGTACTTGCATTGCCGACCACAACACCCTAAAGGAGAGAAAGTAAAAGGGAATGTGCCTGAGGAGAGAGAGTTAAAGGGGGATGTGCCTGTCACAGAGGCTGAGGGGCAGAATTCGGGGAGAATGGGGGTGGTGGGAGGAATACTGGGAACATTGGTAGTGGAGAACAGGCACTGGTGGAAAGATGGACACTCGATCATTGTATGACTGAAATGTAAGCACAAAAATTTGTAAGTCTGTAACTGTACCCCACAGCAATTCATTAAAAAATAAAAATTTTTAAAAGCCAGGTCAAAAAAATTTTGAGAAGTGTCTACATTATTTTCCTAAAAGGCTAGACCAGTCAGCATTTCCACCAGGAATCAATGAGGGTCCCTTTCTCCTCACATCCACACCAGCAATGATTGTTCTTATTCATTCAGTTATCTGTGGTATGAGATAATATCTTACTGTTATTTTGATTTACATCTCCCTGATGATTAGTGATGTAGAGCATTTTTTATGTGCCTTTTGGCCATTCAGATTTCTTTTGAAGGTAGTTTCTGTTCATTTATTTCCCCCATTTTTTGATGGGGTTGTTTTTTTGTGTGTGTGTCTTGTAAAGTCCTACCAGTGCCTTTTACATTTTTTTTATTTTAACCCCTTATCAAATGGGTATTGTCAATAGTTTTCTTCCATTCCATGTGCTGTCTTTGTATCTTGGCCCTGTTTATTTTGAGGTGCTGAAGCTTCTTAGTTTAATATCATTTCATTTGTTAATCAGCTCCCATTTAACCCAGCAATATCACTTTGGGGAATATAAACTTGGAGTCCAAAAGCACATAGCAGAAACACTATCTGCACTTCTATCTTCGTTGCAACACTATTCATAATAGCCAGAATGTGAAAATGACCTTAGTGCTTGAGAACAGATGACTGGATAAAGAAACTATGGTGCATCTACACAATGAAATACCACACAAATGTTAGGACAAATGAGCCATAAAATCTTCCTTTAAATGGATAGACCTGGAAAGTATTATGCTGAGTGAAATGAGTAGGAAGGAGAGGGACAAATATACAATGACTATACTTATTTGTGGGATATAAAAAAATTAAAAGACAGCATGAAACTAAAATCCAAGACTAGGGAAAATGGGCCTTGAGGATTGGTCAATGGTTGTGAATTGCCAGAAGGGTGGGAAATGGGGGGCAGTTAAGATAGATAAAGGTCCATTATGACAATAGTAATTGGAAATGATCACTTGGACAATAACTGAGTGTTAAAAGTAGGCAAAGATATATAAATAATGACCTTCCAGCATCTGTATTGCAAATCTTAATATCTTAATGCCTAAAATGAGAGAGAGCGAGAGCGAGAACGATAGAGCGAGAGCGAGCGAGCGAGCGAGAGAGAGAGAGAGAGAGAGAGAGAGAGAGAGAGGTGCTTGCCATAGAGGCAGGCGAGGGTGGGTGGTAGCTTGAAGGGGTGGGAGGGAAACTGGGGACAGCGGTGGTGCTAGGAAATTACACTGATGGAGAGACAGATGTTGGAATATTGTATTACTGAAACTCAATCATAAACTAGTTTGTAATAGCAGTGATTCAATAAAATAATAAAACGATAAATAAATAATAAAATTCAAAGATATTTGAATTTAATTTTTTAAGGAAAGAAAACATAGGGGCTGTTGCGATAGCACAGCGGGTAAGGCATTTGCCTTGCACGCGGTCAACCCAGGTTCGATTCCCAGCATCCCATATGGTCCCCTGAGCACCGCCAGGGGTAATTCCTGAGTGCAGAGCCAGGAGTGATCCCTGTGCATCATCAGGTGTGACCCAAAAAGCAAAAAAAAAAAAGGAAAAGAAAACATTATTAGAAGAATAACGGAAAGTTGGTGAATAGAGATGTACCATCCATCCATTCATCCATCCATCCACTCCAAACTCTATGTATGATGAAGAATCTTATTTCCAATATCTATTGTACAATTCTGTCAATATGTTTCTTTCAGCAATTAGAAAACACCAACTTTTACTTCATTTATTTATTTTTTTTTGCTTTTTGGGTCACACCCAGCGATGCATAGGGGTTACTCCTGGCTTTTCACTCAGGAATTACTCCTGGCAGTGCTTGGGGGACCATATGGGATGCCGGGGATCGAACCCGGGTCGGCCGCGTGCAAGGCAAACGCCCTACCCGCTGTGCTATCGCTCCGGCCCCTATGTTTTCTTTCCTTTAATTTCTTAAAACAACAATCTCTTAGTAATACTTGATATAATATTGTCCTTTTCTATTTATACAAAATTGATTAACTCATATTGATTTTACATTTGAAAGGTTTCATTTATACTCCCCTTTTGTAGTGATACTGTCATATACTATCTCTTGCATAGATTAATGCGATAGAATTATACCCTTTTAAAAGTTTTACTTTGCAATGCTCTTCTAATTCATTTTGTTAATTAATGTTCAGTATTATTTCTCTTTCTTAAATGAATAAATAATAAAATAAATCTATCAAATTCAAAATATGACAGAGAACCATGTTTAAAATTACATCAATTTTGCTTTAGAAATTTATATGACTCTACAAGTAAAACCTACCGAGGTAACTAAAGGCTCCTTTTCACTGCTTTTTTATTTTTGTTTTAAACACTTAAGAAAATTATCCAATGTCTTCAAATGAGTGTGTGTTTTTCCCAACTCTTTTGAAAGTCTTATATTTTGCATGTATACATCCAACTATAGTATTTTTATTTTAAAATAAAGCTACATAATCTGTTAACATACATGTGATTTTGCATCTTGTTTTCTTCATTAAAAGCTAGCCCTCATTATTTCATCAAACACTGCATAATTCACCAATGCTGATATATACACCTACAGAGTTTTACATTATTCGTTTTTCTTTTATTTACATTAATTACTTTATTTTCATTGTGTTTAAAAGTGTTTTTACATTGTCTTTACCACACTGTTTATTTTCATTATTATTATTAGCATTGGTAGTAGCAGTAGTACAAATCCATGATCACTTAAATTTATGAACATCAATTACTTTGTTCATTGTTCATTGCATAAGATAAACATATCTCACTCCTTATTTAGACATCAATTCCCTGTGATTAGATTCTGAAAGAAAGTCTCAATCTTTGACTCAGAGTATCACTCAACCTTTCTTTCAGTTTTACTTCTTTTTTTAAGTGGGCCTCACACCCTGTGGTACTGAGAGGTTGCTCCTGGCTCTGCACTCAATAATTTCTTCCAATGGGCTAGGGGAATCATATAAGATGTTGGAATTGAATCTGGGTTGAATGCGTGCATAGCAAACTCCCTATCTTCTGTGCTGATCTGATCCCCAACCATATATATATATATATATTTTGGTTTTTGGGTCACACCTGGTGATGCACAGGGGCTACTCCTGGCTCTATACTCAGGAATTACTCCTGGCGGTGCTCAGGGGACCATATGGGATGCTGGGATTTGAACCCGGGTCGGCCGCGTGCAAGGCAAACGCCCTACCCGCTATGCTATCACTCCAGCCCCCCAACCATATTTTAATTGAGTCCATGGCAGTGAGATGAGTTGTCAGCAATTTACCTCAGTGTAGCATATTATCATAATTATCTTTAGAAATACTAAAACTTCAACTTTATTGTTGTTATAGATACCGTATTTTTCTTATAAACTTTTCATATTCTATGATATCAATGTTTTACATTTCATTTTAAAATGTTATGTAAATTGTTTTTAACACTGTTCATTATACAGTCTCATATGTACAGTGAGGTTGTGAAAAAACTGTATGAAAATATATTATATTCTCACACCATGCATGAATATCAATTCAAAATGATTAAAAATCTTGATATATCAGAACTGAATCCATAAATAATACTAAGAAAAACATAAGCAGAACCTGTAAAGATATTATATCTAAAGACATAGTCATTGACTAAGCAAATGAAAAAATGCAAACAAATGGGTTGTATCAAATTTAGAAGCTGATGTACTGCAAAAGAAACAACCTTATGAAATTATTTATTGTTATTTCTCTCACTCTCGACCCTGGTAAACTCAGTTCTGTAGAGCAGATCTCAAACTCCATTGTCTTTGGCCATTCATTATTCCCCTTATATACTTTTTTATATCTTTCACATAAGAGTTATTTCTGTATCTATCCCTCTTCTTTTCTTATTTATTCAACGAATCTCTCCACATGACAGCAATTGTATGATTTTTGTCTTTACCTATAACCGCATAATATTCTATTGTTTATTTTTATCAGTTTCCTCACCCGGTCATTCATTCTTGGACAGTTGGATTTTTCCCGTATTGTGGTATTGTGGATAGAGCTGCAGTGAACAAAGGAGTGCAAATATCTTCTCTGAATATAGATTTTAGGTTCTTGGAGCAGAGAACTTGGAGTAGGTTCTTCCAAGAAGTGCAATTTCTGGCTCATAAGATGAACTTAATTCACAGTTGTTTGAAAGATATCTATATTGTTTTCAAGAAAGACTGAGCCAATAATATCATTTCCATTGGATAACGGATAACGATTTTGTTAACCCCATGACAGTCATGTCAATAATGATTGTCTTTTTTTTTTTAACGTGTGTTATCTCATTAGTGTGAGGTGGTATCTTAATTGTTTTGATCTTCGTTTCACTGATGGTAAAGATGGAGAGCATTTTCTCACGTACTTTTGGTAATCTGAATGTATGTCTTCTTTGAGGAAGTCTCTATTCATCTGTCTCCCCATTTTTTGAAGGTTTGAATGATTTTTCTTTTCTCCTTAAGTTTTACAAGTGCCTCATACACCTTGGATATTAATCATTTGTCAGGTGAGTGCTGGGGAAATATTTTCTCCCAGTCTTTGGGTTTCTGAATGAATGATTCAGAGACGACCACTGGACTAGAGCTGTTACCAACTGTATTCCATGGGACATCAAAATACTGCAGGGCTGTCCACCTACGAAATGGTCAGACTGCTTCCTTCCATCCTTCCTTCCTTCCTTCCTTCCTTCCTTCCTTCCTTCCTTCCTTCCTTCCTTCCTTCCTTCCTTCCTTCCTTCCTTCCTTCCTTCCTCTCCTCCTCCTACTCCTTCTCCTCCTCCTCCTTCTATCTCTCCCTTTCATCAAAACCTCTTTTAAAGGTTTTTTATTCTTGACATCTCAATAAGAAACAGCCAACACCTCATAACATGCACTATTTACTGTTATTGGATATAATTCTGTTTCATATTTATTTTATTAATGCTTAAGTTGTTGCCATATTAAATTTTCCTGTTTTTCTTTTGTAAGTACAATACTTGCATTGAAGTATTTATTCTCCATTTATTTATTTTTTAAAATCTTAGCCATTTACCAGTTGAGTATTCCCATTTCTTCATACGTTGTAATATTATGTACAGTTCTTGGTTTTAGTTCCTCTCTTTGCTGGACATAATGTTTTTCATAACTGATTTTTCATTTGTCAGGTAACTTTAAAATATTAATTTATTTTCACTAAGATTCTTTATACTATGAAGAAGCGAAGTGCTCTAATTATGGAAAAGTCTATAAAGAATAGTTTATTTCTTTCGTGGTTTTGGAATTCTAGATTGTATGGTGGGCACAGCCATGCAGACCTCCAAGTCTGCTCAGATTGGGACTGGGCCTCCTCCCCCCAGGTTTCCCATTTCCCAGTAGCTAGGCGGTCACATCCAGGGACTGCCCCTGGTGCCGTGTAATCCTGTCAATGGCCAGCATCTAGAGACTTAAAGCAAGCTCCTGGAAGCGATATCTTATAGCCTACTTTTCCTCTGGGAGAACCTGGCAAACTACCCGGAGTTTCCTGCCCACATGGGAGAGCCTCACAAGGTCCCCATGGTGTATTAATATGCCAAAACCAGTAACAAGGTGGGTCTCATTCTCCTGACCCTGAAAGAGCCTCCAATACAGCATCATTGGGAAGGATGAGCAAATAGAGTCTTCTGAAATTTCAGGGCTAGGACGAATGCAGACATTACTGAGACCTTACTGAGACCGCTCGAGAAATTCAACGATCAACAGGATGATGATGATGATGATGATGATGATGATGATGATGATGATGATGATGATGATGATGATGTTGATGATGATGATGATGGTGGTGGGCAGAATTCTAGATGGTTTACATGACCTTTGTCACCTGGTTTTATTCTATCATCATGTCATTTTACATGACTGTGATGGTCAATTCTATATGCCAGTTTAGCTGAGCTATAGTTTCCAGTTTTTAAGCATAATCTAATGTTGCCTTAGAGATATTTGTGTATATGACTAAAGTCCATGATTAGATAAATGAACTAAACCATATAGTCATATAAGGGAAATTATCTTAAATTTTTTTTGTTCCTGATTTAATATATTCAAAGATGTTAAGAGCAGAAATGCTAACTTCCCCAAAGAAATTCTGCTTGAAGATTTCAGTTCCAGACTATATTTCTTTATGCCCTACCCTACAGTGTAAAAAACTAAGCACTCTGGCAGGTGTGTGCACTCACAGGCTCTTCGAGCGGCTCTGTCTCACCGCCCACGTTCGGTGCTCTGGAACCCTGTGTGGCTGTTGGTCAAGGACAGGCGACGGAAGGAAAAAGGCCAAACTGGTTGATCGATCAGTTTATTTTATTCTCTCTCTCTGCTCGGATTTCTCCCTGGATCTCACCCCCCAACCCACTCTTACAGCCTAGTTTAATCCTCCCAGCATGAGCGGGTTGGGGCGTTCACATAGGTGTGGTCACAATCAATAGGGGTAAGGTTCCTTTCCCTCAGGGGATGCTTCTCCTAAAACTGATTCTCTCTCAGCAGGAGGATCCACCCAAGAGCAGAGTCCCATGAGTGTGTTTCTCCTCTCCTCATCCAGCAAACATATAAGAATTCATAATATTAATCATTTTGTACGGACACAATAAGAAATGCATTAAAGCTTATAGAATTGCTCTCCTGGGGCCATCTTGATCTCAGACTACAGTACTCAGGCCAGATTAGTCTTTTCTATCCCTAGCAGGGTCTCAGTCTCGTCATTACTTTTGGATCATGACAGCATTTGTCCATGGTCAAGCTCTTAACTTATAGTTAAGAATTAGGCACATTGGCCAGGCCCATCTCAATGCCAGGGTAGCACATAACTCATCGCTTGCCCTGAATCCGTCCCATCCCTCGTCGGGACCCTGCTTTTGGGGTGCTAGGAACTGAGGGCAACTGAGGCTTAAGTGGAGAAAGCAGATGGCCAGGAATGAATAATATTCGAAGCCAATTAAATCCCAAGTTACAAAAGCATAATATTGTCTTCTTGCGTCTATACAAAGGGACATTGCCTTAAAGTAAATTATTCAAAAGGCATAAGGAGGGGAGAAAGGCAATATTAACTTATAAGTTCAGTGTCCTAGGAAGGTCTGACCTTACAAATTAGCAGTCAGATTAAGGGAAAAACTGATTAACTGTTTTGGGGAAGAGAGCATAGAGAAGCGATTACAGCTAAACAAAGGGATGGGAGTGACTTGGGAACACCTTGATGGGTTTGACTGGGGTAAGTCTAAACTCTAGGAAAAACCTAGTTAAGCTCCTTGTGGCAAGAGGGGAAAGGACAAAATAATGTCATCCTATACTACAGATGGATTTAGGACTGTCCTAGTTCATCTCTACACTCAAACTAATTGTTTATTGAAACAAAACTCTAGTTTTTTGTTTAACTGGTTGAAAATTAACTAGCACATCAGAAAAAAAGAATTTTTCAGGTGTGATTAATTTTTTTTATTGAGAGGAACACGTGTATAATTCTACAAAGTACTATATTTTGCAAATACCTTGAAGTAACGTTAAAAAAATTTTTTCCCCAAACCTCAGTCCAATCATCATCTTGATTTTAGATTTATAAGATTGTAAAAAAGGATTGTATCTGGATCTATTAGCAAATTTTATTTTGAATGATTAAATGGGTGATATATTTTTTTTCTTTTCGGGTCATACCTGGCAATGTTCAGTGGTTACTCTTGGCTCTGCACTCAGAAATCACTCCTAGCGGTGTTCAGGGGACCATATGGGATGCTGGGAATCGAGCCCGGGTTGGCCACGTGCAAGGTAACCGCACTACCCACTGTGCTATCGCTCTAGCCCCAAATAGGTGATATTTTAAATCACAACATTTTTAGGAATTTGTTACACTGTAACTGAAATAAACAACAGAATTGGTCTAACCCAGTATTGATATTGATTCTTAAACTGATATTCCATAACTATGGATAGTATAATGTGAACTAAGTATACTTGTAAATGGCTCAGGGTAGAATTAAAAATTCAGTTGCATGATTCTTTCCATCCTGAGTCTCTGGCAGAAAGTATATTTTCATGTAATTCCTTAAATCAGTGAATGAGAAGAACAATTCCAGTTTTTATAAAACAGGTAGCTCTTGGCTTTAGGCGGGATCTCAGTTCTAGGAATTTAAGTTCATACTTCATGCAAGCACTTCATCACATTTGGGTTGATGGATGCATTAAAAGAAAAATAACATAGCATACTTTATGAGTCTCCATAAAATTCAATAGTCTCACATACTATCACAGTAATAATTCAAGCTAGGGGCAAGCTTGAGTTCTTTCATAGTTTCTAGTCCCTGAATCCTTCATTGATATTTTGAACTTGAAATATTTTGATTAGTTTTTTACTTATATAGTTTTTTTCCCTGTAATTTTATTTTTATTTACTTTTTAATGAAACCACTGTGAGTTAAGAAGCTGTTCATGATTGGGTTTCGGTCACAAAATATTCCAACACCTGTCTCTTCAACAGTGTACATTTTTCACCTACAATGTCCCAGTTTCCCAGTTTCCCCCTTCACTCCCCACCCCGTCTGCCTCTACCACAGGCTTGCTCTTTCTTTCTTTCTTTCTTTCTTTCTTTCTTTCTTTCTTTCTTTCTTTCTTTCTTTCTTTCTTTCTTTCTTTCTTTCTTTCTTTCTTTCTTTCTTTCTTTCTTTCTTTCTTTCTTTCTTTCTTTCTTCCTTCCTTCCTTCCTTTCTTCCTCCCTTCTTTCTTTCTTTCTTTCTTTCTTTCTTTCTTTCTTTCTTTCTTTCTTTCTTTCTTTCTTTCTTTCTTTCTTTCTTTCTTTCTTTCTTTCTTTCTTTCTTCCTTCCTTCCTTCCTTTCTTTCTTTCTTTCTTTCTTTCTTTCTTTCTTTCTTTCTTTCTTTCTTTCTTTCTTTCTTTTCTTCCTTCCTTCCTTCCTTCCTTCCTTCCTTCCTTCCTTCCTTCCTTCCTTCCTTCCTTCCTTCCTTCCTTCCTTCTTTCTTTCTTTCTTTCTTTCTTTCTTTCTTTCTTTCTTTCTTTCTTTCTTTCTTTCTTTCTTTTTCTCTCTCTCTCCCTCCCTCCCTCCCTCCCTCTCTTCCTTCCCTCCCTCCCTCCCTCCCTCCCTTCCTTCCTTCCTTCCTTCCCTCCCTTCCTTCCTTCCTTCCTTCCTTCCTTCCTTCCTTCCTTCCTTCCTTCCTTCCTTCCTTCCTTCCTTCCTTCCTTTCTTCCTTCCTTCCTTCTCCTCCTCCTTCTCTCTCACTCCTTGTTAGTGGGAATGCTATAAGGTCCACCTTATTTGGAAAACTATATGGTCATTCCTCAAAAAGCTAAGAACAGATCTTCCATATGACCTAACAATTTTCTTTGGAATATACCCTGGGGACCCAAAACATGCAGAAGAAATGTCATCTGTGCTTCTATGTTTATTGTAACACTATTCACTATATCTAGAATTTGGAAACAACCGAAGTTCCTAAGAGCAGATGACTGGGTAAAGAAACTGGTTCATCTTCACAATGGATTAGTATACAGTCACCAGGAAAGATGAAATAATGAAAGTTGCTTGCAGATCGATGGACATGGAGAGTTTCATGCTGAGTGAAATGAGTCAGAGAAGAGAAAAATACATAAAATTATTGCATTCATTTGTGGAATATAAAAAACATAGCATGATAGTATTACCCAGGGATAGTAGAAATGAGGTCCAGGAAGTTTGCCACAAATGGTGGGGAGAGGGCAGTTAGGATAGAGAAAGGACCAATATGACAATGATAGTTGGAAATAATCACTATTGGCAAGAATTGGGTGCTTAAAGTAAGTAAAGGGAAATATATGATGACCTTTCATTACCAGAATTGAAGACTCATGTGTGTGTGTGTGTGTGTGTGTGTGTGTGTGTGTGTGTGTGTGTGTGTGTTATGAGAGAGAGAACTGGCAATGACATGAGAGTAGTGTTTAATTACTGAAGCTCTTCCTGGTAGTGCTCCTTGACCATCTGGACCATAGTGCTTGTTTGAGGATCCCAAGCCCCTGCCCTCATGGGGGCGAGCTGTTGACCAGGGAACTGGAATTCCCCAATGATTAGTATGGCTAGATGGCATTGCAATTGACTGTGTCCATGGATTGTGAGAGGGGGACCTGACCCCTATGGTAACTATAAAGCATACTGTTGCACCTCTGTATTTGCTCATAGAGTACCCTGACATCTTGTGACACTCAATCCCATCTGGCCTATGTAACCATAGATTTCATCTTCCTCTTCCTATATCAAAATCAACAAGGAAGGCGTTCCTTTTGCCCCTTATATAACCATTGTTTTCTCTCAATAATCTTCGTCATATGACCATCAGTGTATGACCCATGTAGATGGTGTCTCCCAACTTTTCTCTTGTTTATATGTCTCTGAACTATCAGCCTTTGACCAGAAGAATATCTCCCCATTCCCAGGTCTTGTAGTTGCACCTACAGCTACAAGTTTAATTCACTAGTTTAGTTTTCATATTGCCATACGAGAAGCCCTGAGTACCAGTGTTCAGGGCTCTCTCCTGGTTCTGTGCTTAGATATTACTCCATATGTGGTGTCAGAGATTGAGCAGGCACCCAAGGCAAGGGCTTGTACTATCTCTATGGTCCTCAACATGAACTTTTCAAAGAAAATATGATCAGAGGCTCTCAAGGTAGTACAGCAGAAATTGACTTGAATGCAACTTTTAAGTGGTCAGCCTTGCCATATGCTGTCCCAGATTCCATCCCTGGCTAGCTTCCCAGGTGGTCTAAAGACTTCTAGGAGTAATTTCTAGTGTAGAACCAGAAGTAAGCCCTGGGCATGCCTGTGTGTGGTCCAAAAATCAATAAAAGAAAAAATGAAAAAAAAAGAGATCATGTTAATGATTAAATATTGAATATGAGTGAGATTGGCATGCACCATCAAGAATAAAAATAAAATGGATATAAGGTAGAAAGGGCCCTCATTTTGTGCTGGTGAGAATGTTGACAGATTTGACCTTTTTGGAAAATAATAAGGATACTTTTCAAAAAAGTAGTAATTGAGTTTTCATGTTACCCCACAGTTACATTCATTTCTTGGCATCTACCCCAAGGGTTCCAAATATCTATTCAGAAAGACAATCATAGCCCCTGTGTTCATTGAAGCACCATTCACAATAGATACTTGCACACTTGTGGTAACAACTCAAGTGTCAAGGATCAGATGACTTATGAAAGAAACTATGGTACAATTGAATACTACCTGGGTACAAAGGAAGATAAAATCATACAATGTGCTCTTATATGGATTCATCTTGTGGCAGTGGACTTAGAAGGAGAGAGATACTCACAAAATGATCTCTCTTATGTTTGAGACATAAAAAGATATAATAGAGGAATAAAAAATGCCCAAAGGTAACAGAAAGTAAGAACTGGTTTATAGTATGAGTGGTCGGGTGGGGGGAAGTAGACTTTCTGGTAAAGGGTGTAGTGGTGGAATGTTTAATGAATGAATTCCTACAATTAATAGCATTGTAAACCATGAAAGAATGCCCACTTCATATGATGTAAAACATGTTTGTTTGTTTTTAAAGCATATCACACAATATTCCTTCTAACCATAGACTTTAACTGGCTCCTAATAAATTAGAAACATTCAATAAATGCTAGCTCACTAGTTTTCTTAATAAAACTCTTATGGTCAACAATTTGTTTCTGGATGCTCCTGTATGTATGCAATTATATTTTAGTGCTACATATTTCTAAAGAAAATGTACAGAGATCATATTAATTTGTTAAGAGATTATATAACATAAAACCAAAGATTGGGTGATCTTAAAAATAAATATTGTTAGAGACTCAAGAAATAGTAGAGAGGGGCTGGAGCAATAGCACAACCTGTAGAGCATTTGCCTTGCACATGACCGACCCAGGTTCGATTCCCAGCATCTCATGTGTTACCCCGAGCACTGACAGGAGTAATTCCTGAGTGCAGAGCCTGAGTAACCCCTGAGCATGGCCAGGTGTGACCCAAAAAGCAAATAAACAAAACAAAACAAAACAAAAAAGGAATAGTAGAGGAGTTAAATAGTAAAGGGGTTAAGTTGCAAATAGCTGACTTTGATTCAATCTTTAGCAGAGCATACATACAATACCCCCACTGTAAAAAATACATAGGTGTGCATGCGCATGTGGGGTGGGAGGGGTGATGTGTGTGTTGTGTTGTTCGAGGGCTCTTGGGGCAGTTCTCTCAAGTGCATGCTGCTCGAGTTCGGTGCTCTGGAGCCATAGTGTATGGACCAGATCGGGATAGCTCCTCCTTGTGCTCTGCTTCTGTGTGTGCCATTGTGCTCTCTTCTGTCTTCCTATCTCTGTCCCTGTCTGTAGTCTCTCCTCAGGTCTCTTCTGATCTTACTGTCTCTACTTCTGTGTCTTCTCTCTTGCTTCTGTGTCTTCTCTCTCCACTTCTGTCTCTTCTCCTTGCTTTTGTCTTACCTCTGCTGCTCTGTCTTGCCTCTGCGTTCTACTACTCTTACAGTCTTTATACAGCAATCATATCGGGTGGTGACAAAAAGATGGGTTGAACATTAACAAATCAACAAAGAAGGGTGAGACCACTTCTCCAAGAGATTAACAACATCTCATCTAAGGAGATTACTCCAGATTACTAGGAGATCCACTCAAGGGTGGGATCCAAACAAGGTTGTGTAGCTGCCTTTCTTCCTCAGCTAGTATTCCACTTAAATAGTTGTAGCAAATTTACTTCTAATATTTCTAGCAATGTCATTCTGTCTGAGCACAGTAAGAGATATATCAGACTGAAATTTTGGTTCTTTCTTAGGACATCTCCCTATATACTCCAGACCACAGTCCTCAGGTCAGATTAGTTTTTCTAACCCCAACAGGGTCCTAGTCTCGTTGTTACTTTTGGATCATGACAGCATTTGTCTATGACCATGTTCTCAACTTATAGTTGAGTGTTGTGGCACTTTGGCCTGGCCCATTTTGATGCCAAGGTAGCTCACAGCTTGCCTTGGATCCATTCAGTACCTCATCGGAACCCTGTTTTGGGGGTGTTAGCAGGTAAGAGCAACTGAGTGAGAAAGCAGATGCCCGGGAGTAAATATTATTGGAGTCAATCAGCTCCCAAGTTATGAAGCATAATATTAACTGTCTTCCTGTGTCCGTACAAAAAGGACATTGCTTTATGGTAAACTAAGTTCCCTGCAGCAAGGCTAAAAGAACAAACTCCATGTTATCCTATACCCCACCATTTCCAGACACCCTGAAGACCAGGATCCAGCAGCAAGCATTGAACACCACCAGATGCGGTGTTTTCTGTTATTTTTTTCTATTTTTCTGTAAGATAATTTGTTTTTTCCTATTTTATTGGAAGACAAATAGTATGTCTTCCAAGTTTTTCTACCCATGTGAAATTAAAAGAAATTTTTAATACAAAGGGATGTAAATAAATAAGTGGTTTGTCAGTATGTTTAATGACAGTTGGAGTATTATATTTATAGAGTTATATTTTATTTTCCATATTTTACTTAAATTTACTCTATTTCGCCATATATATACCTATAGAAGTTAATTTGTATAAAACTTAAATTTGTATAACTAAGCTCATTTAGTTATTCCATAAAAATAAAATATTTTATAGATAGATAATAATTTTAAGGACTAATATTAAATATTTTTAGGTAGGGATAATCTATTTTAAAAGAAAAAAATAAGCTTCATGTATTTATTATAGCAAAATTGAGTTTTATATCTCACATAGCCTAAGAAAACACCATAAATATAATTATAAAAGAGCAGGATCAAGTGGCAGAATGAGAGTATAGTATCACAATTATTTAAGTGAATTCTGTGGGGACACATAGTTCAGAATTAACTACTTTTCCAATTAAACAAAGTTAGTGTATTACAGTTAGTGTATTTTACATAATTCCTTTCTAGCTTGGACATTGTACTATAAAAAAAGACACTATGTCAATGAGTACAATGTATCAATATATAAAATAGGGAGAAATTTGGACCATTACTAGCTTCTTATAAAGTCAAGAAATGTTACACTTCCAAGTAACTTTAATGTTTGGTTAAAAATTACAACAAAAAACATTAAAATATATCCCAAGATTTTAAAACTCTTGAATTTTGAAACTTTGGCTTTTGTTTTGCTTCTTTAACCACATCCAGCTGTGTTCAAAGCTTACTCCTGGTTCAGTGCTTAGGGATAAATTTTGGTGGGACTTCAGGGATCATTCCTGATGCCAAAGATCAAACCCAGGTTGGCCACATCATCACACGATCACGATCACGAGATCCCGCTAATCACCGATTTCTCAGGCAGGCTCAGTAACATCTCATTTTGTCCTTTCCCTGAGATCTTAGAAGTCCACATGGACTCGGCCCTCCTAATGATGTTGCACTGGGTGCTCTTCAGGGCCAGGGGAATGAGATCCAGCATTGTTACTGGATTTTGCATATGAATACACCATGGGAAGCTTGCAAGGCTATCCCATGTGGGCAGGAAACTCTCAGAAGCTTGCCAGTTTCTCCCAGAGGGAGAAGAAGGCTAAAGATATCGCTTCTGAGAGCTTGCCTTTAAGTCTCTCTCTGGATGTTGGCCACTGATGGGATTACACACACCTGGGTTCTTCTGCCGGTACCTTCATGCATGAGGCCTGTCCAAACGTGTGGAGAGGGTCTTCCATCTTGGCTGTAGCTAGGTTCTGGTGGTCTTCGGCCGCTGGGAGCTCTGCTCAGGGTGGGGAGAGAAGCTGGAGCCCATCCCCTCCGAGGGGCCCCGGGGAAGACAGCCAGGCGTGCGGGCAAGAGACTCTCTCTGGTTTGCCACATACAGGCCTTATACCCTGTACTAACACTCAGGCCCTGGATTTGGAATTATGGGTAAGGGATGATCAACTGGCATTAACATTTTACAAAGATTTTTCTTTTTTGGTATAAATATGAGATCCCAATAAATAGAGAGATACTACCAGGGTAAGGCATATACCTTGCATATGGCAATCCTGGTTTAATACCCAGCACAGTATATTTCTTTGAGCATCACCTTGTGCAGATCTGGAGTTCCCAAAGACCTCTGGGATAGCTGAGGTGATCTCTAGCACCACTAGCCCCAGCTACCCCATAACTCTGGATCTTTTCACTGAATCAATGTCTCAGTAGAATATGACTACCTGGGAGGGGTGTCCAAGATTCCTGACTACCACTGGAAGGAGGTACCCAAAATGTGATTCAAAAATTAAAAAAAAAAAACCTGACATTGTGACTTTCTAAAGAATTAGATAATTTTTGACTAGACACTGTGTATATGCAGCTTTAGCTCTTCAAAATTGCCCTTTAAAATTGTGAACTCCACCCTGACAAACTATACATAGCACTATCAACACTAAATAAACACTGTAATGGTAAAAAGTAAACAACTTTTAGATTATTCGACCATGTGCTGCCCCACAGATATTCTGAATTCTGTTATCCTTGGGTACACAGCAATCCTTATTTGTATTTGGACACTGTCATTCTGAAGGGAATCCTATGTACACAGATGTAGCCAGACCTGAGAGGAATCTCATCTGCCGCTTAAGTAAAGCAGTCATGTACTTCTTTTGCTGTTCTGCAAAGGAAATTAGATCAGAAAAGCAGTTACATACCATTCTAAATTAAGGAGGAATGGTTTGTGTGTGTGTGTGTTGTGTGTGTGTGTGTGTGTATGTGTGTGTGTGGTGTGTTTGTGTGTGAGAGAGGCGGGGGAGAGAGAGAAGGAGAAAAAAGAGACAGAGAAACAGAGAGAGCAGCAACAGAGAGAGAAACAGAGAGATAGAGACAGTGAGAGGAAGAGAAAAATAGAGGGATGAGAATATATGGCAATTTTAAGCAGGTATAAATAACTAATTTTTTCATTTATTGCAATTCTTTCAGAGACTTTAGCAATTAGAAAATAAAGAACCTCAAAGGGCTTTGTAAGAGGACAAAGTTGTCATCAATCTCTGCTTTTCATCCTGTCACCTTTAATTCCAGAATACATTGTCATGATTTAAGTGATCCTCCACTCCAGCTCCTTTTTTAGAGTATTTGCAATGACAAAGAGCTTAACTTCACCACATCTTGAGCTACTAACAACATTTGTCACAATTCAAATAAACATTTACCTCTAGACCTAAATGGCTTTCTTGACAATTTCCACCCTTTGTTTTGACTCTGTCTTCTGTTCGTTTTTCTTAATCTAACTACACCCACTGAGAGATCAAGGACTGTTTCTGAGTTTGTCAAGCAAGTAAAAATATTTCTATTACAAAGCAAGTAAAAATATTTCTATTACAACAGCTCGCTTCTCATGTTAATATTTCTATTAAAACCTTCTCTTCTCATTTTACCTTGTTTCTCTTAACACCTGCGTTTTGAGTTAAGAAAAAGGGTTGTCATCCCCAGAGGTGACAAATCAATGAAATTACTGATGGCAACAGCAATGGGCTGTACCAGTAGTTAATTCTGCTCTGGTGCGTGTCTTTCATTTAGGCACCGTTTCCTTCAACAGTGTCCTCAATAAAGCATCTCTCAAAGGGCCCCTTAAGAGTCTGTGCAGGGACAAGCAGTCAATCAGGCAGCTCCAGGCGTGCTGCAACCAGTGAGGTGGCATTAATGAGGCTGAGTAATGCAACCCGACAAGGCCTGATGAATGAGACTCTCTGGGGGATGGTCTGACAAATGTAGGCTCCATGACAAGCATAGTTTTCTAAACAATGTGAGGCTTCATTTATCAGTTGATTGGTTATGAAAAAGACATAGACCAAAAGGAGAATTGGGATTTAATGAAGAAATTGTCCCCAGTGGTTAGAAGAAATGTGAGTTGATGGTATTATCAATGATGGGCTTATTGGTATTCATCCATTTCATCTTGTGGCAACAGAGAATTCTCAGGCTAAGGAATTGCCTGATGGGAAACGGCAGTAAAAATGGTGCTACTGGACTTGCCAAATACTTATAGACTTGGCAAAGGTGGAAACTAATACCGTCTGATAGAATTAGCTTTATAAAAAGGTGCACCATAACTAGCAGTCTTGATTATGTTTTATGTCTTATGATTGTTTTGCAATGCACATATCTAAACAATACAAGCTTTGAAAGAGTATTTGGGATAGGGTAATTTTGGCTTCTCCTACGTTAGAAACTAGAAGCTTGATTATTATATTTATATGGGATTGATTTGAAAATTTATTTTTAGTAACAGTAATGATAGGTCTATGCATTAAAAGTTGTTGAGAGGACAGGAAGTTTTGAGAGAGATTAAGAAGTACCTCTGTATAAGAAATCAAAGATATGTGGATTAAAGATTATTTTAGGGGCTGGAGCAATAGCACAGTGGGTAGGGCATTTGCCTTGCACGCGGCCAACTAGGGTTTGATTCCCAGCATCCCATATGGTCCCCTGTGCACCGCCAGGAGTGATTCCTGAGTGCAGAGCCAAGAGTAAGCCCTGAGCATCGCCAGGTGTGACCCCCCTCAAAAAAAAAGATTATTTTATGAGGTTTTCTGTTCAAAACAGTAGATAACCTAGACACCTAAGTATCCAACAAAACAATTATCATAATATCAATTGCCTTATCCCATGCTGTGTCCATTGGAATGTCATTTTTAAAATATTTGTTATTACTCTTGTGGCATCATAGTCTTTCATAGTACTTGTTCGTCCCCATCCATTATCTGCTGGTGACTTTACTTTCTCTTTTACAAGGTTCAAAGGTTCATCATTTTCATCATAATTAACTTTCCTATTGTGGTAGAATAATAGAGAAAAAACATATCTTACTAAAGTCTACTTATTAGACAAAGAAAAGAGAGACTCAGTAATGAAGACACATGGAAGTATAAAGTTTATGCAATACTGTTAAGTATATCTATATTTTTTAAAAAATTGTCTCCTATTTCCAAGAGTAGGATTAGTATTACTACACTCAACTTTAAAATTCAATACATTTTTTTCAAGTCAATTTCATTCTTGGAATACTTATCTGTGGATGGATATAAAACTATCTCCTCAGAACAATTCCATAATGCATTGAAAAAGCAGGTAATCCTGTATTTTTATTTCAATATTCCATTTTTCTTCTATTTGGGAATTCCATGTCTACCCAGAAGATCTTCAAATATAAAGATAATTAAAATGTCCTGTTGTGAAGTTCTATTTGGGATGACAGTGCTACAAATTATTTAATACATATAATTTATCTGAGAGGGAAGAGATAAATCTTTAGATATTAAAAAGAGGGAAGTTGTTAATAAACATTTAAACATCTGATTTTTAACAGATATTTTATCATGTACATGATTCTAAAATTTACTAATAACAATGCAATTTTCTAATCTTGAAAAGCACATGAAGTCATGACTAATCAATAGTACCGCAGGTAGAGAGTTTGCAACCTACTGGAGTTCCATCCCTAGCACCCCTAATTGAGTGCAGAGCCAGAAGTAAGCCCTCAGCACTGCTGGGTGTGGCACAGAAAACAAAAGAAAAAAATTTAAATGGGGTTAGAGTCCAGTGTTGATGCTGCCATTTCAGCTTCTCTTTTCTGAGTTTGTTTAATAACTTCTCTCTTTTTACAGTTTTAGCCCTGCTAGGCTAATTTTTATCTCCATAGATCATCCCATAAATCCTAAGGTAAATTGAGAACTTTACATCAAAAAAATGATTTTTTTTCCTTACAGGTGGCAATAATTTCTAAATTTAAACTAATTTTTTATAAGAAATGCAGTAGAAGAAAAGCAATACTTATATGGTAATTGTGTGTGAGTATGTATATGTACATGCATGCACATGCACAAATAAGTGGGTGTACATAAGCATGTGCAAGATAGCCAGAGAAAATAAAATGACAATAAAATTTGATATGGAAGAATTTTTCTTTATAAGAATTATTTTAATTTAAATAATATAATTACAGTAATGTGAAAGTTTATGATTTTGACAAAGATTCTGAACCTTCACCACTACCAAAGTGGCTTAAAGGCAATTTGGAGGGCTTGAAGGGAGATTGGAACACACAGTGGGGCTCTGGGTTACTTGTGGGTCATTGCTCAGGAATTACTTCTGGCAGTACTCATAGAACATACATAGTTCTGGGAATTGATCTGGATTCTGCCACATGCAAGGTAAGTGCCTTAAGCACTATACTATCTCTTTAGTACTAAGACATTATTTTCTGAATTTTATTTAAATGGATCAGATATACTTTGATCATTGTCTTTTGTTTTGGTGATTTAAATATATGTTAGAACAGTGTTTACATGCACATACAAGCATACGCACAGGAAATTCTCTACAAAGTCTAAAACTTCTCTTTGCCAGAATTATTAATTTACATATTTGCCTATACTTTTAAGTTTTGGAGTAAACATATGGGAAAGAAAAAAGTTTTGTAAAAGAATTCTAAAACATTTTATAAAAAAATGCAAACTTCATCAAAACTGAGCTCTTCTAAAATAATCATTTACTCTCCCATTTTTCATAAAAATTGAAACTCAGCAAATGTTGATAGACATATAGACATGTGGTCTTGGAATCATAGGAAATAGTTGTTTCTCATTTTTCAAAAATTTATAACACAGACATGCTGATTAACAAAAACAATGTAAATTTAAGACAGGGGTGCATTTTAACTTGTTAATTGTGAGAAAAATATGGCAATGAATTGCATAATAGAATATACATAGTGTGCACACACAGAATTTAAAATCTCATTTCTCTTTAATTCTGAGATATATGATTCTTAATATTCAGGACATTTAAGCTAATTATTTTAAAGTTAAAATTATTATAATTGAGAAATTTTATAAACTTCAAAAATTTCACTACAATAATGCTTATAATGCCCAGTACACATGGCAAGACCAGGTTGTACAATGTTTTAATGAAGAAAACAAAACAATTTATCTTGGGGCACATATTTTGCTATTTAAAATTTATACAAAAAAAGAGATAGGGTAGCTTTGGTTTGAAAATAGGGTGTTTTTTTTTTTTTGCTTAAAATAGTAGTGGTAAGACAATTCAAAAAGATATATAAAATAAAAGATCATTCATTTCTAAACCATTTTAGCAATTTTTAATTTAAAACACTGAGATTGCTGCTGCATAAAGAAAGATATGCTATTCGGGAGGATTTCCCTTTCTTTCAGTTAATTCCTTCTAGACTCTGATTCTGCTCTTCTGACAGTAGCACAGTGCTCATTATATTCCGCAAATCATCAAGTGAGGTTCAGAGAAAGGAAGCCTGTTCCCTGAAGCAATTTGTTTCAGCAGTGCTGCGAGAGCATAGTTCAGAATTATCTTTAATATGAATGAGAAGCTGGAGCCACTTGAATAGGCAGATGGAGTTTTGTTTTTTTCCCCCACAGACCATGAACTTGTCTGCTTCTTTTTTCAAAGTACATTCATCATCTTGGTTGCTATTTTGTTTAATCTTGCTCTGCCATTCTTTCCAATTACCCAGTTTAGTTTATCCATCGCAGGTTAGCTAATTGGCTTTGCTTAGCCCTCCTTTTTACACATTTCCATTGCATTCCACTTGTAATTCAAGTCCGATTAGCTCCCACTTCATTTAAACCAACATAGGGCTCAGGGGAGCAGTAGGGCTGCTGGAAACAGGTGCAACTGGCCAGATGGCTGCTTTGCCGGGAGGGTGCAGCCCACCCAGCAGCTCTCTTGCCAAATTCAGGCTGTCAGGCTGAGGAAACTAAGGGGCTTGTAAAGGGCTAAACCTGGACTTAATTGCTATAATTCTTCAGTTAACAGTTCCTCTATTGACTCCAAATGCATATTCTTTGGATGTCAAGACAAATTATTTTAAATATGTTGTTTTTAAAACCTCAGGCATACTATAATATAAACAGTCAAGTTATTGCTTAGTTTTGTTTTGAAAAGACCAGTTTTCGAGATTATACAGTGTTAACTTTACTTTGTGACCAATTGTTCTGCCATATTTACTCTTCCCTGACCCTCTCTCCCTTTCGAAGTCTGAGGTCATTCACTGTGAGTCCTGGTATACCACTTGATATTTAGTCTTACTGGCTACGACTGGAAAAGAGTTAATAGACTGTATTAAAAATAATGTGCAAAGAATTATGTGAATATAGCTCATTAAAATTTATGATATCGGGTGTACATAAACTGTGACCTAGTTTTTTGTCGTTTTTCCCACAATATTCCACAAGAAAACTTAAACGTTGCTATTACATTTAGATTTTACCTACTCTGCTTTTACAAAGTTAACTAGATCCATTTTGTTCTGCCCTTCAGGCTTATATTCATTTGTATCTGATTTCCTTTCACATGATTTTAATACTTGAGATTTAAGAAACATAATTAGCCTTATCATTTTCAATCCCTGTTAACATTGTCCCTGAATTTCCATTTTCCTGAGTTAGAAACAGTGATCACTGTTAAGTTCTTACAATTCATTATGAATATTTTATTGTCCTGCATCAACATTTGAAATAGCATAATTTTGACTTCCATTTAATTTTCTGGTCCCATTACTTTTATTAATATATTGCAAATGCTACTCAGGACTATTTTAACTTCTAAAATTATTTCTATTTCATCATTCACTATAAACTGACCACGATACATCCTATAGTGATCTTTATGACAATGACAATTTAACTATAGTTAAAATTCCAATTATGTATCTCAAGCATAACCTTTACTATTAGCTGAATTTTAAGACTGGCAACATCTTATTTATTCAGCTTGGTGGCCAGACCTGACAGTGCTCAGGGCTTACTTCTGGCTCTACACTCAGGGATCTCTCCTGGTGGTGCTGGGTAGAGCATATTGGAAATTGAAGATCAAATATGGGCTGGCAGCGTGCAAGAAAAGAGCCTTGCCTGCTGTACTACGACTCAGACCCCAAGACCAGTACTATTTTAATTAATATTCACTCTACAACTTTAGTATTTTATGAGACCAAGGACTATTATATATTTATATATTCCCAATATTATTCTATTAAAATTACCAGGCCACTCCCACCCGGGAGTGTTCAGTTCTACTGAAATATTTTTGTTTGTTTAATACATATCACTCTAGATTTTTTATTGCTCTATTTGAACTGTAGTACTGTAGCACTGTTGTCCCATTGTTTATCGATTTGCTTGAGTGGGTACCAGTAACATCTCCATCGTGAGACTTGTTGTTACTGTTTTGGCATATCAAATACACCACGGGAAACTTGCCTGGCTTTGCTGTGCGGGTGGGATACTCTTCGTAGCTTGCCAGGCTCTCCGAGAGGGATGGAGGAATCAAACCCAGGTCGGCCATGTGCAAAGCAAATGCCTAACTGATTGTGCTATAGCTCTAGTCCCCATTTGATTTATCAGAAAATATCTCATCTTAAAAAAATTTTAGTGAAATTTCACTAATTTCTTCTATTAATTAGTAGAAGAAGAATGTTATGTAATAATTACTAGATGGCTGATATATTTCTAGTTAATTCTGTGCATTATGTTGTTCAATCTTCACCCTATAACTATGGTATATTAACATTCCCTATTTACAAATGAGATTGCAGAGATATATAAAGGTTATGCAATTTGCCGTGCATAGGGATATAAATGAGATGAGCATGGGATTTCTGAGATGGAATAGCTATGTTGTAATACTTCAAACTTATACTTAATCTTCTCTAATTATAATAATTGTTCTTAGAAGAATTACTTGCCTATGAGTCTCAAAAATTATTTTAAACAATACTTATAATCAAATGTACCTTCTAACCTAAATTCAGCTTTTTTTGAAACCCCCTCAGCCCTTCCTTGATATTTTGGTTCATTGCATTTCTATGAGTTTGAACCTTCCCTTGGAAATATTTGACACAAAATAGAAAATAGCTGAATATTTAGAAAAAACACACATATGAGAGATAAATTTCCCCTGAGTGACAGATCCTAATTTAAGAGAAAGTGTTTAAAATAAACCTAATTTTATCTTGACTTTACCAGTTATTGTCTTAGCCTGCTATACTCACAAGTCTATGTTTTAATAATATTTTAATCTTTTCATGTCACCAGTTTTCATGTCAATTCTTTTCAAAAAAATTTATTTTCATTATGTCACATAAATTAAAAACAATCATGCTGCTCTATCATCCAAAACCATATATAAATCATGTATACCCTCACATTTATTCTCCCACCTTGTTTCATTAAAAAATAATTGACCTGTCTTACTGTAAATGTTTAAGATATGCCATTTCACACTTTTAGAGGTATAATTGGATATATTAAATTAACGAAAGAAAAGTTTGACAGCAAGTGAAGAAACACAGACAATCAAATTTTTTATGTTAAATTTTACCCATTTTCAAGAGTTAGGTCTTTGACTTAATATCCTATTGACAGAAATTAGCTTTCATTTTGCTGTTCTCTCTATACTTTTTCTGCCTTTATTGCATTTTATCTGCAATAAACATGAATTTATGTTTCCTCTCTAACATTTTTTCTTTTTGTTTTCTTTTATTTATTTTTTGTCACAATCAGATGAGTTCACGACTTATATCACCACCTAATTCATCAAAAACTTATTTTTTTTCCCCAAGGGAGAAGTTTGATTCCATCCCATGGTGGTTGGGCCTTACTCTTCAATCTGTTCTCAGGGATCATTGCTGGGAGGACTCAGGAGGTCATGTGTGGGACTGGAGATCAAACATGTCACACACATGTCTTACATACTGTATTATCTCTTTAGGTTTTGTATCTTTATGGCAAACAGAAAAATAATGATATAAGGGATGAAAAAATCACATATTTCTTTGTATTTTCTCATAGGAAGAAATGGGTTGCTTATGGTAAATGCTCAATAACTATTTAATGTGTCACACATAATAAATGGTATCATTAGTCTCAGCTCATAATATTATTTAATAAAACTTTCAAATTTTTATTTGCATATTGAGGACCCAGTATCTAAGGAAGTATAGCCACAACCTTGGTACTGTGTTTGGAATCTCATGCCATTCTTAAGAAACATCGCACAGTAGCTGTTCTGATTCTTATTTTTGAGTTGAATAAACTAAAGTGCAGGAGGGTAAGTATATATTAAAAAATCCAAGTTCTAGAAAGCAGTAGAATTGGCATAAAACTAAAACATGCCTAATTTTCATGCTACAGTTTATCAGTCTTATATTTTCATGTCTATCATCATATTTCAGTAAGATTCATTGAAATGCTTCTTAGAATTATTATTTCTTCCATTAATTTCTTTTATAATGTTATGACCTCATTAGCCAACATTTTGAATTCAGATTATGATTTAAAATATTCTATTATATAACATTTGAAATAAATATGTTATGGGATATGTTTACTTAAATATATCTTACATATAGATCTATTTGTATAATGGCATTGAATTGAAATATAGTGAAATTTAGATCATATTTCCAATTCAACGTAACATAGCTGATTTTCTTTTATTTTTTATTATTTTTTTTTTATTATGAACTTTTTTTTTTTTTTATTGAATCACCAAGTGGAGGGTTACAAAGTTCTCAGGATTATGTCAGTTATACCATATTCAAACACCCTTCCCTTCACCAGTGCCCATCTTCCATCACCAACCCCCCCAGTATATCTGCCGCCCCGTCCCACCTCCCTAGTCCCCACCCTTGTACGTGGTAAGTTTCACTTCATTCGCGCTTATCTCAATTACATTCCATGTTTCAACACACAACTCACTACCGTTGCTGGGGTTTCCCCCCAAAAAGAAAAAGACAGTCCTATTGCCAATGAGGCATTTGATAGTTCTCCATTACTAAGAATATAGAGATATTAGGTCCTGCTGTTTGTTACATAACTTTTCTTTTTCCCCCTTGCCCCGCGCCACCGAGTTCACGCCTGTTTAGTAATCGCCACGCTGTCTGACAAAGGGAAAAAAAACCGAAGAGGATGGTTATTTCCCGTCATCAGCCGGCGTGGGGCTCTGGCTTAGTTGATAGTCTAGTAGAGTGTCTGCAAGCAGTTTCTGGAACCAAAGGTCTTGCGCTGATATCGGCTCCGGCTCGAGGTACCACCAGCGTCCCGCTGGTCCATGTACCTAATTTTTCCCCTTATTTCCCATTCCCACGCCACCTGGTCTGTTTGCTTAATGGACATCACACTATGTTTGACACCACACCACGTTTCTTCCCGAGAAAGAAGGATATTTCTTCTCAGCCGGCGTGGGGATATAGCTTAGTTCAGTCTAGAGAGATGGCTACCATTTTGATTGCCTTCAATATTTCAACAAAATACTTACTATTCTTGTTAGGATCACCCACAAAAGTCCGACCCATTAAGAAGGAACCATTACATATTGCTGATACTAAGATGACATTAGGTTGCGCGGCCGCAGCAGCGGCCGCGCGGTTTTGGGTTTCTGTCTAAAGTCCAGGGAAAAAGTTGAAGGAGAGAGAGAGAGATTTCTGCACGGGGGACCTGGAGGAAACTCTCAAGTCACATACTGCAGGTTGCTGGTGGGCTGCTGGTGTCCCAAGCAGCTTCCTCCTCTTCGTCAGTCATTCTGGGGGTGTGGACGCGGAGAAATGGGAAAGCCCACGTGGCTGCACTCTCTTTAAGTGTCCGATGTGGGCGGAGACCGGTACTTCCCCGCCCTCGATCGCCCGCCAGCCCCCCCGCGCGTTTGGGTGCGTCTCTGCATTTTGTGCTCAGAGAAGTGGGGTAGATGCTGTGTGCAGGTTGCTGGTGGGCTGCTGGTGTCCCAAGCAGCTTCCTCCTCTTCGTCAGTCATTCTGGGGGTGCGGGCGCGGAGAAATGGGAGCTGATTTTCTTTTAAAATATTCTCTTTACTTGCAATCAAATCCACAATGGGATGTTTCCTTATACTGTGATATGGGTTTACATAAAATTGAACAATAATCTATGATAATGATTCAAAAAAGGAATCCTTGTGCATTTTAAGTGTGAATGTAAATTGTGCAGTTATTTTGGATAAGTGAGTCAAAAAGTAAAGCAATGACCCAGCAATCCGACCTCTGGGCATTTTTTCAGTGAATATGAAAACATTAACACGAAATGCTAGAAACATCCCAATGTTTATTGCAACATCATTTGCAATATCTAAAGTGTGGCCACGTGACACATCATCATAGAGGGAAATAAATATATATACCCCTGGGAGGGCCTGGCAAGTTACAAAGAGTATCCCGCCTGCACAGCAGAGCCTGGCAAGCTCCCCGTGGCGTATTCGATATGCCAAAAACAGTAACAATAACAGTCTCATTTCCCTGACCATGAAAGAGCCTCCAATCTTTGGGAAAGACGAGTAAGGAGAGGCTGCTAAAATCTCAGGGCTGGGACGAATGGAGACGTTACTGGCGCGCAATCGAGTAAATCGATGAATAATGGGATGACAGTAATACAATGAAAGTATGGAAACAAGGGAGTGGTATCAATAGATCACTGGATAAAGAAGATAAAAAATGTAGACTATAAATTCAGCTATTTAAAAAATGATAAAAATATTTCCAGTTACAGTAAAAGGAAGGGCATTTAATGAATTATGTGAAGTGAAGTAAAACAGTAGGGAAAAATATAAATCCTGAATAATTTTACACATGATTACAGTAAAAGCTTACAAAATATATAAATGTAGAAAACTAAAAAAATAAACCAGTAGACCTTGGGAATGAACTAAGGTCAATTAAAGGCAAGAGAGTGAAGGTGAAAGAAAAGGGTGGATGTAGAATTAAAAAATCTATTGGCATAGTTTTTCATTAATAAAAATAGAATTATTATATTCAACAATTCTAATTTTGGCTATGAATCTGTAGGAAACAAAATCACAACCCCCAAAATGTATCTGTACCCTCATATTAATGATAGCATTACTTAAATAGCTATTGCATGGAAATAGTATGCATCATTGACAGATGAATAAATCATAAAGAAAATACAAATATGTAAAGCAATATTTGTTGGCAACACCATAGGAAAAAAATCATAACTTGCAGTAACAGAGAGGAAATGTGAAAGAATTATACTACTTGAAATAAGTCCAATGGGCAATTATAAGCACTATGTGATATTACTTAAAGATGGAATGTTAAAAAAAAAACAACTCAGAGGGGCTGGAGCGATAGCACAGCGGGTAGGGCGTTTGCCTTGCACGCGGCCGACCCGGGTTCAAACCCCAGCATCCCATATGGTCCCCTGAGCACCGCCAGGGGTAATTCCTGAGTGCAGAGCCAGGAGTAACCCCTGTGCATTGCCAGGTGTGACCCAAAAAGCAAAAAAAAAAGAAAAAAAACAATTCAGAGAAATAAAGTTTAGATTAATGGGTAGTTCAGAGAAGAGTGGGGTAAGAATCAGATGAAGGTGGTTAAAGAAACAAAGCTCTCATTGTAAAATGCACATATTATGGAGGAGTAACATACAGAATGATGATTATAGTTGATATTGTGATGATTATAGTTGATATTGTGTTGGATATTAGAAAGTTACTGAGAGTAGACGTTACTGTTTACCACTAGTACAAAACTGTTTACCACTAACACAAAAATGTATTTTGAGTATGTGAGGTGGTGAACATTAACAATGTTTCCTGTAACATACATATATAAATACATATGTATATCTTAATTTAATATATGTATATGCTATGATATAACATATTTTAATTTTCGTCATTTTTACTAGAAATAAAATGAATTTGAGAATTTTTTCATTAACCCATTTCTAAAATGGGAATCACAAAATCATAAAGTTGTCATGTGAGATGGATGCTTTTTGTTCTCTTATTTGCTTTCCTTATATTTTATATATGGCTCTTGTGAAGTGATGGTGCTCTTTTCATCTCCTCTTGTTTGCTTCTTCTAAGTACTTTTGTTTCAAGTTTACCTTGAGACTCACATCTAGAGTTATAACATTTTAAATACCAAGCAAGTAAATCTCTTTTGTTCTCAGAAATCCCAATGTTAATCTCATTCTTTTCCCCATTTAATGCATTTAAGTATCTTGCTAAATTCCAAATAGGTGGCTTTTAACTTTCACACACACACACACACACACACACACACACACACACACACACAAACCCTTACATTTTTTGTGCAGAAATGATTTAGTGAACATAAATTTTTTAACTTTTATCTGTCTGAACAGTATTTTTTTAAATCTCCCCTTCAAATCTAAGTGACAACCTCACTGGGTTCTTGATTGGTGGTCTTTTTCCATTCAACATTTTGATTATATCAAATCTTTGACTATATTCTGACCTGTCACATTTCAACTGAAAAATACACTGAAGATTTTATGGAGGGTTTCTTAGATGAAAGTGTTTGCTTTTCACTTTCTATTTTTAGAATTACCTCTTTAGCATTGACTTATTTATTTTAGTTACAATGTTCTTAGGTTTATGTGTGCACAATTGCTTATTTTATTTGTAATTCTTTAAAATTTCTGTATCTGGATATTTGTCTCATTTCTCTTTGGGGGGAGTCCCTGGATTAAAAAAAAAATCTTCAAATAAGAATTCTGTTTCTTTCTCTCTCTTTTCTACTTTTGGAAGCTCAGTGGAATAAATGTTATTGCTTTTGATCCTGTTGTCCCATAAATAATTTTAAATTTGCTTCCCTTGGGTGCTTGAGGGTCTACAGACCCTCCCTCAGTGATACTCAATTGTTCAACATTAATCCTCCCATAAGTCACTTATTCCCTGTTTATTTTAAAATTCATTTTGCTTTTCTTGTTTCTTGGTTTCCTTTACCCTATGCATTGATTTGACCCTTGTTTTCTGTCAGTGTGCTGTTAAGTCTCTGTACTCACTTTTTATTTTTCTTTAGTTACTCTATTTTCCAGCTCTGTGATTTCTGTTTGAACTTTCGTAAACTTTCTCTCACCTTATTGAAGTCTCTTCATTTCTCTCATTTCAGTTAGCATCCGAAAATAGCAATGGAATCTTCTTCTGTTGTTTACGTGGTGCTATTGTATATGGGTTTTCTCAGGTTTTTACCTTTATTATCTACAATTGCAAGCGATTTCCTCTGTTCCCTAATATATGATACAGTGCTAAGGCGTGGACCAGGGATCTCTATTAAAGCCTGGGCAGCTTCCAGCCATTTGCTGTAGGAAGTGACTTATAGCAGTTGGAGCACTATGTTTGAACTGACTTGCCTAGTAATCAGTAATAGGAGGATGTGATTGCTCAGGTGTCAGTCTCTCTGTGACAATGAAGAGTGATTGCTCTGAGGTGAAAGGGCTGTCGTTATGCAAGTTAGCATTGGCTACATAGAGAGCCAGACTTGAATGCTTCCCTTATTAAGGAAGAGCAGATGCCCACCATCTACATTCTAAACTAAGTCGGGACTAAAAGTAAACTGAAGCAGCACTTTAAACCACATGCATATCAGTGGCTTCAATTACTGTGGGTTTTGCATGATAGCTTTCAAACCTTTTACCAAAGCAACCAACTTGACTTGGCTTACTTATGCCCCCAAAGATGTCTATTGCTTTTTGCCAACTTGAGTTGGGGAATCAAAGACATTAAAAGTAAATTTGTAATATATATATAATATATATAAATTAAAAAATAAAAGTAAATTTGTGAGATATATATTATATATATTACATATTTTATATATACATTAAAAATAAAAGTAAATTTGTGAAATAATTCCTTTATTACACATACACTGAAGTTTTTAAACCCCCTAGAACCCTTCTTTGTCAGACATTCAAAATATTCCTTGAGAGCCCAGAATTTCAACAATATGCCTATACAGTTCAAACCAAACTCGGTGAGCAAATTTGAAGCATCGCTCATTATTCAAACAGATGAAAACCAGAGTACCGCTATTCAGCTCATTGGTGAAGCACTTGGAAAAATATTAATACATTTCATGAAAACAGCCAAAGTTATATTTTGCTAGCTTTGTCTTATTACACTATATTATTCTTTTCTTCTGTCTATATTTTGTATGATAAGTTACATACGTATAGCTCATTTGTTCCTCATTTTTTTCTGAGAAGCAAACACTGAAGTGGCATTAGCTCCACAAAAGCCTACAGCATTGTATTTAACTTTTGCAGAGAGAACAGAATGTTATTTTTGCATTGATATTTGTAATAAACATAACATTTCAATGTGGCACATAAGAAATAAACCTCATTTTGTAAAAACAAATAAGTATGTGATTGCTCAGTGGCACCTGTGAACAGTTTGTGTATTGTGGGGCAGTGACAAGAGAATCTAAATTGCTATTGGCTGGTGGTGGCTGAGAATTCAAGGACAAGTTGAGTTCAGCAAGAATCACAGTTTCACAGTTATGAGGCACACCAGGTCGTTGTGGGCAATGCCCAGATTTTGATGGTTATGAACCCGCAGTAACATCTGTACGCCAAGTTGAAGCAGACCTGGACAATAACCTTGAGTTCAAGATGATTTCAAGCTGAGTTGAAACAGTACTGGATAGTGACCAGCTGTTTGTTTGTAGGTGTTACATAGCACCTACAAACAGTAGGTGCTATGTAAGCAGTTTGAGTAGGATTAAGCTGAGACCAAGATTTCAAGATTTTAAACGTTCAGCACCCACCAAGCTGGTGTCTCACAGATTGGCGGGCAGGGGTGGAAGGGTGAACTGGCTATCCTTTGCAGGCATCCAGAAAGGAGACTGTGACATCATTCTCATGTGTTGATGGTCTGCAAAGTTACTGCAGGGAGCAGGGAGTAGAATCAGTGCTAGCAATGGTCTGGCAAGATAGCACAACAGGCAGCCAGTAGCCCTGAAGGCTGGCTAGGCTTTGGGAGTGTCCCCACACTATAGGGTCTGGCTGACTTCATAGCAATCAGGTGTGAATTGGCAGGGCCATGATCAAGTCAGCCAGCAAGAAGACTCTTGATTGTCTTTAAGCCCCTCACCCACTCAGCTATCATCTAAGAGTGGAGGGTATTCTCCTCAGGAATTTGTCCCCACGACATGTTAGTATAGAGAATATGGTGCGGCATAGTGTTCTCTGCAGCTGCCATCAGCAAGGTGGTGGGAAGTTGCCACAATAACTTCTGACAGCAACTCAGTGTGAGGTTTGCTTGGAAAAAAATGGACTCTGGGACATAATAGTGACCAGTTGATGAGACAGTAACATTCCCAGAACCAGAGATCTCCCTGCCCCCAGCATAGAAGACAGGACTTGGGCCACCTGGCTCCAGGAAGCCATCAGGCCACATTCCATGCTTCCTTACCAACAACCTCTCTACAGATAACAGGAGCCAGACCAAGACCACTGGTCCCACTAGTCTTCATTCCCTTTTCCCACCTAAGACAACTGAAAAATCCTACTTAGTCTCTCCCAGGGGCGGCTCTAAACCAGCCTCGTCAGAGGTTTGTGGAGTTCCCCAATAAACCTCTTCTCTTTCCTCCACTTTTACTTGTCTCTGTCGGCTGATGTCACAGACCTATCAGTCAGAACCTATTTATACTCTGTAGTTTCTTGCTTTCCTGGTTTTTAAATGTGAGATGTAATAGATGGGGACTAACCCTTGGCAAAATTCCACTCCCGCCACCATCCCTAGGGTAAATTTCTGTGTGTTCAATCTCTCTTCTTCTTTTTGCTGCTTATCACCTGGCAGTGGGATTCTTTTGTGGACAGGAAGTACCTGTTTTCTATCCACTAGATTCTATCCTTTTGCCTTGGAAGCTATGGTTCAACTGAGCTCTCAGGTTGGTTTCTCTGTTGATCAAAACGGTTTCATCTAAGTGTTTGATATAGATTTTCTATGATTGCAGAGGAAATAAACAAAGGTTCTCCCTATAAAACCAACTTGGCACTGCTTCCATTGAGTCTGAATTTTATGGTATATAACTACTCTCATATAACTGAAGTCAGTTGGTCCTCATGAGTGGCCTCTGTGAGGCAGAGAGAAGAGAGACAGCCACTTTCTACAAATTTACCCCTGCTACCCTGGGGCTGGCTGAGAGGCTCAGATTGATAAAGTCTTCAATGAGTCCCTGCACAGCACGGGCCAGAGCCCCATAAATCTATACCTGATGCCCACTTGACCTTCTTGGCACAGGAGTCAATTCCCCACCATTTGATTTTTCTGGGAATCGTGGACTCAGGCTGGAATAAGGATTTGCGCTTTGCAGGAAAAGAAAGTCAGTCTTATGCCTTTCAGGTCCTTCTTCTTCTCACAGAAAAAAATTTCAGGAGGAGACGAGCAGTGAAGTAGGATTTTATTTGGAGACTTTTGAGGAAGGGGAGGAGGGAGAGAAAGGGAGAGAGAGTTCCACATTCAAGAGAGAGTACCCAAACTTCTCAAAGCCCAAAGCTGGAGAGAACCCCAGTACACATCTCAAGAGGGGACATGTGGGCAATACATATGCTCAAGCTTCACATATGCTTGGCCACATCAACAAAAGCATCACACAGGCCTCAACAGCATATGCATACCCTTCCTTTGTTCAAGGTGGATTTTATACTTTCCCCCCCTCCCCCCACCCCCCTGCTGCCCCACATGGGGCTTCTAGCTAGGGTGGTTGCCAAGGGTGTAGATTTGGGAGTTTTTGATGGTCCTCTTTGAAATTCCTTTACTTGGCCTTTGTTCCTGCTGGAGTTTCTTTTGGAGGGTGTTCAGACTCCTCTGGGTCTGTTGACACTAGATAAAGTCTTATCAGGCCTTAATTCCTGTGTCCTCAAGGTGGGCTTTTTGCAGGTTTTTGCTATTGGTTTTATTACTTCCTAAGAATTCCATTGCCATGGGGCCCTTTTCTACCTACTGCCTATATCATAACTACTATTTTAATGTTATATTGCTACTGTTACAATAGTACTAATAATAATTTAATAGGCATGATAGCACAGCGGGTAGGGCATTTGCCTTGAATGCAGGCAACCTGGGTTTGATTCCTCCGTCCCTCTTGGAGAGCCCAGCAAGCTACCGAGAGTATCCCACTTGCATGGCAGAGTCTGGCAAGCTACCAGTGGCATATTCGATATGCCAAAAATAGTAACAAGTCTCACAATGGAGATGTTACTGGTGCCTGCTCAAGCAAATCAATGAACAGCAGAATGACAGTATTACAGTGCTACTATTACAAAACTACTATTAATATCTATGGCCACTTAAAATGTAAAAGACTATTGTCATTGTACTCTGCTGGTATCGCCTTAACACCATGATGACAAGACTTGGTTTGTTATCCTACACACATTTCCACACAGTTTTAAAATAGGCACTTTGAGATTCTGGTATTGCATATGAAGATGTAAAACAGATCTTTCAACATAAGTTTTGGGAACTGTTGCAAAGTATTCTTTGAGTTCATACTTGTCATCAGCTTTATTACTAAATCTCATTTTACTCCCTTTTCTAATTTACTGCTTCTCTAGAGATTTGTGTAATGCTGAAACTTGAAAATGTTATTTCTCCAAAATAAACTTTTCAAAGTGATATATTTCCTAGAATTTTTTTCTTTCCTGTGTTATTGCACTATATTCCTGTTTTCTCTCCTCATTTCATCTTCACTTGAGAGAGTAAAAGAGAGAGAAAAAACTCTTCTGAGTTTAAAAGAAATTTCAGCTCAATGTATAAAATGATTATAATCTCCTGATTAATAAACATTCAAAATACCCACAAAAAATCTTTTTAATTTTATTTTTCAAGGTGTTAATCATCGTATGCTGACCATGGCTCAGTTCAGGGCTATCTACATTCCTACTAGAAGCTGAAAAAATTTGTGAAACAAAATCATCATAGCTCTTGCTTTTGGTGAAATATATTCCATTATTCATTAATTGATTCATTGTTTCCATTTGTAGACATTTGTTTTTATTTTCTTCAAGTATTAAGAGTGTGAAGAATTAACACTTTCTTTGGGTATTTTTAATGTGTAATTTCATAATGTATTTTATGATATTTAAAAGATATATGAAGTCCGCTAGTGATCAGAGCAAAGTTACTTAATTTTAATAAACTTATACTGTGTCTGAATATATCTAATTGAAGCAAAATTGTTTTAATGAGCTAGAGCAGGCAGTCAGGTACTTGCAAGATTGAAAGCAAGGACTGGAGATCAAATAGCCAAATTTAGAAAGGACTATTTAGGGAAAGGGAAAGAAAGTGAATGGAATAAAAAAATCTCCCAGAAAAGAGAGGGGTCTCCTAAAAATTAATTCAGAGTAAGGCAGAAGCCTTTTTTACATCAGTTTAACATGGATGTGTTAGTATTTCTTTATTATGTTTCAAGCATGTTGACGGGGATTAACATCAGGAAATTAGATACTGAGATGATTATCTTCTGTTCTCTGGATGTGGCAGGTCTATTTAGGTCAACCAGGTTATTGGGCATCAATCAGTGTAAGGCTCTTGCTTTGCATGTGACCTATACTGGTTCTTTCCCCAGAACCACATAAGGTGTCATGAGTATCACCAAGTGTGATCCCTGAGCACAAAACCAAAGCCAGGAATAAATTCTTAGAGTTAGTGGATTTGGCCTAATCCATTTCCCCCAAAACCATTTTCTCATACAAGAGTACATATACTAGTATTTGGAAACATTCTTCATTTTCATAAATTTTGTTAATATTGGGATAAAAGTTGAAATTTTAAATACACAATTTTTGAAGTTATATTTTTTTGAGGGAAAGGATAGGAGAGTACCTTTCTTTTAATATTTTTTATTTAAAAAAATAATTCACAATATTTGATTACATTTAGTATTCAAACACCCTTCCCACCACCATTATTCCTTCCCACCACCAAATTTGAGATTTTTCCATCCTGAGCCCCAATCCCTGTCCCAATGCACAATGAAATAATATATTTTGTATTGTCTGTTATGCTCCCAGTCTACCGAATGTAAGCTTTTGGCCGACAGGCATGTTGTCGACCAAATACTGTATCATTTTCTTCCAGGAGCACCTGTAAGGACGATTAGAGACCGCCACAAAGGCCTCTGTCCCTTGTGGAGAGCCCAGCAAGCTACTGAGGGTATCCTGCCCACACGGCAGAGCCTGGCAAGCAACCCGTGGTGTATTCAATATGCCAAAAAACAGTAACAATAATGGGCCTTATTCCCCTGACCCTGAAAGAGCCCCCAGTATGGCAGCATTGGAAAGGATGAGTAAGGAGAGGCTGATAAAAGCACGTGACAAGGACGAATGGAGATGCTTCTGGTGCCTGCTTGAGCAAATCGATGATCAACCGGACAATAGAGTACAGGTGACAGATGATTGTCTCTTTTGAAAAAACGCTAATAATGTTACAAAAAAGAATCCATAAAGGAAACAGTGTGAAGATTGTTCTATTTGGAAGGGGCCATTAAGACATTCTTTAGGATATCACTAACATGTTGTTAAAGGTTGAGTATGTGAGATTTCATATATATATATATATCTGAAAATAGGTATAAGTGCATCACTGTCACTATCACTATCATCTTGTTGATCCTCGATTGATCCATTTGCCCTAGCCCTGAGATTTTAGCAGCCTCTCTTTACTTGTCCTTCCCAACGATGCCGCATTGGAGGCTCTTTTAGGGTCAGGAGAATGAGACCTATCATTGTTACTATATTTGGCATATGAATACACCACAGGGAGCTTGCTAGGCTCTCCTGTGTGGACAAGAAAACTCTCGGTAGCTTGCCATGTTCTCTGAGAGGCAGAACTAGGCTATAAGATTTCACGCGGCAGCGAAGTGGGGTTCCATGGTGTAATGGTTAGCACTCTGGACTCTGAATCCGTGTTCAAATCTCGGTGGAATCTTTAGAGACAGCTATAGGAAGAAAATATTTAATTTTGTTTTGATTCACAGCACTGCTTTGGGATTGGCATAGGGCGATTTTGTCTTTTAGAAAAAACTTTGAGATACTATGTCTATAATATTGTTACAAGGATAGTTTCATGCATACATCATTCCAACATCACATCCACCACCAGAGTACCCACCTCCCCTCCATCCCAGTTCCAAATGCAATTCCTGATCAACTCCCACCATCATAAACTTGCTTCTGAGAACCAACTTTCTAGTTCTATTACTTCTGGGCATTTTTTGCTCTAGTATGTTAATTTTTAAATCCCACATGAGAGAGATCAATCTGTACTATCCCTTTCCTACTGGCTCACTTCACTGAGCATTCCTCTAGTTCCATCCATGTAGCAACAAATTGCATAATGTCATTTCTTAAAACTACAGAGTATTCATCATGCATATATACAACTTTTTTTTAATATTGAAGAAGTGCTGCTATTTTGTTCAGCCATAATATAAGCCTTCTTGGTCCACTCATCTGTACCTGGGCATTAGGTTGTTTCCATATTGCCATAATAAGAGCAATTGCAGCAGTAATCAGTGCAATGATTGAACCAATGGATTTAATCAGATTTAATTTAATTGAATTTAGAATAGACTGCTCACTAATAGTTCTGTTTTGTCCTGTAGGTTGAAATTTTGATTATGATATATGATCATCTATATTTCCAGATGAAATCTTAATGGAAAACATTATTGAATAGAGCACCTTTGTGTTTGGTGGCATATAGATGGCCACATATTATATGTGCATGAAATTAATACATATGTAAGTTTTAAAAATTTTTGTATGCTGAACTTTAAAAATTTTTGTATGGTGATGATAGCTGCTATTTTGTGGGTTCCTACCTAAAATATTGTGCCATTGAGTAATTTGTTTTACAAATATTTTCTCTTTTAGTTTCCCCAATGACCTTGCTAAAATGGGTACTAGTATCTATTTTGCTTATGGAATAACTTGGCTTCGTCTCAGATAAATTAAAAACTCTGCTCATAAAAAAGTACATTTGGTGGAGAACTATGAGATATTTCAATTATAAAAAAATAAAGCATATCCTTGTGTTGTAAACTGAATAATTCTTAAGTAGGCAGGAAATGAGTAAATATGGGAAAGAATGGGAATAATCAACTAAGCTATAAGGGGACACTACAAACTTTACACGCTACCTTACATCCTGTTTCTCTCTCTTTTTTATAATTTATTTATTTTTTAATTGGTGAGTCACAGTGAGGGAACAGTTACAGATTCATACTTGTTTTTCTCTCATGCAATGTTCGAGAGCCCATCCCTCCACCAGTGTCCATTCTCCACCACTTATGAACCCAGTATCCCTCCCACCCCCCTTCCCATCCCCCCACCCCGCTCCACCTCTGTGGCAGAGCATTTCAATTTATTCTCTCTCTCTCCTTTTGGGAGTTGTGGTTTGCAATAGGGGTATTGAATGGCCATCATGTTCAGTCTCTAGTCTACTTTCAGCGTGCATCTCCCTCCCCGCTCGGGATTTCCAATCACATATTACTTGGTGCTCCCTTATCTATCTGGGATGACTTTCCCCCAGCGTGTGAGGCTAGCTTCCAAGCCATGGAGCCAACCTCCTGGTATTATATACTACTATTCTTGGGTATTAGTCTCCTACTCTGCCATTTTATATTCCACAGATGAGTGCAATCTTTCTATGTCTGTCCCTCTCTTTCTGGCTCATTTCACTTAGCATGATACTTTCCATGTTAATCCACTTATATGCAAAGTTCATGACTTCATCTTTTCTAACAGCTGCATAGTATTCCATTGTATAGATGTACCAAAGTATAGTCGAAATGACATCTGCACTTATATGTTCATCACGGCACTGTTTACAATAGCTAGAATCTAGAAAAAACCCTAATGCCCGATAACAGATGACTGGTTAAAGAAACCTGTCTGTCTCTTACCTAGAGCCTCCCTTCTCTTTGTGGGCCCTGCTACACTTGATCTTTGGATCTGAGAGAGGGAAAATTGTTCTACCATATTTTCATGTCCCAACACCCACTCTCTCCTGCCTGTTTGGACCTGCTGTGTTTATCTTGTCTGTGTGGGAGACACAGTGCTCTGCTCTGCTCAGAGTATGTCTTGTAATTTCACAAGGAATCCTCCTAGACTCGAATATATCTGCTTGATAAAAAGACTTATCTGGGGGTTAGTTGGGTCAGCAAATACAGGGAAGGAGGAGATTTGCTTAAGCCAAAATTCTTCATCTTGTTTTCACTCTGCCATTCCATTTTTGTTATGAATTACATTCTGTGGAATGATGGAGCAAGATAGCATTCATTTCCTTACTATATGATTTTTTTGTTTTGCTTTAGTTGGATTTTTTTTTCCTTTTTGGGTCACACCCGGTGATGCACAGGGTTACTCCTGGCTCATGCACTCAGAAATTACTCCCGGAAGTGCTTGAGGAACCATATGGGATGCTGGAAATCGAACCGGGGTCAGCCGTGTGCAAGGCAAATGCCCTACCCGCTGTGCTATTGCTCCAGCCCTGCTTGGAATTTTTAACAAGGAGAGTATAAAAACCAAGTACAAAAAACCTCATTTTCATAAAGAAATGCTTTGTTTTGTTTTTCAACTTATTTTATGGGATGTTTGGGCTATACCTGGTGGTACTCTGGGGCTGACTCTTTCTGATTCTCTGCTCAGGAGTGATTTTGACAGTGCTCATTGGACCGTTTGTGGTGCTAGGGACTTAAAATAGGGTCTGTCATATGTAAAGCGAGCATCTTAACTCCTGTACTGTTCTCTTGGGCTCTTGTTTTCTATTTCTAAGAAAGACATTTGACACAAATTTGGAATTCTGAAAAACTTGGGAATAAAGTCAGGAGGAAATAGGAGAAAGAAAGAAGTTGACTTCTATGTGTCAACTATGTCCAGTTTTCTAGTTAAAGTGATGGATACTCTAGGGCATACTTATCTGTCTTTTCAGCAAGTATGTTTCAGTCACTATCATATGTGTGCCTCACAGTGTGTTTTACTCTGACAATATTTATTCTTCACCTTGGTGATTGTTGCCATTTTCATTTGTGAAGTATTTCAAGAAGAAAAGTTATTTGAATTATGTAGATCACAGTACATCAATCAAAAGTTTTAAAAGTTAATTTAATCACTACATCCACCCAAAGAAAAGTCCTTTTGGCTGTCCAATTTAATTTTTAATAGTTTTTAAGAAAATAGATTTTGAAAGATTTTTTCAAATTTACTATGTAAAGCAATGATAGATTTACAATATATATTTACTCCTGACTCCCACTCATTTTACTTTGGGTACTAGATATTGAACCTAGGATTAAGATTTGAAATTAGGTTGTCCTTGTCTCAAAAGAGTAACACTAGAACTCTCATATGGTCCAGCAGTACAACTTCTTTGCATCTAGCCTCAAAACACAAAATTATTAATTTGAAAAGATATTTGCATAGCCATGCTTATTGTATTCTTTAGAAAAAGATATGGAAATGATCAAAATATAGCAATATGGAAACAACCTAAATAAGTGCATATATATACATATATATATTTCCCTCTGTGATTTTTATTGCCTACTATTTGAACCCCATCAAATGTAGTGAGGTTGTGTCGTGGCAGAGAATATGGTCCAGGAGTAGGTTCACTCATGTGTGAGGCTTGGCCTAAGCATTTGGGGAGCAGCCTTGAGCATGGTGGCAGTTGGGTTGTGGAGGTTTTTGGCTGCCAGGGCTGGGTCCCTTAGGGAGGGGAGGGCTCTCACCCACCCTTCTCTGGGGCGCTCCAGGTGAAACAGCCTGGTGTGGAGTCCCGTGGCATGGTTATGGAGGGCGTCATGTGCTCCCTTCCAGGAGGAAAAGCCATGTTGCAGTTATAATGTTTTATAGATCTAAGACATTCCACAAAGTGCTCTTGTAATATTCACTGTCTACTAAAATATTAAATTGCCAAAAGAAAAAGTCAGTTGAAGTATTCTTACTTTCAATTGCAGAAGTTGATGCTTTACAGAAAACTTCACTTTAATTTAAATATAGAATTAAATAGGTCTTTCCTAAGACTTACAGACTTAAGATTTTCAGACTACATTATAGAAAGAAATGGAAGTTTGATCTGAATGGTATAACTAAGATGAAATAAATAGGTCCTAAATTTTGGGCATCAGACCTAGACCCAAACTGATTCTTCTTATTTTTCATTTTGGTTCTTGAGCCACACTGTGCTATGCTCAGGGCCTACTCTTGGCTCTATCCCTGATCAAATATCAGGGATCACTCCTTGAGTGCTTGGAGACCATGTAGAGTAGGGGGGAATCAAACAATCTACCTACTGTGCTATCGCTCAGACCCCAGAGTTAAGCTTCTCAAACAGTGGATCATAGAGTAGTATACTGGACCTGTGGAGTCATAGGAAGTTTGCCAATAATTAAATATTTCTAAATACAAAATAACACAAAATTTATTCAAAACCAACCACTTCATGAACCACAGGTGTTTCTGGCAGTGCTTTCTCTGTTGCATGTCTTGGGTAAAAATAGGTTGTGATTAGAAATAGTTTAAAAAGACCTGACCTAGAGAAGCAAAGGTAGTAGAAACCTGAATAAGTTAATGGGACTCAAGAATATAGAAACTTATCACAGCTAAGACCAGAATACTATGAATTTCTTAAACACATTCATCTCTCTTTGAGGTGGTAAGTAGTAGAATTACAGGTGCTGAGAGATGAGATTGTAGGCAGCTCCTGTTAAAGTGCACCCTCTATTTGTGATCAAGTAAAATGCTCAGACAGTATCTTAACATTTGAGAAAGTGATGCAAATGGTTGAAATTTGTTTTAAATTTGATTCAGATAGTTGTGTAAAATGACCTTGGACTAAATATGCAGCGGCAATCAGGAACAAGTATATAAATATAGTAAACATGCAGTATGAATACAAAAAAATTCAGAAATCATTTTCCTGTAATGCCTAGATAATATATAAATCTTTTTAAATTCTAATAATATATGAATCTTTTGCAAAGCCAAAGTCTGAAAAATGCTAATTAAAGAGTTGCCTTAATGATACTGTTAAACCTTAAATTCAGTTTACCCTGAATTAGTGTGATTAAAACTTTATCTCTGGAAATGATAATTCTAAAGGAAACCTTATAGAACACTTTAGAAAACTGCATAGAACATCTTCTAGAGGAAATCTTCTAGAATGCCTTCCAGAAAATTTCCTAAAACACCTTTGTTCTACTTGTTTGTGAACACAGTAAAGAGAAAGACTTTTAATACATTTATCACGAAACCAGAGAGCATCTCACTTGCTCAGGCAGCTTCCAAGTCTCTAAGAGGAAGACTAGAAATTCAGAAATCCTTTTGTCAGGTTTGCAAAAGAATTGAGCAACAAGGCCAAGGCTCCTTTTCACAAAGGGTTGTTCTAGTTGTTCCAAGAGTTCCTTTGATCATATTCTTTCTTCTGTATTGGATAAAGAAGACGGAAAGAATTTACTATATTTGACTTAGATTTGATTTGAACTTAAAATATCTGACTTTTTTGTGTGTTTTAAAATTTTGTGTTTTACATCCCCTTTCAGGAAGACTTAGGTCCTGATAATCTTTTATGGTGCCAAAGCCAATGAGCTTGTTCATAAGTACATATGGTCAAATCAGGATGTGAGATATAAGCAAGTCCTTCAGTACCCCTCACTGGAAATATGTGTACTCCAAAGATATAGGGACAAAATATTATCTATAGAAGCTTTTTTAAATCATCAGACAACTCAAATGTTTAAGCAGAAAACCAATTCTCCCTGATGAATTCTTAATGAAAATATTTGTTTAATTATTGAGAACATATAGGGCTGGAGCGATAGCACAGTGGTTGGGCGTTCGCCTTTCACGCGGCCGACCCAAGTTTGATTCTTCTGCCCCTCTTGGAGAGCCCAGCAAGCTACCGAGAGTATAGAGCCTGCGTGGCAGAGCCTGGCAAGCTACCCGTGCGTATTGGATATGCCCAAAACAGTAACAATAAGTCTCTCAATGACAGACGTTACTGGTGCCCGCTCAAACAAATCTATGAGCAACTGGATGACAGTGACAGTGATTGAGAACATATAAGATATCTCTTTGTTTTTTATTTATTTATTTATTTATTTATTTATTTATTTGAATCACCATGTGGAAATTTACAAAACTTTCAGGCTTGTCTCAATTATACAATGCTCAAACACCCATCCCTTCATCAGTGCACATATTCCACACCAATAACCACAATAAACCTCCCCCCACCCCCCAGCCCCCACCCCACCTGTGTAGCTGATAAATTTCACTTTACTTTCTCTTTACTTTGATTATATTCAATATTTCAACAAAAAACTCACTATTATTGTTTGGAGTTTCCCGCCCCAAAATCAGACCTGCTGGAAAGGAAGCATTTGATAATTTGTTTTCCATTGCTGAGAATGAAGAGATATGACGTCGTGTGGCCACAATAGTGGGCACGAGGTTTTGAATTTCTGTACTTTAGTATTTTAGCAACTAAGTCCACATATAAGATATCTTATAACCTACTTCTCCCTCTGGGAGAAACTAGCAAGCTACTGAGAGTTTCTGCCCACATGGGACAGCCTTGCAAGCCTCCCATGTTGTATCTATATGCCAAAGCCAGTAACAAGATGGATCTCATTCCCCTGACCCTGAAAGAGCCTCCAATGCGGCAGCATCATTGGGAAGGCCCAGTATAGAGAAGCTTCTAAAATCTCAGAGATAGGATGAATGGAGATATTTCTGAGACCACTCGAGCACTTTGACAATCAACAGGATTTCGTGATCAATCGTGATTGAGAACATACTCAATATAGTATTGAATATTATAACTTCACAATAAACAACATTCTGCATAAAATAAAAATGATCAGTATTCCTGAGATTTTAAACTGGTAAACATTCCAATTTGTCAGTGGATTGAAAAAATTTGCTTCTATCTTTGGATAATAAATTGTACCTAACAATTTCATTATTATTGTATTAAAAATAATTTTATAAAATTTTCAATAATTAAAACTAACATTTAATAGTAATTCTAGAGAAATCCTTGCATCCCTTCTGTTCCTTCTAGTGAAAAAGATATAAAATCATTAATGTAGGAAAATGTCATAGGAAAATATGTAGCAAAAACATGGAATATACTGCTGTAGGAATATACACACACTATACATACTATGGGGAAATAAAGAGTTCATAATAAGTGTGCATAAAGTATTTTATTAATAGAAGTATTGTTATATCCTAACTATTATGATTGCAGTGCCTTGGGTTTTTTGTAATCTCTAATTTTATAAAACTTTCTACTTCTGTTTAGTTATATATCAAAATTAACATTTCTGATTTATATATTTTTCACCAAATATATTTTCCCCAACCATATATGCTTCAAGTCTTTTAACCTGTGACAAGATATATTATTATACCTTTTATAGATCCTTGAACTCAAATTATGTGAGAGCAAAAATTGCTTTTTGGGTTAACTGTTGAATATTAAAACCTACACTGGAATAAAGGTTATTACTTAATATAGATGTTTGTGCTTTTTTATTTGTTTGTTTTGAGGTGGGAACACCTAAAACTATGATCAAGGTTGACTCCTGGTTCTGTGTTCAGAGATCGTTCTGCCAGACTTGAGAATCAGATGCAGTGCCAGAAATAGAACTGGGTGAAATGCCCGCAAAGCAAGTGTCAGAGTACTATGAATCTGAACCCTTAAGCTTGATTTTTTAAAAAAAAAATTTATTTTAAAAGGTAGTTCACAATATTTGATTACATTTAATATCCAAACACCAATTCCACCACCATTACACCTTCCCACAACCATATTTGCAATGTTTCCATCACAAGCCCCAATCCCTATCCCAAAACACAATCAAAATAATATATTTTATATTGTTTGTTATGCAAAACTGCTGAAAATGCTACAAAAAATAATCCATAGAAGGAATAGTGTGAAGATTGTTCTATTCTGTCAGGGGCCATTAAGACTTCTTTAGGATACCACTAACATGTTGTTAAAGGTTGAGTGATGTGAACTTTCATATATATATATATATATTTCCCTCTATGATTGGTTGCCTACTATTTAAGCCCCATTAAATGTAGTGTGGTACTCTTGGAGAATGGGTAGGGAGTGTCTTATGATGTGTCTCACAGCCACGAAAGCGGTCCAGGAATACATTCATTCAACCGTGAGGCTTGACCTGAGTGTGTTGGGAATGACTTTGAGCATGGTAATGGTTGGGTTTTGGAGGGCTTAGGCTGCTGGGGCTGAGTTCATTGAAATGGGGAGGGCTTTCACCAGCCCCTCTCTGGGGCACCCAAAGTGAAACAGCCTGGCGCAGGGTCCTGCAGCATGGCTATGGTGGGCATTCTATTGCTCCCTTCCAGGAGAGAAAGCCATGTGATCTCTAAACTGGATTCTTATAAAGAAAAGAAGTTCAGTGTTTAATTCAGTTCATATGTCCCATTTAGCTCAGTATATTCAACTTTAAACAAAAATAAAATGTTTTTTTTTGAAAATAATTTTTAAAACTTATACAGGAGTTGGGGAGATAGCTCAAACACATGCCTACACTGGCAAGATCCTGCATTTGATGTCCAGCAAGTTATAACTACTCCCAGTCCATCCTTGAGGATTGTCCCTGTCCCCATCCATGCCTCCCCTCACCTAGTCCCCCACTCCTTATCTCCAATACTGCATGGGGTGTATTCTGACCTGGGAAAGAAACTCCATATTCTAAGTCTATATGCTGAAACTGTGTCTTATACATTTGTACCAAAGATCAGTAGCAGTGATCTTTCATCTCCTGAGCACGCTTGGGTGTCCCTATCAAAAATTAATCTTTTTGATAAAGGGGGCTGGGAATATATCTCTGTGGTATGGAATACATTCTGGCACATTAATACACTACACATTACACCAAAGTGCCAATATTTCTCCATAGTTCACTGGGCCTCTTCAAGTTGCTCCATATAACCTCAATTCTGTGATCAGATTCTAAAAGTTTATTTTTATTAGATATTGTCTTCTCCCTTGCTTTGTTTTTTATGTCCACATATGAGTGAGTTCATCCCTTAACTGATTTTCTCCTCTTTGCTTATTTCACTTGACAAGCCCTGTACCAACAGTTTCATAATGATGATACAAAGATTTCATTTTCTAAAACAGCTGAGTAGCTTCTAAATTTTTTTTTTGAAATGGCTGTTTGCTTTCTGGTTATAGAGTACTTATTGTGTGTGTCTTAGAAATTAATTCTGTTAGTTGTATTGTATACAAATATTTTCCCATCTGTACAATATCTTAGTTTAATGATGCTTTATTTCAATGTGCAGAGAATTTTTAGTTCATAAAGATCTCATTTCCTTATTTTTGATTTTTTTCTTTGGCTGATGAATTTCTCTTGCTCTAGCATCAAAGATATCACTGAACTCAATATCATCTAAATCTTTACAACATTTTGTACATGAAATTTCTACATGTTGTGAGGTAGTAATCTAACTTAATTCTTTTGCCAATGGTCAGTATTCCTCAGATGACTTAATGATGAGTCATATTTTTCTCCATTTTATACCCTTCCTTCCTTCCTTCCTTCCTTCCTTCCTTCCTTCCTTCCTTCCTTCCTTCCTTCCTTCCTTCCTTCCTTCCTTCCTTCCTTCCTTCTTTCCTTCCTGCCTTCCTTCCTGCCTTCCTGCCTTCCTTCCTGCCTTCCTTCCTTCCTGCCTGCCTTCCTTCCTGCCTTCCTTCCTGCCTTCCTGCCTTCATCCTACCTTCCTTCTTTCCTATTTTAATGTTGCAATAAAGTCATTCAGTGATTACTTATTTGCAGTGCCACTTGACATCTTTGTCAATCATCAGGAATTACCAGTAAATTAACACTTGTATAAAGGTACTTCAAAGTCATGCTTCACCTGCATTTTAGTTATTTTAATAGCATTATTTCACAGTTATATGTTCTGACAGCAGACACTTAAATTCTAGTCATCTTCATTTTTTTGTGAGTTACCAGAAATCAAGGCTTTTATATTAATTATCTTTTAAATAAATTTTAAAGAAATTCTGTACTATTTACCTGTATTAACTATTTTGAGAAAAACATTAATGGATGTGATTTTTCTTCCAGAAATAAATCAAAATATAGAGATGAAATGGGGAATGAGAGGATACATTAAAAATACATTAGAGAATCATGGCTTATTAGTAATATATAGCAAGTTATTTTATTAATGAATAGAAATCCTAATGAACATAAACTATTACAGTGATAAGATACAATACTATCTACCTAAATATTTCAACATTTCATAAAAGTTAATATTTGAAGATTACTTTTCTTTGGAAAGTACATGTGCTTCTTTTGTTTACTGTAAGATTGAATATATTATCCTTTAATACATTGAATATTGAATACATTTATCCTTTACATTTTTTCCTTAAACTAATAAAAGCATAATAGTAAAGGAAGAACATACTTGGTACTGATGTCACATGACTGATGAAGATGTTAAGTGACCCTACAAGGAAGTGTCACTTAATATCCTTCAGTGTCAGCACTGAAGGACTTTATTACATTAAAATGGACAGTAAGAGATGCTCCTTTATGTGAAAGATGACCTCACTTGTATCAATTGTTATCCCGTTGCTCATCAATTTGCTCGAGTGGGTACCAGTAACATCTCCATTCATCCCTGTCACGTGCTAGTGTAGCCCATTGGCATCTGCTCGCTCCAGGAACATGAAGAGCCTCAAACCATTCATTCAGGATCTTGATGAAGAAGTTTGACCATCTTTTAGGTGGGCAGCCACGGGTTCTTTTGACAACCTGTAGAATACAGTCAGTAACAGCTCTAGTCCAGCTGTCATCTTCAAATTGCATTATGTGTTAGTGCAGGAAGAACGGTGGAGTCGAAAAGATGTGCCCAGAGCTGGAGGTTCTTCATCCTCTTAACAATTTCTTCGACTCTCTTGAAGGCATTCCAGACCACTCTCTTCTGCCTGCACAGCTCAAGTGCCAGGTCATTCGTCATGTTGAATTCTTGACCTAAGTACCCGTAACTGCTGCATTCGAAGATGTTTGTTCATTTGAGAACAAATGGAACATCAGGAACTAGTTCGTTTCTCATGAACATTGTCTGACCTTCTATCTTCACTCCATTCCTTCCCATTCCAAGTTGTAGGATGATATTCTACAACTAAAGGGTGGCACTAAAGAGTTTTGGTGAAATGGTATCACCCTATTAAACCCCTCTCTACATCTATGATCACTTCCTTGTAGAATGGTCAGATGCTGGTGGTGAATCCGTAATACAGCTTGTGGAGGGTTCTGATGTACTGAGTTTGAACGCCTTGTTTGGCTATGTCTTAAATGACAGCTTCACTCTCAAGAGAAACAAAGGCTTTCTTTAAATCGATGAATGTTAGACAGAGCGGCATCTTGAACTCTCGAGAAACCTCAATGAGCTTGGTCACCATGTGGATATGGTCAATTGTGCTGAATCCTTTTTGGAACGTGGCTTGCTTGCATGGTTGTCTTTCATTTAGTGTTCTGCCAATCCTATTCAGGATGACTCAAGTAAACAACTTGTAGACGACGGACAACAGGCAGATTGGGAGGTAGTTACCGATGTCGTGGATATCTCACTTGTTATACAACAGAACAGTCCTACTGGATTTCCAGTGAAACTGAACCTTGCATTCAGACAGGTAGTGTGTGAAGAGCCAAGCCACTGTATTGATGAGTACTGGCATTTGATTCTTCAGGTGTTTGGGTCTGACCTTGTCTGGACCAGGTGCTCTATGCTTCTTTACCAATGAAATGTCATGTCGGATTACAGAAGGGAGATCACTGGGAATGACATATCAATCCTGCGGAATTTGGTATGTATGCAGGTGGACGTGGCTATCGAAGCAATCTGAGTAGAAGTCGTGAATAAACTTTTCCATTGCCCATCTGGAAGATGTGATAGATCCATCAGGATGTCAGAGGGCAGTCATCTTGGTCTTATAGCTGGCAAAGGACAGGCAGGCATTGCGAATACTTTTCCCGGCTTCTGCCACATTGGCCAACATTGCTACTCTTCTCTCTTTGAGGTCTTCCTTTATTACTTCTCTGCACAGCTTTGCAAGCTTGAATGTTAGCTTGTGATTGCTTGAGGCTTGTGCCAAACCATGTTGGAGAATGAGCTCGAGAGTTTCCAAAGACTGCTGGTAGTGAGCCACATCTATTCAAACATAAGCATCTGATTCGGGTTATTCAGTACTCGAATGAATCAATGTTCTTGGTCAAGTTCATGTTGAGGAGGACACCAACACCACTGATGACTCTACTGTTGCATGTTCTGAGGAACAGTTCTCCAGTGTTGAAAACAGTGTGATGTGATTGATGCCTTCTTGTCTTGGTCAATTCAATGACATCGTACTTGGTCTTCTGCGCTTGCAGCATCAGGTCCTCAATGGATGCTACCAGTGCCAGCACTTTTAAATGCGTTAAAAGTGCAGTCATTTTAGTCCTTCATTTTGGCAGCCTAGTTAGGCCCTGAGATTTTAGCAGCCTCTCCTTGCTCATCCTTCTCAATGCTGCTGTATTGGGGGCTCTTCCAGAGTCAGGGAATTGAAGCCCATTTTTGTTACTGTTTTTGGCATATTGGATACACCACAGGTAGCTTGCCAGGTTTTGCCATATGGCTGGGATACCCTCGGTAGCTCATAGACGACAGGCTTTCTGAGAGAGAGAGAGAGAGAGAGAGAGAGAGAGAGAGAGAGAGAGAGAGAGAGAGAGGAACGCTTTTGGGGCTGCCTCTAATCGCCCTTACAGGTGCTCCCAGTCTACTGACTGCAAGCTTTTGGTTGACTGGCATGTAAAGATCTGCACATTGACAAACACACCACACACCTTGTACATGGACATGCTACTCACGTACAGAAAGAACTAGCCAGATTGACACGGTCAGTGCAAGGAGGCCAGCTTTGCACCTGTCTGCATCTCTGGGTAGTAATTGTTAGTTCTTTCTTTGGCAGTTGGCACCATTGCCACCCCCTTGCCATGATGAGGTGGTGAACCATCAAAAGGGAGTGGTGGGAGTAGGTAATAGAATATACATGATAACCTTTCAGTATCTGTACTGCAGGTTGAAATGCTAAAGAGAGGGAGAGAGGGAGGGGAGAGAGAAGGGGGAAAGAGAGAGAGAGAGAAGAAAAATGCCTGCCATAGGGGCAGGCAGGTGTAGGGAGTCATTTTACCTTACTGATCTTATCCTGTCACTATTTGTTTAATCACTAGCTAACCCCATGCCACACCTAGCAAAGTTTGCCACTCCTAATCTTACTGATCTTATCCTATCAGCATTTGTTTATTACTAGCTAAATCCCCTGCCACACCCTGCATTTCTATTGGGGGTCCCACCACCACCTCCTCCCAGCAGGGAGGTATAAATACTCCTCCCAGCAGGGAGGTATAATACTGTAACTGCCATAGAATAAAGGTCTTTTCTCCCTCCTCCGGGCTCTGCGTCTGTTCATTCGGCTGCCCTACGAAGGGTTCTCTCTGCTGAACAGAACTAGAACTCCACATCGACTTCCACAGGCAGGAAGGTATGGGGGCGGGGAGGGGGGTAGACAGTAAACTGGGGACACTGGGTATGGGAAATGTACACCGGTTAAAGGAAGTATTTGGACCGTTATATGATTGAAACCCAATCAGGAACAACTTTGTAACTGTGTATCTCAATAATATTCAATTTAAAAAAATTTATATGTGAAACGAAGAACTGAGGTTGTGGCTCAGTGGCAGAGCACTTGCCTAAAACTAAAACAAAATGGAAAATAAGAAAATCAAATGTAGGAATTCTCATATACTCTTAAAAGGTATAATCTAAATTTACAGTTGCAATGTGTATTTTTACCTATATTTAGTCTTATTTAAGCAAAATTAAATAAACTGAATAATGGAAGTACATGACTAATTTTTGCATTATTTTATATTTTTTCCTTAAACTAATAAAACGGCATAGTTAAGGAAGAATGTAAGTGCAGGATGATATCACTTTCTTAACTTTCAGAGGTTTAAGATAGTGTGTGAGATAGATCTTCAGAGTGAATCAGATGTTGAAAGGGAGAATGGAAGTCATTAAAAATAGAAGGTAATGTAGTGGAAAAGGATAGTGATTTACTTCGGATGGAGTGTGACAGACTATAGACAGATGAAGTCTTGGATGTGAACAGAAGACATAAATTAATGGTGAAATATGCTGGTTTAGGAGATAAATTTTGTATTGTAAACTTTACTCAGTCTCTAAATAGCAGTGGGCTTGTTAATCTGTGTCTTCTGAAAACACATACCAGAACAGAATTACCCATGCAAAACTTGATGGAGGTAATACCAATAAGGGAAATGGGAGGAATCTAAATAAGAATAAAAAAGCTGTTGGATCATGATGAAGGTGTCACTCCCTTGACATACAAAGACAGTTGTATTTGAAATGCAAATAAGGTACTCTCTTAGTACAGTATCTCTAAATAGTTTATTGTACTGGCAAAGAGACTTTATATCAAACTTTGCTTTAAAAAAATTCCTGTGTCTTCCAGTCATTGATTGGGAATTTACACAAACTGTGACTTGACACATATACAGTGATGAATTTCAAAGTCCTACTTAGTGAAATAATGGTTAATTATACATCCCATTTTGAAAGGCACTTAAAAATTTTATTGCTATATTCCAATAAGTCCTTGAAAAGTAACTTTCTGGGTTACAGCTCTATCATTGACTAATGTCTACTTCATAGGGTCATTAAAATAAGATGGAGAAATATTTATAAAAAATCACAAACTAATGGCTTAAGAGGTAGTACAGTCATTGAGGCACTTGCCTTCATGACCAAGGTTTAATCACTGGCTCCACATACAGCTCCCTGACCTATGCCCCAAAGTAATATATAAGCACAGAATCAGGAGTAAGCACTGAGCACAATAGTATGTAACAAAACATGCACACACACACACACACACACACACACACAGGATGTAATGTAGTAAAGAAACTTATAGATATTGATAGCATGTTGAAGAAATTGATGATAATGGTAAAAGACTATCAAGATAAGAATTTCACTTTAATGGGGTTACAGATCAGGAATTCATAACCATTTCAGGAAAATGGTGTATTACTAAATTGATTTACAGGAGTAATAAGAAGTTGTTGAGAGAAGTTCCAAATGTTAGAAAAAGTATTCTTTTTCTCTAAATATAATAGGATTTAAAAGAAAAAATTATAATGGGATTCAAAAAAATATGGAATGGGACTTAGAGAAAAAGAACAAAACAAGTTGAGACTTTTAGCATACACTAGTTTTTGAATGAGAGATCAAATTAGAGACCTTTGTCAGAAAATTGTCATATTAATAAGAAAATATAACCAAAGGCTATTGAGTTCAAAATCATGAACTCAATAATTGACTGTAATTCTGAGAAGGTAGGACATATAAATAAATACTGAGTAGAATTATTAAATGGGGAGAAAAGTTTGCTTTTGTTAAACCAAAAGTGTAAATTAGAGGAAAAAAGAACCAAACATCATTCCTAAGATTTTTCAATTGTTCTTTTGGGGTACTTGTTAAAGGACTAGAAGCAGCATAAGGAAGTTGGTCAAGGGTATTGAGCACTTTGTTGGAAGTAGGATGCAGCGATCCTATACGTTGATATCATAAATGTTAACACTGCTTTAACCATATAGTATTTATAACTATAATAAAATAAATATTAAAATTAAAAAATTAAGAGGAATGTTAAAAGTAATTATAAGGTAGATCCAGTCAATACATGCAAGATTTAGATTTTTTAATTTATTGTTTGAACAAATTAATTACAGCCCCGAATAAAGTTCAATAGCCTGACCTTCCAGCTACTGCTTTGCTATTCCAGCTAAGGTTGCATCTGGCTGACATCACCAAGGCTAATCGGAACAGGAGGCAGAGCTTCTCCCTTCCCAGCCTCTACACTCAACCTGCTCCATATAAATGAGTCCACACCATAGCTCCTTTCTTCCTTTCTACCTGCTGCTTTGTCGCTCTGCCTCTGGCTGACATCACTAGGCCTAACCTGGAATGGGAGGTAGAGTCTCTCTCACCTGGCAAGCTCCCAGCAGCACTGATGCTCAACTTACTCCATATGAAAGGGCTCAAACCACAGCTCCTGAAGCACGAGGCAGTTTCTGGGGCCTTGTGCCACATCTACTCACAAATAACAGGCTGCTCATATTTGGTGAAGGCAGTTGGAAAAGGAAGAGCAAACTCAGCTTCATGCTTCAGCATTTTCCCAGGTGTCTAACTACAAACACTCACCCTCAGCCCAGCCAGAACACTAGAAAAGCAATGGGAAAAATATAGAAACCCACCAAGCTAAATGAGTAAAAACAGTATCACTGAAGACGTAAACAACACCAGTAAACTCTCAGTGCCTTAATATGACAATATGATGAAGATGTTCAACGAGTTCCAATAAACGACAGCACAGGTAGCAAAGTACAAGAAAGTGTAAGAGTTGAAATGGAAAAACGGCTATTACAATCTGAAATGACAGAAATAAAAAACATGGGAGGTGATATGAAAATAATTCAATATAAGGTCTGAGGAGCAAAATAAAAGAAACGGAGCAAAAGATCGAGGTACTCCAATATGAGGAGGAAGAAATTACTGGGAAACAGCAGAGAGTGGAAAATAGTCTGGGAAAAAATGAACCAGGGAACCATGGGATGAGTTCAAGAGAAACAATATAAGAATTATAGGAGTCCCTGAAGAGCAGGAAGGCAAATGTGATAAAGAAACAATACTTAAAAAAATCATCAATAAGAATTTCCTATATTTGAGGATCACAGACACAATGAGCTCTGTATGGTACCAGTGAAAACAGACTCAGCTGGGAAAACCCAAAGACATATTATACTCAAAATGACTAAACACCAACATAGATACAGAATGTTCAATGCAGCATGATTTTTTAAAAAAGAACTTACATACAATGTAAGCACATAAGATGCAGAGATCTATCAAATGAAATTCTTCAAGCCAGAAGGGTAGAGAGGGATGTAACACATAAAGTTAATGAAATAAACACTTCCCCAAAATACTGAATGCAGTTAGATTATTTAGATTTCAGGGAATAATACTGAGTAGAATGGACAGGCAACAGGTTTAGGAAACTGTCTTGAACCCGGTTTTTCAAAAACTGTTAAAATTTTTAATTAGGTACAAAATATTGAGTGCATAAATGATCTATGTGAAAGAAAAGAGAACAATGCTACATTCATTTTTCTAATATTGAGAGAGAAATGGAAAGAAAGCACTATAATAGTAAGTAATTTGCAGGCTTTCAGATAAATTCAACCTTCAGGTAAATATTTTGAATTTTTATTTCTTTTTTTTTTCTTTCATTGTTTTTTGGCCCATTCCTTAGCATAAATTTAGGCAGCAAGAAAATTGTTGCCAGTGAGCTTAAACAACTATACTTGTAGATAGGTTTTATTAAAGTTTATATTTGATAAATCAAGGCCATAGAGAACTTAAACCAAAAAAGCAGGAGTAGAACCCAGGTTAAAAAATTACTTATCAGAATGAGGACAAAGCAAAAGAAAGGAAGGATATATGAAGTGATTTTACAAATTAAAATAGTGGAAGATAAGTATTTGTATGTGGGGACCCTTAAAGTTTTTAGTAAAACAGAGAAAATATCTTCATCATTATCTTACCTATCACAAAATTTCGTTAGGATAATAAGTTTCACTGTCTCACATATAATAAGTTTCACATACATTGATCACATTTCTGCTGCTGGTCCTATTTAAAATCCCAAGAAGCATTTCTACTCATTGCTGATGGTATTAATAAAATGATTCCATTAAAACACAAATTAGGCTAATAATTTATTAAATTTATTTAGATTGAATCTGATTGATTTGATATGCTAATCAACTTGACAACGTTTGAATCAGAGAACCTATTAATTTAATAAACCTTTATTAACTATGTTGTTCACGATGTTAATAAAGGAATCAGTTTAACCCATTAATAGGAACTGATCAGCTTGGGTTGTCAAATTAAGATACAGAAACAAACAGTAATGACATTTATAAAAACTTTCTCAAAGAACTTGGTCAGTTCATGAATATTTATGTTTACAAATATATGCTTACATGTTTACAAATGTATGTATGCTTATTACAAAATGTTTACGAATTTTGAAATAAGTATAGAAAATGGCAATACTCAGTATTTGCATTTGAGGTAACTTTTGTTCTGAGATCAAGTTTTAATATATCTCTTCCCTTCCTCCCTCCTCCCTCCCTTCCTCCCTCCCTTCCTCCCTTCCTCCCTTCCTTCCTTCCTTCCTTCCTTCCTTCCTTCCTTCCTTCCTTCCTTCCTTCCTTCCTTCCTTCCTTCCTTTCTTCCTCCCTCCCTCCCTCCCTTCCTCCCTTCCTTCCTCCCTTCCTTCCTCCCTCCCTTCCTTCCTCCCTCCCTTCCTCCCTTCCTCCCTTCTTTCCTCCCTTCCTTCCTTCCTTCCTTCCTCCCTTCCTTCCTTCCTTCCTTCCTTCCTTCCTTCCTTCCTTCCTTCCTTCCTTCCTTCCTTCCTCCCTCCCTCCCTCCCTCCCTCCCTCCCTCCCTCCCTCCCTTCCTTCCTTCCTTCCTTCCTTCCTTCCTTCCTCCCTCCCTCCCTCCCTCCCTCCTTCCCTCCCTTCCTTCCTTCCTTCCTTCCTTCCTTCCTTCCTTCCTTCCTCCCTCCCTTCCTTCCTTCCTCCCTCCCTTCCTTCCTTCCTTCCTTCATTCCTTTCTTCCTTCCTCCCTTCCTTCCTTCCTTCCTTCCTTCCTTCCTTCCTTCCTTCCTTCCTTCCTTCCTTCCTTCCTTCCTTCCTTCCTCCCTCCCTCCCTTCCTTCCTCCCTCCCTTCCTTCCTTCCTTCCTTCCTTCATTCCTTTCTTCCTTCCTCCCTTCCTTCCTTCCTTCCTTCCTTTCTTCCTTCCTTCCTTCCTTCCTTCCTTCCTTCCTTCTTTCCTTCTCCCTTCCTTCCTTCCTTCCTTCCTTCCTTCCTTCCTTCCTTCCTCCCTCCATTCCTTCCTTCCTTCCTTCCTTCATTCCTTTCTTCCTTCCTCCCTTCCTTCCTTCCTTCCTTCCTTCCTTCCTTCCTTCCTTCCTTCCTTCCTTCCTTGCTTCCTTCCTTTCTTCCTTCCTTCCTTCCTTCCTTCCTTCTTTCCTTCTCCCTCCCTCCCTCCCTTCCTTCCTTCCTTCCTTCCTTCCTCCCTCCCTCCCTCCCTCCCTCCCTCCCTCCCTCCCTTCCTTCCTTCCTTCCTTCCTTCCTTCCTTCCTTCCTTCTTTCCTTCCTTTTGTCCTTCCTTCCTTCCTTCCTTCCTTCCTTCCTTCCTTCCTTCCTTCCTTCCTTCCTTCCTTCTTTCCTTCCTTTTGTCCTTCCTTCCTTCCTTCCTTCCTTCCTTCCTTCCTTCCTTCCTTCCTTCCTTCCTTCCTTCCTTCCTTCCTTCCTTCCTTCCTTCCTTTTTTCTTTCTTTGGCTACATGCAATGAGCTTTGGAGTTACTCCTGATCATTCCTGGTGGGGTTTTGGGAAACATTTGGGATGCTGAGGCTCAAATCTGGGTTTGCTGTGCAAGGCAAATTCTTGCTCACTGGATAATATCCCCAATCTCCTCAAATTTTAAATATTTTAATAATTTAGAAATACTAATTTGGAGACTGGGGATATGCTACAGCAGGAAGTGCACTTGTGTTGCATGTGGCTGACTCAGGTTCAATTCTTAGTCACCCATATGGTTCCAAAAGTAATGCCAGGAATAATTCCTGAGTACAGATCTAGGAATAAACCCTGACTATCACTGAGTGTGGCTCAACGCCCCCCTCATAGAAAAAATTAATTGTGATTCCCATTGAATAATTATTATTATTATGCCTTAGATTACATTATTTTACCTGGGTTATATATTAACACGTGTAGTACATTTAGCATGTATTGAACACATAAATATATATAATGATTTGCTGTCAAGCTGTTACATTTATTGTTATCTCCACAGTATATTATTAGATTTTGAAAATTAATTAAGCTGATTAAATTGGGCATGAACTCTACACTAGTTTTTTTAAAAATTATATTCTGAATGTTAATTTTATCATTTTATTATTATTTTCCCCCTTTTTTTGATTCATTGTGAAATACAAAGCTTTTATATTTGAGCTTCAGTCATATAATCATCAAACACCCATCCCTACACCAGTGCACACTTTCCACCACCAAAATCCCCAGTATTCCACGCCCTCCACCCCCCCCACCCCATTCCAACTCTTACTCTGCTTGTGTGGCAGACAATTTCCCCTGTACTCTCTCTCTACTTTGGTCACATTTGATGTTTCAACACCAGTCTCACCACTAGTCAAACCTGCCGAAAAGGCAATGCTAGACAATTTGTTTTGTATTGCTTGTTATGGATAGAACATAATGTCTAGGAAATTCTGTGTCATTCTCTTCTGGGAGTTTTAGTTTATAGTCTCTGGGTCTAGGCCATTGATGAGATTGCATGGCGGCAAGGGCAGTTTGTGGGTGTGACTGTCAAGCTTCTGGAAAACTAGGGACCTGGGGGAAGGAGGCCCAGTCCTAAACCAAGTGGGCTTGGAGATCTCAGTCACAAGTTCCCTCACATCTGGGTTTTCCTGCCGGTCTGCTCTCTGGTGAGGTTCATTCTGTTTGGGGTGAGGCTCATCTGAGCATGTGGAGAGTGGCCTTGGGCATGGCAGTGGTTGCGTTCTGGAGGTTTTCGGCTGTCAGAGTTCTGCTTGGAGCAGGGAGGGAAACTCAACCCATCTCCCTCCAAGGTGCCCCCATGAAGACAGCCTGGCATGGGTTCAGGCCATTCTGCAATGCTGTCTTCTGGGAGCTTTAGTTTATAGTCTCTGGGTCTTGACCATTGATGAGACTTCATGGCACCAGGGGCAGTTTGTGGTGTGACTGCCAAGCTACTGGAAAACTGGGGGCTTGGGGGGGAGGAGGCCCAGTCCTGATCCAAGTGAACCTGGAGCTCTCAGTCATGGGTTCCCACCTACCTCTGCACTACAAGCCCTAACTGCACCTTTTAATTTCTTTCGAGATTTATGGATCTCTGAAATAAGGCCAATAAATGAGCTTGCATAGCTGAGCTAGAGGTGGTTTATGGGTGTACCTCCCACATACCTAACTTTTGGCCATTTAATTTTTGGTAAACTTGACCCCAAGGTGTTGGGGTCTGGCCAAAGGCACAGTGTAGGATAACATAGTTACAAGGATAACTCTTCAATTTTGATCCAGACACTTCATTTCTTCAAACTGTGACTAAATGACTCTTATCATTGGTGACTCTTATCACCCCTGGACAGTGCAGGGCAATTGGACGCTATACTATAAGCACTGCTCTGGACCCAGGGTCGGACTGAAATCTTATCACAACTAATAAGACCGTATTGTTATTTGAAATTGTGTTGTAATTTGGAATTGTTCCTCATTTTCAAATTTTGTGTTTTTGTAAAAAGAAAAAGGGGGATATGTAGGATAACATAGCCTCAGGTAGTTTAGGTTTATTGGGTTACTCCCATTACAGTGCTCCTATTCCTCTTTGTTTATTTGTAGCTTCTTTCTTAGTGTTCTGTTGACTTGTAAATAATGTTTTTCTCTTCTCCTTGAGTCCTTTGCATAGTTTATTCAGAGCAAATCCTTTTTGTATCGACACAGGAAGACTTAATAAATGTTATGCTTTTGTAACCTGGGAGTCATTTGACTCTACATGATATTTTCCTCCAGGGCATCTGTTCTCTTGACCTAAGCCTCAGCTGCCCTTACTTCCTAGCATCCCCAAAGCAGGGTCCCGACGACGTGGGACGAGAAGAACTCAGGGCAAGCGGTGAATTGTGTGCTACCCTGGCATCGAGATGGGCCTGGCCAAAGTGCCTAATGCTTAACTATAAATTAAGAGCTTGATCATGGACAAATGTTCTCATGATCCAAACAGTGATAACTAGATTCGGACCCTGCTAGGGTGAGGAATGATTAATCTGGCCTGAGTGCTGTGGTCTGAGCCTGTGGCAAGATGTTGCCAGGAGAGCTGCCTTGCAAGCCTCAATGTATCTCTTGCTATGTCCATACAAAAATAACTAGTATTAAGATGTTCCTGGATTAAGGAAAAGAAAAAAACCTTAAGAGTGAGGAAGGGCTTTGGAATGCCCTGCCCTCAGGAAGGGCTTTCTTATGTTGATTATGCTACCTGGCTGGGTGTAGCCTAGAAGGCAAGGTGGGAGAGAGAAGGAGGAGGAGACAGAGAAGCCAGGGAGAGGCAGCAGTTGATCCAGAGAGAGGACGGAGCTGGGAGTGCGGGAGATGAGAAAGATGGAAGATTGAATAAACGGTAACTAATCAGCAACCAGCTTGGTCCTCGTTCTTCCCTCGCCTGTCCTTGACCACCGGCCGTCCCGATCCAGTCCACACACTGCGCTTCCAGGGCACCGAACGCGGGCGGTGAGACAGAGCCGCCCGGAGAGCCCGTGAGTGCACTCGCCCCTCAGCAAGCTTTAGTTTTTTACAGCACAGTAGCAATTTGAGGGAATCTGGAAGTATGAAGGCATCATTAAGCTGCTGAAGCACTCGTCCCACAGGTACGGGTTTACCTACTCGAGGCATCATACTCCAAGTGGAGAATCTCTTTTAACCTTTTAAATGTCTTTTTTTAAATTTTGTTATAAATTATCTCCAGATATATGGTTTTATTTCTATGATAATTTTAACAAAGAAGGTAGACATTGCTGTTGAAATAAATCAGACACATTAGTAAATTGCATTGGGATCTTACTATGTTTATCTAGGAAAATTCAATACAAATTGTGTGATAAAGACAAAGTAGGATGAAAATATACTAACATGCTGCATAAGGGTGACTTTTCAACCCGTAATTTTCAATAGAATTGTTCATTATAGTTGAGACCCAAGTAAGTTAAAATTTAAGGACATAAAAAAACATATTAGCTCAACATGATTGGTTGATTAGTAATATAAGTTGCAAAATAATATAGCACATTTTCTTTAACCAAAAAACAATAGATAACTGACTACCCTATAATGAACAACATTACCACCTACTCAGAAATTGGGGTCTTTCATCAATTCATTTTTATATTCATGCATATTTTAAAAATTTTCGCGTATTTTACCATCACAAAGTATCACAATTATAGCTTCTTTTGATATTGCTATTGTTGTTATTGCTTAGGCTATACTCAGGTTTCACTACTGGCAGTGCTCAGGACAACATATGGGATGTCATAAGTTGGCCACATGCAAGACAAGCACTTCAATCACTGTATTATCACTCCAGTTCCAGTTACAACTTTTTATACCTTTGTAATAAATATTTATAAATACTTCATGAATGATAAAAGTCATGAAGAGATTCATAACTAGATGTCAGGGGAACAGTAAAAGGACATTTTTGGCTATCAATGTTGTTAATAAATTAACAAATCAATTCAATAATATAGTGTAAAATTGGGCTGGAGCGATAGCCCAGCGGGTAGGGTATTCACTCTGCACGCGGCCGACTCAGGTTCAATTCCCCCGCCCCTCTCGGAGAGCCTGGCAAGCTACCGGGAGTATCTCACCCGCACGGCAGAGCCTGGCAAGCTCCCCGTGGTGTATTCAATAGGCCAAAAACAGTAACAAATCTCACAATGGAGACGTTACTGGTGCCCGCTTGAACAAATTGATGAGCAATGGGATAACAATGACAGTGACAGTGTAAAATTATCCCTTTTAAATTAGTAATTCTGACATCGTTTCTACTCTTCAACAAAACACTACTAAACTGCAAATATGAGCTTAAAATTTCAGAAACACTTCTCTATTCATAGAGGAGTTGTCTTAAAAAATTCTAAGCAAGTGCTCATGTGATTACAATGAACATGAGAATCATAAAAAAAAATTGGATTCTGAATAAATCCTCTGTTATATTAAGGTTTCCTGGCAATGGGAGTGAGTTGTTTCTTCAGAATTCCATTTCCTTCTCTGTAGTGCCCTGAGAAATATCCCCTCAAAATAAAAATGAAGGAGTCAGCAGTATAATCTTATGGTCCAGTAAAACAGATGAGTTTTTATCAGGGTCATTAGTAGAAGTCAAGTACTTGCGATTACCTTGTTCGCTATTGTTTGTGATATTGGTGAAAAAAATCTTTGCTTAGGTCCTCTTTTTATAGTGCCTAAACTCTATATGGGTCAAGGAGATAATGCAAAGTTTAAGACACTTGTCAAGCATAGATCCTTTTTAAAATCCAGGCACCAGATATGATCTTCTGAGCACTGTCAGGGTTGGCCCCTGAGCATCTTTGCGTGTGGCACCAAACAAACAAGAAAGCCTTACAAAATAGAGAACCTGAAGTCTCAAGTAAATTAAGAATAGTATTAGACAAAACAAATGCATTTTTGATATTACGTTTTTTCCTAAAATGAAAAATCCCTTAGGTACATTTATACACTTTTTAAAAAATACAGATGGTCTTCTTAAGTACTAGTTATTTATAATATATCTGCATTCAATTTTACACATGCGCACACACGTACACTGAAAAATCTCCATTTAGTCATCTTTATCATTAACTTTATTTGATTATTTCTGGTTTACTAAGAACCTAGTTGGTACTCATATGCAATATATTTTTATTCTATAACACTCTGGGGAAAATAAATTAATAACGCTGTGTTTCAGTTCATCCTTATTAGTATATTGAAAAAGAAAAAGGAGAAAATAAGTGCTCTGACCAGTAGATGTTTTCACATTCTGCTCAAAATAGTTTGTTGCAAGGAGAGTATTAGACTCCCTTGGACTATTTGTAATTTTCTTTGTAGCTATATTTTTGACTTTCATATGTTTTTCTTAAGTGCAATAATATCTACTTTACCTGACTCCTTTAAGCAGAACCCAGACCATAACAAAATGAATGTTGAAAAATTCTGTTAACACAATCAAGATATGTACACAAATATGTGCTGCCATCAGCCTTCACTCACACAAAATATTACTTAAGAAAAAGAAGCAGAGTGCCTTATTCGGAGCACAACACAACTATCCCGATTAATGTTATTCTCAACTTTATCATCTTTATTGTGCCTTCTCTCATCCTCTTAAATTCTTATTAGTTCTCTTGTCCTAACTTTCTTTATGTTGTCTATTAGACAACATAATGCCAATAAAGAATTGTCTATCAATATCTGACATTAATTACTTCCATGAGTAGCTTCTTTTATGCTGATTCTTATTCTTCTTCTCATATATTTCCTTCTTTTTCCATAAGTTCCTCTAAATTTCTATAATTGTCCAATGATCTTCCTCTTCCTTCTCATTATTCACTTCAGTTTTTGTATTATTCTTTTATCTGTAGGAACTAAAATTTAAAAAAAACCAGATTGCATCTAGGTAGTTAGAAACTGAGAATGTTCCGAGAAACAGTGTCCTTTTGAGGAATTTAGCTTTCAACTCATGAGAGTTGAACCAAAAAGATTTGGATGTTCCATTGTAAGAAATACTTTCAACTGTCAACTCAGCTCTCCTAGATGAATAGTTCTATAGTTTGTACAAACTTTTTCTCAGATATTCAATTCTCACTACTGTTGTAAAAGAAATTCTCACATCATATTACAATCTTGAATATATTGACTTTTAGAGAGATTACCAGGTCAGCCTGACCTAAACTTTAGTACCTTTTGAGCTCAGTCAAGGTCAGAGACATTAGAAGTGAGAGATCAAATTTGTAGATATAGACTCAAACTGATCTGAAAACAAAAACTAAAACTAAATCTAGTGAAAAGTCTTTTAGTTATCCTAATAAATAAGGATCATCCCCCAAGAAAGATTTAGTAAGAAAATGAGGTGCTCAATTAGACTGCTCATCTGAAGAATCTTGGAAGAAGGTCTTGGACTCAGGTGAGAATAATAATATGAAAAATAGTCATTTGCAATTTTGTTGGAAACACACAAAAAATTAAAAAATAAAGCTGTACCAGATTTTTGACCTATAGAAATAGTACAGTAATCATTTTTCATTGCTTTAACTTTATGGTAATTTATTTTGTAGCAATAGAATTTTAATGCATTTTTATGTGGATTGCCAAGGGAAAGCCAGGGCTTTCATTCTATCTGCTCTTCTTTGCTTTGATTTTCATTTGCTAAAATTATATTTATTTAACAAGGATTCTTTTATTGTTTTCTAAAGAAAGGGACAATGTATCAAATACCAATTTGTTTTTTAATATGTATATCTATAGGCACAGATGATTTATCACTGAAATAATCAATCTCTAAATGAGGAATTTGGAGGAGACACTGGACAATGGTGGAGGGATTTGCACAGCTGGGTGGAGGGTATATTGCTGGGATAGTTCAGGCATGAATTTCTAACACCAGTTTGCAAATTACAGTGCCCCATATAAATACTGAAATAGAAGGAATTTAGAATACAGGAAACTATCAGCAACAAATTATTATTAAAATATCATAAGCTTTTCATAAGCTTGATCTTAACACCAGGATACCCACATCCTTTCAATCATTCCCCTTAAAATTTCAATTTCTGGATCAGGGATATAATATAGCAGGAGAGCAATTGCTTTGTATATATGGAGTCTTAGGTTTGATCTCCAACACTACAACATTTTTTTAAAACAGTCCTGTTATTTCTAAGTTTTTATAGTGGGACTCATCGGAGATCTTTTTCCCTTTCTTCTACATTAATCATTAGTGAGGGAAATGCGTATCCTCTGTGTGCATGATATGAAACAGGATTATAAAATGTGGGACAGATTTAATTCTCTGTAAGGAATCTTTAATATAGAACCCACCATTAACTACTATAGTCCCATTTCCCTGTCCCCATTTTAATCCAGAGATTCACAACAAATCAAGTCCTCAAGATGGGGGGAGGGGTTCTTTTGAGCTTGTTAGATAATTACACACCCCAAATCAGAGGTAGATGTGTGAATTTTGTTTTCTACTCAGATAAAAGAAGAAGAATACTTTCTAGCTTTAAGGGAGACAGTCTTGCTTTTCTCTCCTGCCATCAGCAAAGAAGTACTATGCCGCTCAGATAGTTGCTGGCTGTCATCTTGAAACCATGACAACTAGACTTAGAAAGTTACTGAGTATAAAAGAAGAAAAGAATAATAAGATTTGGACTCTTGAGTATATCGGGTTTGAGTTGGGTTATATAGCAACATATTTAAGTCCACTCTACCCCTAAATATTATATTAAGAAATACATTTATTTGTTAAATCACTGTGATTTGGGGCACTTTCTGTTACCTGCAGCTCAAATTTCCTAACAGATAACACAAACGATCAAAGTTCACTGTCAGTATGCAGTTTAAACTTCAGATGAGCTTTATTCTCAAATGTAAAGTATTTCCAAGTCCTGCAAAATTTCATCTCCAGTTTCCCAGGCAACTATCACATGTCACTCATGGATGTTGCGAAGCACACAGGTAATATTCTGTCTCATCACTTCCATTTCAAATCTGGGGAAAGACAAATGAAATGGGTGCCAATAAATCCTCAGGGCTGCAGAGATAAGAGAAAAGAATAAAAATTCAAGCATCAAAGGCAAGTAAACAATCTATGTTGCTATCTGATCTCCCTTTTCCATTCTGTTTTCATTTTCTTTTTTAATGCGGACATGAGAGATCCAAAGTTAGATATAAATTTTCTTGGAAGTAAAGTCTTTCTTTATGCTTTATTTTCCTGGGTATACTTAACCCTCACACATAAGAAATACTGTTTCTTGCAAAGAAAAAAAATTCACCTCAGGAAAAATATATCCAATTCCTAATTCACTAAATAAGACTCCTTAATCCCTTTAATTCTTCACATCACAATAAAATTTAATCATAGTATAACAGATTTTAATAAAAATAATTTTTAAGTCAGCATTATGATTCTTACTGTTCTGTAGTTCTCAGTTATACAGTAAATGATAGAAATAATTTGAGAGCTTTATTTTTTCAAATTTCACAATGTTCTTTTCATCACAGAAAATCATTTTTTAATGGTTACTTTGGATGGAAATCAAGTGAAACTCTCATTTGTGCCAGTGAAGAAATTTCCTAAAACGCACATCATTCAGATCATTTGATGATTTCTATACACACTAACAACTCAGTCAGAGTTAAGTGAAAAACTTAATTGCTCACGAATACAATTTATTGGCAGCATATTAGACTCTTGGTTCTTACTGCTTGCCGTGTATTGTCCAAATAGTAGTCAATATGATACTGTTAATCACAAACCATCATATGTAATCTCTGTTCAAAATCTTCAACAACTACCATCTCAGAACACAGAGACTATAAAGATTCTAATGCAATCTCTGCTAATTTTCAAGGCAAACTCTGCTAAATTTCTGCTAATCTCTCCAATTGTGGGGGAGGGGTTGGGGTTGGTAAAACCAGTTTTTTTTTTTATATACCTAAACACTTTATTTATTTATTTTTATTTTTTACTAGTGACTCACCGTGAGGTACAGTTACAAGCTTATGAACTTTCGGGTTTGTATTTCAGTCATAGAGTGATCGTTTACCCATCTCTTCACCAGTGCCCATTCTCCTCCATCAATGTTCCCAGTATCCCTCCCACCAACCCACCCTGCCTCTGTGGCAGAGCATTCCCCCTTGTTTTCTCTCCTTTTAAAACCAGTTTTTATTTATTTATACGCAGGGTTTAAGTGCTCTATTGATGAACTATATCCCTGACTCAAGAATTTTAGATTGCATTATACTTTTTAAAATTATTTTTAATTGAATAACCATGAGTTACAGTTACACAGCTGTTAATGATTGGGTTTCAGTCATACAATGTTTCATGCACCCATCCTTTCACTAGCATACATTTTCCACCACCAATGTGCCCTGTTTGCCTCCATTTTAAATATTGCCATACTTCATTTCTCAAAGTTCTCTATATCACATACCTTGACTTCTTTGGTGCTTAAAATGCCAAGTCAAGCATGCTTCGGTTTAGTGTCTCTGCTCTTGCATGTCCCCTCTGTCTGGGAATCTTCTCCAGAGCTATTCAAGTGGCTTACCCATTCCAGTCAAGCTTCTACTGGAACATCTCCCTATCCAAATGTCTCTCCTCACTCAGCATATAAGAGATAACACTGCTTCTATCATCCTTAATCTTTTCATCATTTTTGCATAATTTCCTATACTATTTGTTATCACTTGAAAATATCATATATTTTATATGATACAATATATGAAACAGAACAAGAACATGAGCTCCACTCCAAGTTATCGAGAATTTTCTTTCATTTATTGCTATATTCTATCATGCATAAAATACCTAACAGAGGAAAATAACTAATAAATTCATAAATAAATTTTTATTTCAATGAAAGAATCAAAAACCATATACAATATATCCAGATAAAATATGGTTTCAATGAAAGTATTTTATCCTTAAATTTAATATGATATTTATTTACCTGATATGGTTCCCCAAGCCTTACCAGGAATGATCCCTGAGCACACAGACAGGGGTAATCCCTGAACACAGCTGGGTGTGTTCTACTTCTAAAAACACTAAAACAAGCAAACAAAAAAACTAAGACACTGAGCTAAACAGAACACTATACAAAGCAGTTTACTGACAAATTTCACTGGAGAAAGCAGCCATCATATCAGGCTGTTTTCTCCATGTTTGCTGCTATAAAGTACAGAACTGCAAACAAGTTCAAAGCCAAGAGGCATTTACCTAGAATTGGGCAAAGGTAAGCAGAGAAAGAGGAAAAGAACTTACATTCTGCACTGGACATCTCAAAGTGTGATGGTCTGCTATGTGCAGAAGTTTTTCAATGATTCAATTTTGTGCTTGCACCCAGCAAAGGGATAGAGGCCAAGAATGTCCTAATCATGGCACAGAAAGAACTCAGAGCTGGGAGTTGTGAAGTTGTCCCAGGCTGTGGCTGAAGCAGACACCCAGGGGGTGAGACTTGCCTAGTAGGTTGTAGCTGGTAATAATTATCATCAGACAGGTACTGGAAAATGCAAAAATTCCCCCCAGAATCCACAAAGGTGAGATTACTAAACAACATGGCTACACGTAGGTACACATGACCCCAAACTCCCACCACTACCCAAGCTGGTCAGGCATAGACTCCATATGAGTCTGCAGACATCAGCAACATTGAACCCTGTATCAGAGCACTGGCGAGGCAGCCTAAGTCCTACAGCAGCTACAGGACACCACAATTCTCCAGTTGTCTTCGAAGAATACATAGTCTTGAACCGTAGTCTCATTCTAATTCTTTAAAACATAAGCAAACCAGAACACCCAGAAGGAGAGAGAGAACAAAAGGGAATGCTCTGCCACAGAATCGGGGTAGGGTGGGTGGGGTTGGGATGGGGGGTGGGAGGGATTTGGGGGTCATCGGTGGAGGAGAATGGGCACTGGTGGAGGGATGTGTAGTGGAGAATTGTATGACTGAAACACAAGCAAGAAAACATGCAAATCTGTAGCTACCTTCATGTGATTCAATAATAATAATAATAATAATAATAATAATAATAATAATAATAATAAAAAACATAAGCACCTGGTCATAGCTCAGGGCAACTTATTCACAGATTGTCACTCTTAACCATAGGTAACACTGCACAATTAAAAGCTGGAGGAATTCAGTTGCTTGAAAGGGAGTCAAAAGTTCAGGAAGAAATTCAAAAACACCAAACATTTCTATACTGTTCAAGGAAGATTTCAAAGAAACAATGCTATTAATACACAACAAACTGAAGAAGCTGTTAAAAAGAACATCAGTAAGCTCAAAGAAAGATTGATGAAAAGAAATAAAAAAAAATTTAACTTTATCCGAATAAAATTAAAGGTGCTAAAGAGTACAGAAACTGACCTAAAGATATAAAAGCAGGATGAAATTCAGAAATTCTCTGAATTTCAGAGAAGCTGAAATTCAGACCGGTGACTTCAACATTGATAATGAAGAGGAAAAAGAAAGACTTATATAAAATCAAGAGGACTGAAGAGACCTATTAGGCAATACTATGAGGAACATTTTCTGTATCATATTACACCAGTAATAGAGCAGACTGCTTTCTGAATACCATAAGGGAAAAAAAAAAGGAATAATGACTTGTGGAAGAAGTAATAGCTTAGAATTTCCCTACCTCAGAAGAGCTAGATACATATTTATCTGAGTAGTTCAAAGGATTCCATAAAAAATGAACCCAAACAGAGGAAACATACTTTATACTAATGGCTAAAATTAAGTGAAACATAGACTCATTCAAGCAGTAAAAAATGAAGCACAGACTCATATTTAGGTATGACCCAGTAAAACTTACACCAGATATTCCAAGTGAAACTCTCAAGAGGAAACTTGTACTTGGAAGGTCTTGAGCAAGAATGGAATGGGATGATACATTCAACAGACTGGATGAAAAGAACCTTTAATCAGAATCCTGCTTCACTACCAGATTATAACTCTTATTTAAGAAAGTGGCAAAAGCATTTACAGACTGACGGCAGGTAAGGACATATTTTTGCCTCTAAATAAGCCCTGCAAGGAAAACACAATATTCTCTAATAAATGCAAGGAGAACCCATTTTGAATTAGAAAAATAGATGACTTTGTAAAATTTCATACCCCTTATTTCTCATATCTTACATAAAATGTAATTCAAAACAGACCAAAAGATTAGATTAGAAATCAATAAAATATGCTGAGAAAAATAAGGGTTAAAGGCTTCAGGATTTGGACTTCAGAGTTATCTTCAATGTTTTGATTTCATTAGCAAAGATAGAAAAATAAATGAATGAACAAATGGGACTACATTTAATGAGAAAGCATTTACATAGTGAAAGAAACTCAGGCAAAGATAAAAAGAACAGCCTATTGAAAGGAAATACTTGTACACCATACATTACATGAAGGACTAATATCCAAGATAAATAAATCACTAACAAAGCTTGTTCACAACAGCACCAACAATTATATCAATAAATAAATTGTTAAAATTTATTTTTTAAATAAATTTAAAAACTGGACTGGATAAAAACAGACATTTCCCTGAACAAGGCATGCAGATAGACAGTAGCATTGTAGTGAAATGGAATTAGAGGAGACGTGGGACAGCCTCGCAAGCTTCCCATGGTGTATCTATATGCCAAAGCCAGTAACCAGCTGAATCATATTCCCCTGACCCTGAAAGAGCCTCCAATACAGCATCTTTGGGATGGCCAAGAAGAGAGAGGCTTCTAAGATCTCAGGGATAGGACGAATGTAGAGGTTACTGAGACCACTCGAGCAACTCGACGATCAACGGGATTTCATGATTCATAATTTGTTCTCTAGGTCAGCTATGCTAACTCTAGATTACAGTGAATTTGCTGCTTCTGAGTGGGCTTTGTAAGGAGTGAAGCATAGCACTCCTAATAACAAAACTTTTTCCATAGCTCTTATTTAACAGCTCCAATTTCATCTCTCACCATAAAAAAGTAAAAATAAATAAAAAAATAAAAACAAGATACAGTCAGAAAATTCAAAAGTGGCAGCTAAAAAGCCCAAAGGAAAAAGCAAATCAGAACATCAAGGCATGGAGAAAAGGCTTGATGCTGTGAAGTCCTGGGAGAAAAAGATTCCATCTGATTTAAAGACACAGAGGCTCCTGACGTAACTCAAAATCCCAGCGACAAGAGCAGCTGGTATAATGAGAGCAATTGGTAGGAATTTCTCTCTCCAGTCTCCCCAGCAAAATCAACTTTTTCTGCAAATATGGAACATCTACACCTAGAAGGCTCTCATCGTTTATCTAGGTTGCCTGTCCTCCTTTGTCCTCTGATTGGTTGCCTCTCCTTCATCAGCATAAGAACTCAATACGAGATTCTGACACCCTCTTCATTCTCTTGTAAAAGCAGACATAGAAAAAAGTACTCATCTTCACTTTTCATCTGGGAAATGCAAATCAATATGACAATCAGCTAGCATGTGATGTTAGTGAGGAGATTTCTCAAATATGTTGTAGAGTCAGAGATAGCGCATAAGGAGTTTGTCTTGTATGAAGCCAATCTTGGTTTTTGATTCCCAGTAACACATGTGGTCCTCCATGTACCAAGGAATGATTCCTGACCACAGAGCAAGAATAAGTCCTGAGTATCACTGGTCATGAGCCCAAACTTCTACCAACCTGCCGCCCCCCCCCCCAAAGGCTAGAAACAATGAGTGTTTCTGGGGATTCAGTGAAAAAGGAACCTTCGTTCACTATTGGTGGGAATGATATATTTTTTACATGATATTTTTCTACCATACTTCTGTAGAAAATGATACGGAAACTTCTTAAAAATATTTAGAACTACCATATGACCCAGCCTCCGCCCCTCTTGCAGAGTCCGGCAAGCTACGGAGAGTATCGCGCCCTCCTCACAGCAGAGCCTGGCAAGCTACCTGTGGCATATTGGATGTGCCAAAAACAGTAACAAATAAGTCTTACAATAGAGAGACATTACTGGTGCCCGCTCGAAAAAATCAGTGCACAATGGGATGACAGTGACAGTGACCATATGACCCAGTGATTCTACTCCTTGGCATTGGTTTCACACACACACGCACATGCACACGCACACGTATGCACACACACACACTAACTTGAAAAGAGTGTGCCCATGAGTGTTTATTGCAGTACTAAGTATAATAGCTAAGATATGGAAACCACCCAATGATATCTGGTGACAAACAAATGGATACAGAAATTGTGGCATGTACACAATAGAATACTCACAGCTCCAAGAAGATAAGATCTTGTCTTTTGTTACAGCATAAATGGAGGTAGAGGGTATCATGTGAAGAAAATTAACTTAGAAGGGAAAGAAAAAAATACTATTGATTCACTCTTTGTGGTGTAAAAAACTAAACACAGCAAGGACGTAGATGATATAAAATAATAATAAACCAATACATTTTGAGTATAGATCTGAGGTTTACCACATGGAAGTGGGAGGGAACTTGAGGTACAGTATTTATCCTTCTAAATGCCTTTCGGTTGGAGCCAATTAAAATGCAACTTTTGTGGCTAGAGATATAGTACTGTCAGCAGGGCACTTTCTTTGCATGTGACCAACCAAGCTTCAGTCCCTGGCAACCCATATGGACCCTTGAGCACCACCAGCATAATTCCTGAGTGCCAATCTGAGGGTTATCTCTGAGCATCAATGGGTGTGAACTAACATTGCACCCTTCCCCAAATAATCTCTTCTTTATAGAAAACTCAAAGCCCTATTCTCTTTCTGAATGTACATATTTTTTTAACAACTTTAACAACTTTTAACAACTTTAATTTTCAACTAAAATTTACATTGTGTTACCTTTGAAACATGAACATGGATTTCAATATTTATGTAATTTATTATGCTATAATCTCTTAGATACTCTTTTAGGTGTATAGGATAAATAGTTAACATCTCAATATCAACTCTTCAGCTAAATTTTGATCTTAGTACTTACCCCCAACTAAGACAGTTTAGTCTTTGAAATGAATTTTTTTCTGCTCATTTGTGTAATAAAATAAGTTCAAATTAGGTTTTTACAATTCATCTAAAGCTGTCAGAGTTTGTTTCTTTTATAATTTTGCAAATTATTTCAACTTTTTGTTGAAATAATATATCTTTTTACTGGCCATTTACCATCACATATATATTAATGTAAATTACATAAGATGGTGACATGCCAAAATCAGTAGCATTGGAAAACAATGTTCTCATGCTGGAGATAGTGTGCTTAAATTAAATCAATTCAAGGATCAAAGCTGAAACATTCAGAATGTTCTTTAGATTTTTATAAATTTGGATATTTTATTTATTTTAATATCCATTTTACTAAATTTTATTCTTCTCATAAACCAGGAATACATAGAAATTCACAAACCACCAACTCTTGATTTGGGTAACACTTATGTCTCAAACTAAAAATTAACTGTATTTACAGAGATGGTATATTAATGAGCTACTAACAATCAGAGCTGTGCCCGTCAGAAAGAAGCAAGGCCTTATTTTATTTCAAGGAAAAAACCCACTAAATATATACTACTTTCCCTTAAATTAGAGTTTCAGACTATATAGGATATAAGTGAGAGTTTTAGACAACAAGTTGAGTCTCCTTGAAACATCTATTGTGTCCTTATAGAAATATGTTGTATATACAATTTTTAAAATAGTTTCCAAACTCATAAGCTAATTTCAAGACCTTTTAAATTTTGATGAAAAAGTTCATTCAGAGAATGAATATCTTCAGGCACTGTATATATAAAGATTGAGACCTACTTCATGATATGCATGAGTACAAGTTTAACTATTCAGGGGAAAAGTTACAAAATCCTGTAATTCAAAGAACCTAGAAACAATACAGAAATTAAAAAATTTCAAATTTCTCACCATAAAGGATCATGTTTGCTGCAGACTTAATCTCTATTAGGAAATAATTATAATATATTCATTCTTACACCATTTAGAAATGTCCTGAGAATCTTCAATGCTTATTAAAATAAAGATGATGGGTCAGACAGATAATATAGTGAGAAAGTACTTGCCTTACGTGGGTTTGATCCTAAGCACTATATATGGTCTTTATCCCCACGAGAATCCATCACTAAGCCTAAAGTCAAGAGTAGAGGCTAAGCAGGCTAGATGTGGCCCCCCAAATAAAAAAAAAAATAGAGAATATTTTGCCTTACTACTGAATCATAAACTGCCAAATTACATTAGTACTCCTGGGTCAATAATTGAAAACCAATAAAAAATATATTGTGATTCGGAGCTGGAGCCATAGCACAGTGGGTAGGGCGTTTGCCTTGCACGTAGCTGACCCGGGTTCGATTCCCAGGATCCCATATGGTGCCTTGAGCACTGCCAGGGGTGATTCCTGAGTGCAAAGCCAGGAATGACCCCTGTACATTGCCGGATGTGACCCCCCCAAAAAAAAAGCAAAAAAAAAATATATATATATATTGTAATTCACAAATCTATCTCCTTTTCCCTTTCTACTCTATTGTATCTGAGTCCAAGCCTGTCTGTTTCTTCTTCTCCCTCTAGTAACAGAGCTAAAGTATTGTTCATTTCAGCTGGATCCAATAATGATTTCTATAATCATACAAATTGCATACTCCACTCTGCTTGGTGCCGCACAGAGGATTGATGGTCCTGTGCAGGGCAGTCGTGTTTCAAAGCTGCAGGACCTGTGTAGAATTCCAGAAATGCTGGTGCTCTCCTTCAGTTTATGTTTCTTATAACCTTGTGGTCTCTCAGAGTTGCTGTACCAGAGAGCAGGTAATCCATCAAAAGGGAAACATCATAAACTATCTAATGCCCTCCAAAGTACCTTTTGTCTCTTTTCCACCTTCTGATTTGAGAATTTAACTCAGAAGAAGTTTAAGGATGGTGTGGGATGCTGGGACTGACTCTGATGTTTTGTCCTTAGTTGGTGCCTACTGAATTTTCCTTGTTTTAAAGATTTCTTGAGACATGGGACTATACCAGGGAATGATAATGAACTCCAAAGAAACTGTATTATAGAGCATGGTGGTTTTATATGAGATTAGTCAAGAAATCTGGTTATCTTACAGTGCCTGTCATGACCTGTGGCCTATAAGGTTTCTGAAGTATACTGTACAATTCCAATCTGCTTTTATGTCAGAGATAGTTGGGATAAATGTGACAGTTTTGGGGACTGGAGTGATTGCACTGCGGGTAGGGCAATTGCCTTGCATGCCGCCGACCTGGGTTCGATTCCCAGCATCCCTTATGGTTCCCTGAATATCACCAGGAGTAATTCCTGAGTGCAAAGCCAGGAGTAACCCGTGAGCATCGCAAGGTGTGACCCAAAAAGCAAAATAAATAAATAAATAAAGAAGTGACAGTTTTCTTAATGTTTTGTAACATGAACAAAAATAATTATAAAAAATTAAGAGAGGGATCTCACTTAGAGATATGGGATTATATTCAACACTTTAGCATGGGTAGAGTGCGTGTCTTGTACACAGTCAGTCCTGATTCATTTCCCAGCACCCTATATGAGAGATCACTGAGGGCAGAATCCGGAGGAAACTCTGAACACCGCTGAGGATGGTCCTAAACTATACCTGCAAAAAAAAAAAAAAAAAAAAAAAAGCAGGTAAGAACAGATGTCATTTCATTATTTATGTAGTTATTTATGATGCCATCTCCAAGGCTTTCTCAGGTCAAGAACCAGGGAAAGAGAAGTTCATGGTTTTTGAAGGGAACAAATAGACTCTTTGGAAGAGTTTATTAGGCTATAAAACACATTTTTATATGGAAAAATGTTTTACTGGAAAGTTTTCATAGTTTTCTTCATACTAAATCTGCTGATGTTTTTGCTTATGTTCTTTGCTTTTTTTTGATTCAATATTCTCTTACTTCCATTATCATGGCTAATCTCAGAGAAGACTTAATATTATGTCATGCTTCACATACAAAAATTGAATAGGACAATAACCACTAATATCCTCGCATACATCCCATTTAGTATTTTTGCACTAAAGATAGTTTTTATAGGTATTGTATAAAATTTATGAAACCCTAATTTCATTGTCAATGACAACATTTTATGTGGACCAAGGAAATTCTTAGCTATGGGAAAAGTATACCAGTTAACCCTTTTGAAACAATACTCTCATATTTGATAAATTGATTCTATATACTATACGTAATATGTAACTGTGTTGTTTGTATATAGGTTCTATACAAGGTTTAAGAATGACCATTCATGCATTTTATTTCCAGTAGAAATTGTCACTGCTTTCAAAGGCCACTGACTCACTCAAAGATAGAATTTTTTACCACCATTCAGAGGCAACCCCTTACTTCTTTAGAAAACTGTGCCCACAATGTCTACCCATAAACAATATAGTATTTAGCTTTATGTACTTATTAAATTCTTTAAAAATTGAATCTATATTAGGTTTAATATTTATCTCATTTACTTAGTACTTTTTTACTTAAAACTTTACTTCAACACTGTGATATGCAATATTGTTAATGGTAAGGTTTCATTAATAAAACATTCCAACGCCACACCTTCCAACTGTGTGACTATTGTGTCTGTTTCTCTCCCCCATTGTCCCAGTGTCCCTCTTCCCGACAGCCTCAGTCAGGTCCCCCAGTCTCGCCTGCAGGGGTAAGGTCAATTTCCGATTGAAGAACAAATCTCAGTTTCTGTTGCTCGTGGGCATTTGTTATTGTATGGTTAAGTTTCTTCATTAGTCCACATGAGGGAGATCATTCTATTCTTTACTTAATATCAGCATTATAATAAATTTATTTAATTAAAAATAAAAATATTCTTTTAATAATTAAAAAAAATTAAAAATACAGACTGTAGTGATAGCGCAGTGGGTAGGGCATTTGCTATGCACGAGGCCAACCTGGGTTCTATTCCTCTGATCCTCTCAGAGATCCTGGCAAGCTACTGAGAGTATCCCGCCTGCACTGCAGAGCCTGGCAAGCTACCCGTGGCGTATTCGATATGCCAAAAACAGTAACAACAAGTATCACATATCACAATGGAAACATTACTGGTGCCCACTCAAGCAAATCAATGAACAATGGGACAACAATGCTACTTAATATTAGAGTTACAATCAATTCATTTAATATATTTTTTAAAAATAAAATATCTTTGCTACTGAAATTCTAGTCTATTTTACAAATGTCACATTTTTTATTTATTCAAATTGTTTTCTTCAGACATTTAAAAGAACTTCATTTCATGTGTTTGTGTTGATCTTTGTTTTGAAACCCACATGGCAGTACTCAGGGCTTACTCCTGGCTCTGTACTCAGGAATCCTGGAAGTGCCCGAGAGAAACTGTGTGAGATAACTGGGATCGAAGCACATGCAATGTAAGTGTTCTGCCCGCTGTACTATCTCTCCAGATCTGAGTTTTGTTGAATAAAACATAAATTTCTAGTAAAAGATAATTTATTTATTTTTGTCAAATATTAGTCCAGATAAAAGAAAATCTAGATCTTAGTGGATGATATGCTCACCAAAAACATCTACTACAGTATGAACAATTTATTGCTTTTGTCTATTAAGAAGGTAGATCAAAATTTTTTCCCTTTGTTTATGGTTAGAGAAACATTTATGAAGTCTTATGAAGCTGGCTTCCTTTCTGCACTTTGACCTTGTTTCTTGTTAGTCCTCTATTATAATCACTTCTCTCAAAATTTCCTACCTACAAAAAATAACAAAATATTTACAAAAGAAATGAAAATTTGAACAATCATTAAGAAAACATTAAGGGGATTATTATTCTTTGTTTTATGTTTATAATTTCATATTGAGTATAATGAGGTAAATGTTTTATATGTTTGCTTTGTTTATTGGGAGGAGAAGTAATATCTGGAAGTGCATTGTCTTTACTCTTGGCTCTGTGTTCAAGGTTCATGTTTTGTTTGGTGGTGCTTGGGGGCCATAAGTGGTGGCAGAGACCAAATCAGGGTTGGACATGTGCAAAGTAATGGCCTTATTTCCTTGAACTATCTCTTTAAGCCTAGACGTATATGCTATTTTCTTTTTCCTTCCTGATTTAGTCCCACACCTAGTAGTGCTCAAGGTTTACTTACTTCTGGCTGTGTGCTCAGAGATCACTCCTGTCAGGGCTTGGGGCACCCTACGAGGTGCTGAAGATCAAATCCAGGTCAACCAAGTGCAAGGCAAACACCCTACCCACTCTCTTATTGCTCTTGTCCATAGGTATATGCTTTTACATGAAATATTTGTGAAACTTTTTGGTCCATTTTCTGTTTGCAAAACTTATGTCAATATACATTTCTTGGCAGTATGTGACCACTTCTGATTTATTTGGCTCTGCTCCTCTCATGTGGATGTCTGCTGAATCTTCATGTGGCTCATCTACTTTCCCCTTGGTAACTGAGTTTTATTGACCATTTAGGCAGTTTTATTACTACCTCAAGGATGGAACATATTGCTTTATAAGTCAGCCTCTCCATAAGACAAAGCTATAACTGTCCTACTTCCTATATTATTGAACCTTCCAGATAAGATAATAATATGGTCTATGATGTATGGTCTCCTCAAAACACAGTCACCAACACAAAGTAAGAAGACAAAGGAGTCCTTACATGGACATTTTACGTATACTTCTGCTTAACTTGATCTTAATCATTAAAAAAAATCTTTAGGAAAGTATTACTATTTACTAATTCTACTTCTTTGTTTTATCATTCTTAAATTAATAAACCTAATGGTGATTTCATTTTTGAATCTAAAAAATGGGATGTTGATAAAACAGTATTAATTCTTGCTGTGCAACAAATCATTGAAAAACACAAATTGGACTTGAGTTGAACGATAGCTTGACTTACTCAAGAGTATACAGTCAGTGCTTAGGACTGAGGACAGCCTAGTCTAAAATAATTCAGCTTTATCTAGCTCTGTTGCACATGGCTTCTAGTCTTTGACTTTCTATCATAAAAGTGGAAGCATGAAGACTAGGCACATTTGTTACAATGTTACTTCTGCAAAACTATGTCATATGATAAATGCAGAATCAAAGTGGATGAACATTACTAAGTTATAGCACAGAGATCATTACTTGAAACCATTGAGATAATAATTCTACCCCATACTATCAGTTTCTAAGCATTGCTGCAGAAATTACTCCATGTAAATATCTTAATAAAGTTTCAGACATATAATAAATACTGCTGAGAACCTACTACTAGCATTCTAATATCTAGAGCTAGGAAGAGCTCTTTTCTTCTCTAAGATATATGCATTATAAAGAAGGGCAATGACTATTTTCTTTTGTTTCTGGCATTTAAGAAAGAAGTAATATTTTTCAAGAATTGAAGTCTCTTTTCTCCCAAAGATACTCTAAATCTTCATCAAACAGATTCTATAATGAATGGGGCAGAGAGTACTTGTGCTCTTAAGAAGTCATAAGCTTGCACAAAAGTACTCAAATCTGCCATTGGAGTGAAAAATAGTAGTCATAGGTGATATTGTGCCCCAATGGAGTGATCCTTGCACACAGATTCAGGAGTAAACCCTGAGTACCACAGGATGTGCCTCCACCAAATTAAAGTGATGAAAGTTGACTACAGTATACTTTTTTTTTTGTAAAGGTAGCAGTTATTTTGAATGCTATAAATTAACATTATTTTAATTTATCTTGTATTATAATAATGGAGCATCACATAATAAAGCAGTGGAGTATTTTTTTTTCACCAAAAGTTAAGTATTAACACTACTGCAAACTATGCTGCCTCAGTAACAATAGTAATAGTAAAAGATTCAATGAAAACACTGCAAAATAAATGAGAAATTAACCAATGAATAACTTCACCAAAGCTGTATTATGCAGATTGAATATTAAGAAATATGTTGCGTTTTTTGCACTAGTAATGAGATCACAGAAAAAGAAAATTATCTTTATGAAAGCAATCTCACTATAATTGCATCCAAAGAAATAAAATATTTTAGAATCAATTTAACCAGAAAATGAAAGACTGGTAAATTTAAACTATTATGATATTGGCAAAATAAGTTTAAGAAGTCAAAATAAGTGTAATAATAGATCATGATAATTAATTAGTAATATTAATACTGCTAAAATGTCCACAGCATCCAAAGAAATCTGTAGGTTTAATATAATCCTTGTAGAAACCCAATATAGTTGCAGATAACTCAAGGGACAGGAGCACATGTCTGGCATGCATAGGGTCCTGGATTTCTTCCCTGAAATTTCATGGCTCCCAAGCATTGCTGGATAGTCTTTGTGATACCCAGCACCACTTAAAAGCTCCCAACCATCATAATAATAAAATTAAAATTAAATTCCACTGCAATTTTCACAGACACAAAATTATTAAATTTGCATGAAACCATAAAAGACTTTAAATCGGTTCTTGATAAATAACACAAGCTTTCTTGAAAAAGGTCATAAATGGAGATACTATGCTCCCTTATTTTAGACTATAAACTACTTATTACTAAACTATAGTAATAAAATATGATTAAATGGTATAAAAAGTGACACATAAATCAATAGAAGAAAACACAAATAAATGCCCTACTTGCTATACTATCTCTCTAGTCCCTTAGAAATTCTCTCAATTAAGACATTGAAACATGATGAAAATCATAAAATTAAAAAGGAAATGCATATGACTTTTGAATAATATTTTATACTTAATTCATATTTTCCTATATATAACTGATCCATACCTTGCCAAATATATAATATTGCTGTGTCATTGTGGATGCATCTCCTGAAATAGAAATTCATAATTATCTGCTTATAACAGTGACTTAAGAACAATGCTAAAATAACTCAATACTAGTGATTTTTAAAAATAATAGGGTTAATAGAAGAACATTGCTACATCATTGATACATCATACCCACCACCATGGTACACTATAATGTGCTCACCACAAAAGTACCTAGATTCCTTCACCATTATCCCAAGATTCCCTCCCTTACCTACTATTGCCTACCACTCTTAGATACCAATTTCAAAATCTTATTGTTAAGATACAATATCAAAAAAACAAAGTAATTTTTATTGAATGAAACTTACTTAGAAACATGCTGGCTGGGGTGTGAAGGAAAAAAGTACGTGTTTGAAAAAGAAAACAAGCTGGAGAAAGCAAGTCAATAAGCAAGCAAGCTAAAAGACATAGAGACAAGCAAGCAAGGTATATGTTCATGGTGAACAAGGGCTTAAAAAGCAAGTCTTCGATCACAGTTTTATTGACCATACCTCAGGGCTGTTTTCACTGGGATTTAGCTAAGCTCTTGCATTATTTCTGTCTCTACTGTAAATAATGAGATTGTATGGCTTTCATGTTTTTTTTTTCTGACTTGCTTTGCTTAATATTAGTTGGTCCGATTACATCCATGTTTCCTTCAAACTGCATTTTCTCATTATTTTTCACAACTGAGTAATATTCTATTGTATTTTCTGAGGAATAGAAAGAGATATGCTTGATGTGTCACATTTCACTCAAGTGAGAGAAGGGAATCTGGAGTTCCGATCTCTGTTGATGATCAAGAATCAGGGACACTGTCTCGTTTGCCGAGGTGTAGAAAATCAGATGTGCTGGACACATAATACAATTTAGAGACAACCTGCTGGACTAGAGCTGTTACCAACTGGATTTCACAGGATGTCATAAGACCGTGTGACCGCCCACCTATGAGATGGTCAGACTTCTTCTTCAAAACCATGAACAAATGGCTTGAAGCTCTTCATGTTCCTAGAGCAAGCAAATACCATTGGGCTACACTAGCATGCGACAGGGACGAATGGAGACATTACTGGCATCCAGTCAAGCAAATCAAAGATCAAGAGGATGACAAGTGACAAGTGACATATTCTGAGTAATATTTTAATGTATTCTAAGATATATATGTGATGTGTGTGTATCTGTTGTGAGTATAAGGGAAAACTAAGTGTTTGTTTGTTGTTGGACTACAACAACAACTGTTGTTGTTGCTGGCTGTGTTTAGGGCTTACCCCTATGTTTGTAGTCAAAGATTACTCCTGTGCAATTGGAGGACACATGGGGTGCCAAGGACTGAAACAAGATATGACTCATGTAAGGCAAGTTCTAACCCACTGTACTTAGGCCCATAAACAAAAGGTTCAAAGGTTTTTCTGTGTGTATACATGAGTGTGTGTGTGTGTGTGTGTGTTGGGGGTAGAGGGTGCATGTGGATGCACATGGGTGTGTGTAAAATAGCATCTCTTTAACCTAAAGTATCTAAACTAAAATATCTTTAAACTAAATGGGCTGTTAAACTACTGTGTCAGGGGACCAGTTAGAATAATCAGTCCAATTAAAATGTATACCTTTTATTGCATAATTTCTGTATATCTGAGATAATTGCTAATTATAGTAAAGTGTGATCAAATATTTAAATAATGTAGAAACAATAATATTTTATCATTAGAATGGTTTCCGTGCCAAGGATCCAACCTCAGGCAAAACATGCATCCTACCATTGAGCTACATCCATACCATCCCTCCCCAATTAGATTATTTTCTTTCTTAGTCATGTTGTCCACACTAGTGGTGCAGACGTGTCACCAAAACCATCCCCAGAGGGGCATATGAGCCATGTGATGCCAATAAGCAGCCCAGCCTCACAATGCAAAGCATATACACAACCACACCCAAGCGATTCCTACCCCAGAATAAATTTTAATATACTGTGAAGTATCTGCAATTCAGCCTCTCTTTGCATGAGTCCTTCAAAATAACCAAGTGTTGTTTGATCAACCTCACAAACATGCAACTTTCTATGGATTTTAGAGATCATGCTGCGTTTGCAGCTTTGCCCCCAAGGAATATGTCAACACTTCATACATTTAGCAGGTGCCCTTGGTCTTTGACCTTTCAAAGTCTCAGGAAATGTACTTAAGAAGGAAGTTGAAATGGACTAACTGAGAAGTTGCAATGTTTTGTGCCATTTTTCCTTCTCATAGGGCAATAATATTTCCTCAGGAGCTGCTTTATTGGCATATCTTATGCCTACAATTTATAGTATATTTGTTACCTTTTGTCAAGTGGGTTATCATTTTCAGTGTGTAGTTATTGTCAAGTTAGTCTGTTATTATAAAACTATTTTTCTATTTATTGGGCATATTTTCCATCTTGTAAGCTATCCTTTGTTATTATTTGCATTGGTATGTTAAATAACATGGGCTGGAGCGATAGCTCAGTGGTAGGGCCTTTCACGTGGCCGACCCACGTTCCATTCCTCCACCCCTCTTCAGAGAGCCTGGCAAGCTACCAAGAGTATCACGCCCGCACGGCAGAGCCTGGCAAGCTACTTATAGCATATTTGATATGCCAAAAACAGTAATAATAAGTCTCACAATGAAAGATGTTACTGGTGCCCGCTCGAAAAAAATCAATGAGCAACGGGATAACAGTGACAGTTATGTTAAATAACATACCTCAACAGAATGAGTGGATTCATTTTTAGTCTCATTTATCCTTCCATTTTTCTCATTAATATCAGCTGCTGACATTACTAAGTACCCAAAACCTTGCTTGTTCTTAGTGTGTTACATAAAATAACTGATTTAATATGAAAAACAATCCTGAAAGGGATATACTTTTAGGACCATCTTATACAGACAAGGAAAATAAGTCCATCAGTCAGTTCAAGGTGAAACTGCTAGTAAGTACAAGAGGCAAAATTCTGACTCAAGAAAAGTAATTTCAGAGTCTGCTTGGAAACCATTTATTTACTGTGCCTCTCAATTTTTCAACGCTCAGGGGAAATTCACGGTTCTGATCTTTACTACATGTGATAGACCCATTCACCATTTGTTTTCCATTTTTTGAATATTACATAGGAACACGTTCCAAAATTCATTTCTTAATTTTAGAGCAAAATTGTATTCTTAATGACAGAAGAAAATTAAAAATTGTTTTGATGGGTTTGTGGTCATACCTGGTGGTATTCAAGGGATAAGAATTTCATTTTTAACAATATGTTCAAGGACAAGGAACACATTTCTTTTTCACATATATTGGTTGGGAGGAGTAATATCAGAAAAAAGCATATATTGACAGAAAAACCGGTTCAGTGCATAAGTTAATACATTCACAGACAGTGAAATAGAAGACAATTTAATAAAGTAATAAATTAGTGATTTCTCCTATTTTCTTGAAATAAATACCAGAGATGCTGCCAATAATGCATACTGGTCAGTATGTAAAAGTGCTGACTCATATTGCAGTAAAATGCATATACAAAATTCAAATACTCATTCTTAAGGAAGCTGGTGGGAATGGCATTTATGGGAGTGCAAGATTCAAATATTATTCTTAGAGAATGTAATTAGTTAAGGAACAGAAAGAAAGGCACTTGGACATAGAAATGACAGGTGGCTTAATTTAGAAGCTTGATGGCATGTTGACAAGCAGTTTGGCTGACATGAACAAGGCCGTAAGTGGGAGATGAGACAGTCAAATAGAGAGGATTTTCCAGAGAGTAATTTAAATCCTCAATTATATAAAATAGCTATAGGTTACACTAAAATATGTTAAAAATATTTTTAGAAAAGACCATGGGGTGCAGATTGGGGTACATCTGGAGATGTTTCTGTGTGGGTGGGTAATAGTGCCAAGCAAACACCCTAACCACTGTACTGTGGCTACCCTAAATGATTATTTTTTAAAGAATGATTATTAAAATGTAGAGCTGTAATGAACAAATGTATACTATATGGTTGTCTTTGATAATGAAGCTTGAACCTACACAAATTAATATGCAAGTTGGCCGTCCTAGTAGATTTTTCTTATTGTAAGACAAGAATTCAATTTTAGGACTCGATTTTACTCAAATGAAAAAAATGAGGCAGTTATATATTTTTAACTATATTCATTTTAGTATGTAGATTAGATAAATGCTATCCTTAAATATACTGATAGAATTTTCTTTTTTTCTTTTTGGGTCACACTTGGTGATGCACAGGGTTATTCCTGGCTTTGCACTCAGGAATTACTCCTGGCGGTACTTAGGGGACAATATGGGATTCTGGGAATAATTGAACCTGGGTTGGCTGTGTGCCAGGCAAACATCCTACCCACTGTGCTATCTCTCCAGCCTTTGATGGAATTTTATTTAAAGAAAGAAAGTAACTGAGTTACTTTCAAACATGATAACTACCTATTTTTTTCAATAAAAAACCAAGTAACTATTTGCACAATATTATAAAATTTCTGTAAAGCAGCTGACCCAGGTTCAATTCCTCCATCCCTCTCGAAAAGCCCGGCAAGCTACCGAGAGTATCCTGCCCACATGGCAGAGACTAGCAAGTTCCCCGTGGCATATTCGATATGCCAAAAACAGTAACAACAAGTCTCACAGTGGAGACATTACTGGTGCCCGCTAGAGCAAATCGATGATCAACGGGATGACAGTGCTACAGTGCTATATTTATATTACCTCTAATACTTAAAATGCTTTATTATATGCCAAACCTATGACTTAAAATATTATTGCAAATATTTTACTATATCTGTATAATCTTAAAGAATTTATTAATCAATCAGATTTTTATTGCTACTTAAAAATAAAAGAAAATTAAGGTTCAAAACTATTAAATTGATGCTTTGTGTTGGAATATTTCCCCTTTTCCAGCTGCCTTCTGGAGTTTTGTCAGAAACCTTTTGTCACAGAAACCTAGCTGATCTTTGACCCGCAGATCTAAGGTGCTAGTCTAGTCTTTGGGATGTAAATTTCAGGTGCTGTCTAGTTTGTAGTTGACAGGTAGATTTCTTGCTGCAGCCCAGCCTGGTCTTTGGGATGTAAATCCGAGTGCTTTCAGCCCAAAGAAGCCTTCGGTTTTGGTTTTGTATCTTGTTTCCGGGGGCAGATCCACAGGGCCAGATCCACCGAGAGAGATGGGGAGAGACAGGTAGGAGGAGGGAGAGAAGCCAGAGAGAGGCAGCAGTTGAGCAGTAGATCCAGAGAGAGGCCGGAGCTGGGAGTGCGGGAGATGAGAAAGTTTGAAGATTGAATAAACGGTAACTAATCAGCAACCAGCTTGGTCCTCGTTCTTCCTTCGCCTGTCCTTGACCACCGGCCGTCCTGATCCAGTCCACACACTGAGGTTCCAGAGCACCGAACGCGGGTGGTGAGACAGAGCTGCCCGGAGAGCCCGCGAGTGCACTCGCCCCCCCTCGGCGTGCTTTAGTTTTTTACACTTTGAAAGGAAGAGTGTACAAAACAAAACATAGATCTAGAACTTATGCTTCTGGTTATCTGTTTAGGTTTCCAGAGCAGTTATAGGGCAAAGGATTTTGTTAGATTTTGCAATTATTATTTAGAGAAATAATTTCTGCACCTTTATTTGCTAAACTCATGAATTGAATAAACTTTCAAAATCCCTTGAATTTTTCGATTCTTTTAAGTAAATAATTTAATGGGCAAAAAAAGACAAATAATTTTTAAATCATGAATGTAAATAAATTGATAATTTTAAGTGAATAGATTAAGTTAAATCAAAATATAAATGGATTAGTATGTGTTATAACTTTTAGAGGCTACTATTTTTAGTTCTATATATTTACTTATTCATTTATTTGCTTGATTGTTGTGTTTTCTGGGTTGCCACACCCAGCAAGGCTCAGGGCTTTCTCCTGCCTATGAGCTCAAGGATAACTCCTGGCTGATACAGGGGACCATACAAGGCACCAGGGACCAAACCCAATGAACCGTTTTCAAGGCAAGCCCCCTACCTGCTATACTAGGGGATTTTGTTTGTTTGTTTGTTTTGTTTTATTTTCAATGTTGCTTCGTTATTATCAAGGTAATAATGTTAGATGTGAAGGCAGAAGAATAAATTTCATTTCCACTATTAATAACTTATAAGTAAGGAAAACAGATAATTAGTTGAATTTGAAAAATCAATGAAATTAATGTATGAATTCCATGATTTATAGTAGTTTCTGGCTATAAGCCTTAAATATTTGCATAAAAGTAGTTGTAAAATTCACCTAAAACTGTCATCCTTCAATGTCTAAATAGTAGGAATACAATATGATATAGTATTTGAATGTGAGAAAAAATTTTACTACATATATGTTAAAAGGGCTGGAGCGATAGCACAGTGGTTGGGCTTTTGCCTTTCACGCAGCCAACCCGTGTTCTATTCCTCCGCCCCTCTCGGAAAGCCCAGCAAGCTACTGAGAGTATGGAGCCCGCATGCCAGAGCCTGGCAAGCTACACGTGCGCATTGAATATGCCAAAAACAGTAACAATAAGTCGCTCAATGAGAGACGTTACTGGTGCCTGCTCAAACAAATTGATGAGCAATGGGATGACAGTGACAGTGATATGTTAAAAAATATAGGGTAAGCATAGAAAATGGATTCTTTTTTATGCTTATATCACCTGTCACCTGTTGACCTGTTGCTCATTGATTTGCTCAAGTGGGCACCAATAATATCTCCATTTGTCCTGTCACGTTCAGAGTCAGGGGAATGAAGACCATTATTGTTACTGTCTTTGGCATATTGAATAAGCCAGGCTCTGTCACTCTGCCGTGTGAGATTCTGCATCGCTCTCTTCTGGGAGCTTTGTTTTATAGTTTCTGGATCTTGGTCATTGATGAGATTACATGGGGGGAGGGAGGGTCTCACAGGCAGTTTGTGGGTGTGACTGCCAAGCTATTGGAAAACTGGGAATCTGGGTGGAGGAGGCCCAGTCCCCAATGCAAGATGGCTTGGTGACTAAAGACTAAAGCCATGGGTCCTTTAGTCTTTTTTATCCTTACTCCATTAAATTTAATGATGCCCTACAGTGGAAAGAACATGAGGACATGTGGATTTCTCTCACTAAAAGTACCTTCTTATTCAGAAAATTAGATCTACTTCAATGGAAAACTTCACAATCACTGCTTACTGGTGGTAGTTGTAATTTTTCATATATTTCCCCATAAGCTTGTTAAAAGAATAGTGAGTAGGTTCAGGAATAGGCTCCCTTGAGAATGTGCACCTTGCTTAATGAAATAACTTCCAAATAAGAAAATGGATGGAGGAGACTTTTACTTATGTTTTAAATAACCCCCTTCCCCATGCTCTGCTTTGCAAACACATGTTTGAATATATTTTCGCTTTTAGAGAAAAAGTCAATTTTCAAAGGATCACTAATGAACATAATAAGAACTTTGAAAAAAAATAACAGTATGAAGATCTCCAATAGAAATAGACAACCAAATGAACAAGCCATTTATCAATATGCATATATTTTTTCTGGAATGGCTCATCTACTTACAATTGAAATATTTGACAAATGACTTATTTTTTCAAGCTTCAGTTTTCTCATCTATGTGATAGGGATAGTCCTATGACTTTGCTTTCAGGAATACAGGTGCTAGTGAATCACCTTGAAGCATCTCCATCTCCCAGTACAATCTTTTCTGTTATTATCAGCTTCTTCTCTTTCATTGTCATAGACAAAAATTTAAAAATACCTAATGAAATTCCATATGACACTTAAAAACATATTGATTCTGTAGAAGAAGGCACTATAATGAAAGGTGGTGTGGCACAAAGAAAACAGAGTAACATACCAAGGAATAATTTAGTTGAAAGTAGGGATGGATAAGAAAAAAATAAAAAATTAAGATTCTTGCTAGAATTAAAATAAACATGTTATTCAAAATAATGATAATTTGGTAAGTGAATGAAGGCATTTCACACAATTTTTTTTGTGTTTGGGCCACACCCAGCAGTGCTCAGGTATTATACCTGTCTCTGTGCTCAAGGATCACTCACTCTTGGCAGACTTGGAGACTATCTGGAAGGGCCGGGATTGAACCCAGGTCAGTCACATGAATGGCAACTGCCCTACCCACTATAACATCTTTCCAGTTCCCATCAACTTAAACTTTATGTATCAAATATTTTTCTAGGGACCTAATGTTATAGCAGATTCTAGGGATCCATTAGAAAATAAGGGGCAAAGTTCCTGCCTACAGGAAAATTTCTTGATCCCTTTCTCCCAAGTCCCCTTCCCCATAAATTCTAGCCTACCACTGCCACCACACACACACACACACACACACACACACACACACACACACCAGATCCTTCTAAATTAATCTAGATACAGGGATGTGATGGGAAGTCTCAACTCCAATAGAGAATTATAGGGTCTACAGAGAACAATGTCTTTTTTACTGATTTTGAGTATGAGAAAATGTGAGACTATATCTACTATAACCCTTTAACTTCAGAAGTAAAAGCATTCTGAAAATTAAGCCAACACATAACAAAAAAATGATAAAAAGTATAAACAAAATACCATTTGAGTTTCTTTCAAGATTATCAAGTCATACTTAAGTACTCTAAAATGTTTCAATCATATGAAGCAAGACACACGTTTTTTTTTTGCATAAGTTAGCTTGGGATTACTATTTTTTTAATAGTTGGCAACTGAAAGAGTGATAGTAATAAACTGTGGTTATTAGTCATTTATTTTTCCAAATCATTATGTTTTAACAAGTATATTAACAAGACAAATAAAAGGCCTAATGTGAAATATGAACTTGCCACTCTTTAAAAGTTTCATGGGGAAAATGCAAACATATGTTATATAATGAATATGTAATAACATATTGAATTAATAATGTTATCATTCTTTAAAGGTAATCAAATAGCCATTCATTCCCTATCTACCAATTAGTCATTTATTTAAAGAGAAAGCTTGAAAATGTTCCTCAGACTTAGAAATACAACTTCAGAGGAAGCCAATTTATTAAGATTTATTTGTCCTGAAGTGCATGCATGCTGCTGAGTCTAGCTGGCTCCTTCTCTAGTAAGCTCCATTTCTCTACTGTCTAATATGCTGAATTTCTCCATGGGAATTGCTTTAAAGTATGTACTTATCCCTGTTTCCAAAACATTTTGAATACTGCCAAATACTATGAAAACCATGAATAGAGGTTAGCAGAACTGTACTGACTGCTCAGTTAAAAAAATAATCTCTAATGAACAATAAGGCTAACATTTAATCAGAAATAATAACATTGATGACATCTTTATATAGAGAAAACACATTCCATGTAAACTATTTAAAATATATTAGGGAAAGCATCTTATAAATATGTCTTGTAAACACTAAATTTTTTAATGAGTTATGCATTATTTTGAATATTTTAAATATATTCTAACAAATTGTGAATAGTCAGGGTACAATTTAGTTAAAAAAACAACAACCTGGAAATGCACCAGAACTTCAAAAGGCTCTGGCAGAAAGTTTTGGCAACACCCGTCATAGAATAAATGAGCATAAAATAGGCCCTAGCAGTAAGATCAATAAGGATTAAGGACCTAACAAGAAGGGAATAGGTCACCATATATTCACCATAAAACATCATAGTTTTATGATGGTTATTAAAACCGCATTCTTCAGGCATGTTCTTGAATCCCATGAACTTCTTTGAACACATATCTCACTTGCTTGTCTCTGTTTCTTTGCTTGCATATTTCCATTCTGGAGAGAAGTCTGTAGTCTCTCTCAAACACATACAAATACTTCTCTGCCCTCATATCTTTCTTAATAAGAACTTTCACTGTAGCACTGTCCTCCCGTTGTTCATCGATTTGTTTGAGCGGACACCAGTAATGTGTCCATTGTGAGACTTGTTACTGTTTTTGGCATGTCGAATATGTCACTGGTAACTTGCCAGGCTCTGCCATGGATACAGTGAGAAAAATTTTCAACAGCCATTCCTCCTGAAGTTGTGACTCTAGATTTATAATGAAGAAATCCTTCTTCACCAATGCTGCCTAATTTTTATTTCTTTCATCCTGCTAATGTTTCAAAGATAATGTTCCAAAGGTAACAGACAGAATATGATACACGCTCGGAATTTGTTAATTTTCACTATTCTTATTTAACACAAGAAAGAAACCATAGAAGCTATTGTTTTTGTAACTCAACATTAAGCATTTTTAAGAAGTTATTTTTCAATATACTAGTAGTGATAGTTTCAAAGATAATGTTGTGAAGGCAAGATAGGCTGACTCTGTAAGCAAAGATCTACAGTCAGAAAACAATTTGCATGTCAAATAGAAAAAAACAGTTGAAATACTTTGTGAAATATGGAATGGCATGAATAAAATTATTCCTCTGGAGATCCAGTGAGTAAATTCCATTTTCTTTCACAACACACCTGTTTATTTTCCACTGAAACTCCTCTCACTCAGTGGAGTAGATTTGATCTAGGTAAAACTTCAATAAAGTTTCAGTGTTTTCTCTATAAGTCCTAAGTATTTTTTAAAAGTAAACGATTTTATCAGGGCTAGTAATCAATTCTGTTTTCTAGCCTGTACAAGACTCTTTAATCCTGAGATTTTAATAGATGAAAAAGACATTAATATTTATTGAATAAGGGTCAGGCTTAGTGCTAAGAACTTATATAGATTATTTCGAATCATGCTTTATGTTTGTGCAGATTTGAAAATATGATCCTGATATTAGCACAGACGGAATATGATACAAGCTCTGAATTTGTTAATTTTCACTATTCTTATTTAACACAAGAAAGAAAGCATAGAAGATAGTATTTTATACCTCAATATTAAGCATTTTAAGAAGTTGTTTTTCAATATACTAGTCTTATGAAATGTGCTTAAGATCATATTTTAATGATTTAAAATTTAAAATCTTTAACGATATCAAAGTTATGAGTACAAGTAAACTGCATAAGTAGCATAGAAATAAACAAGCACAAGGAATAATTGGTAGTTAAATAACTAAAGTATCCAAATATCTATCTATGTATATATATACACATATATATATATATATAAATGCCAATTTTATCTAAGAGCAATAGCACAGCGGTAGGGCATATGCCTTGCCTTGCACATGGCTGACCTAGGCTTGATGTTTTTGTCCCTCCCAGAGAGCCTGGCAAGCTACCGAGAGTATCTCGCCCCCATGGAAGAGCCTGGCAAGCTACCTGTGTTATTTGATATGCCAAAAACAGTAACAGTAAATCTCAGAATGGAGCCATTACTGGTGCCCGCTTGAGAAAATTGATGAGCAATGGGATGACAGTGATTAATTATATATGTATCAGCTCCTTAGTTGGGAGTAAAAATAACTAAACCCTATGCTCATTGCCATCTTTTGGGGTCCACAACAATTTATAAAACTTTAGCACTGAAAGTCCTGTTGTGTTCTCCGTGACATGGTTAGGTTTTATTAATGTCAGCTGTTATATTGATCAGGCTGCATATTGGACCAGTTTTTGAAAGCACTATTTCAAAATCCCATCTTGTATATATCCTTTAAGTAATATTTAGATTTTATAAACATCTCTCCTAATCAGGACTGAGTCTCTTGCTGACTCTTTTTTCAGGTATCATCATCATCATCATCATCATCATCATCATCATCATTATCCCATTGATCATTGAATTTCTTGAGAAGTCTCAGTAACATCTCCATTCATCCTAGCCCTGAGATTTTAGCAGTCTCTTTTTACTCATCCTTTCTAATGGTGCCACGTTGGAGACTCTTTCAGGGTCAGGGGAATGTGACCCATCATTGTTACTGCTTTTGGCATATGAATATGCCATGGGTAGTTTGCGAGGCTCTCCCATGAGGGCAGGAAACTCTCAGTAGCTTGCCAGGTTCTTCCAGAGGGAAAATTAAGCTGTGAGATGTCTGGGAGCTTTGTTTTATAGTCTCATGATGTTGGCCCTTGTGGGATTACACGGTGCTGGGAGCAGTCCCTGGGTATGACCGCCTAGCTACTGGAACATGGGGGATCTGGGTGGAAGAGGCCCAGTCCTGATCTGAGCATGCGTGGAGATCTCAGCCCCGGGTCCCAGACACCTGGGTTCCTCTGTCAGTTCCTTCATGCGTGAGGCTCGCCTGAACATGTGGAGAAGGGCCTTGACCATGGCTGTGGCTGGGATCCAAAGGTCTTTGGCTGCGGAGGCTCAGGTACAACTTATAAATAGACAAAATATTTTTAAAAACCCTGAAAAATTCCACCTTAAAAACTATCTATTTCCACTAAGCAGCTATTAGGAAAAATGAAGGCATGAAGTTCGCTTATAAGTGAACGGTCATGGGGAGTATCATACTAAGTGAAATGAGTCAGAAAGAGAGGGACAGATGTAAAATGGCTGTACTTATTTGTGGAATATGAAATAACATATGACACTGACACCCAAGGACAGTAGAGACAAGTGCCAGGAATATTGCTCCATAGTTAGAAACCTGCCTCATGAGCTGGGGGAGAAGGCAGCTGAAATATTAAGGGATCAATAAGTTAATGATGGTTGGAGGGATTGCTTGGGATGGAAGATGTTTGCTGAAAGTAGATAAAGGACCAAACATGATAGCCTCTCAATATATATATATATATATATGCATACATATATATCTCAAAATATAATGCCCCAAAGTAGAGAGTCTGGGGAAAATTATCTACCATAAAGGAAGGGGGAGGGGTGGCATGGGGGGGATAGTGAGGACATTGGTGGTGGACAATGTGCGCTGGTGGAGGGATGGGTTCATTGTATGACTGCAATGCAAACAGGAAATCTTTGTAACTCATGGTGATTCAATTAAAAAATAAACAAAAAATATTATTTATTATTCACAAAAATTTCTATTTATTCCCTAAAAAATAATATATGTACTAACATCTATAGGTCCACTACAAAGCAGTTAGAACCTGGCGGTCTGAGAGTTCATCACCTTCATTTTATCACTATGATTCACCAACAACATAATGTGTTCTATAACATCTTGATTCTTGGCCATATCCTGATGTTGCCACTGCATTTTATTGTAGTACTCAATGCATATTATATATTCTGCTGGGCAACAGACATGGATAGATTTCATCCTAAAAGTAATATCTATAGAGAAGGTAAATAGATATTAAAAACAGTATAGAGGGTCTATGCTAGATTTTAATTTCATTGTAAGACTGACTTTATTTGAAACAAAATTATACCTAGCTGAGGCACATTGGTTATTCCAAAGTCATTAAATATTCATCCTTTCTAGATTATTAAATTTATTCTGGTCTTTTACCAAAGTGTTTTGATATTTTATTCTCTCCTCAATGGCTCTCTTTTTAGCCTTTTTACAAGTTCTATTTTGGGGAACACTGATTTCTTGTGATGTGTTTCGAAGTAATTTAGAAAATGCCCATTGTATCAATATTCTATTATTTCCAATTATTCCTTCTTTTTATTCTAGGGTGAACTTTCTCAGAGTGCAGGGAGTTACTGCAGGGAGTTACTGAGAGTGTGGCAATTACCACTTCTAATGAAGAGATGATCTTACATCATTTTCAATAGAGTATCTATCTATCTATCTATCTATCTATCTATCTATCTATCTATCTATCTATCTATCATATCTACATTATAGTTTGTTTTTTGTTACCTAAATAGAAAAACATCTTGTCAGTATATTTATGTGTTTAATATCAAACTAATTAATATTAACAAATTAGGGTAGGTCCAAAGCATTTAAAAAGTACACCTTACCTACACTGCTTTATTATAATTATGTTGCATTGTTTTACATGTGAACCCTCTATATATGACAATTATTCTAAATATTATTAATGAATTATACTGTTATCATTTCAATTAATTAGTTTTAGCTTTATTTATTTATCTTTTAGACTATACAAAGCAGTCTTCAAGGCCCACGTGGCTCTGAGTCTGCCCATAGGTGACTCTTTTTGGTACCTGCAGGATCAAGAGTAGTGACAGGGATTGAACTGAGGTTTGTCACATGCAAAGTAAGCTCCTAAACTCCTGTGCTATCTCTGTACTGTCTCCTATAGGCACATTAGTTATAAAATTTTTATAACATTTTCATTTGGGGGAAGTGCCAGGAATCAAATCACATGTTATACATTGAAAGATAGTGTTAAATACTAATATGAGCCACATTCCCTTCCCTTTAAAAAATGTTTAACCTAAATGCTGATAAACTTGTATGGAGTCAGAAAGAAAGAGACAGACATAAAAAGATCACACTCATATATGGAATATAAAGTAGCAGAATGGGACACTAACACCCAAGATAAGAGATAAGAACCAGGAAGTCTGACCCACACCTTGGAAAGTGGCCTCACATGCTGGGGGAAAAGGCAGCAGAGATAGAGAAGGGAACATCTAGTAGAGAATGTTGGGAGGACCCACTCGGGTTGAAAGCTGAGTACCAAAAGTAGACTATAGACCGAACATGAAGGGCACTCAATATCTCTATTGCAAAATACAACATCCAACAGGAGAGAGAAGAAAAGGGAATGCCCTACTGCAGAGGCAGGGTGGGGTGGTGGGGGTGGTGGGAGGGATACTGGGAACATTGGTGGAGGAGAATGGGCACTGGTGGAGGTATGTTAACCAAATGCAAACATGAAAGTTCATAAGTTTGTAACTGTACCTCACGGCGATTCACTAATAAAAATTTTTTAAAAATCATCAACAACCTTGTAAATCATTGCTTTTTAAATAAATAAAATTATTTAAAAACATTAAAATTAATGCAAACCACAGTTGTAGATAAACAATGGGAAAATGGCATATTTCATAAATTGTGTGGAACATACTTATACTAGAGAATTACACTGTTTGAAATGCAAGTTGATCCTTACCTGGCAGGGAAGACACCATGATCACAAAGGTGGTTTTCTCAGGGTGTGGCTTATCCACTGCTTTCTCATGTGTTGACCTCTGTGATTTTCCCAAATATGGGAAACTTGACTGTGTAATTTGTGGTAGTGTGGAATTGCATTTGCGCTCTCCCCTGAGAGGGTAAATTGTAAGTTGAAGTGGACGTTCTATATGCTGAGTTGCTAAGTCTGACTATCTTAAAGATTCTGACAGGATCCCTATTACTTTATGTCTTATGAAATGACTAGAACCTGTTCTTTACCATTTTTAGATAATCACTTCTTTCAGCTACATGCACAAGAATGGAGGGTCTAATTGATGTCATTCTTTTCTCTATTTAATAGTATAAACCCATAATCCACATCATTATTATTGTGCCTCTATTCTTCTCCATGATCTTTGATTGATGAGGTGCTCAATTTAAAGGTAAATTTTATTTTCATGCCAATCAATAACCAAGATAGGTAGGACCACATTGTAGCAAGTGGTGAAGTTATTTCAAAATTGTTACACATTGCTCTGTTTGCCATTGTGTAGTGATAGTCAGATCCTCTTCTCAGAGGACAACTAAGAAGTCCTCTTGGTCATGCTAGCTGAAGTAACAATGCTCATGGTCAAGTTCGTGTTGATGAGGACACGAACACCTCCGACACCTCTACTGTCACATGTTTTGAGGAACAGTTCTTCTCTGGTGTTGAAAACGGCATGATGTGATTGATACCTTCTCATCTTGGTCAATCCAATGACATTGTACTTTATCTTCTGAGCTTGCATCATCAGGTCCTCAATGGATACTTCCAATGCCAGCGTATGTGCATTGAAAGTGAAGACAGTTATTTTAGTCCTTCTTTGTTTTAGCAGCCTAGTTTGGCCCTGAGATTTTACAGCCTCTCCTTGCTGGTCCTTCTCCTTGTGTTGGGGACTCTTCCAGGGTCAGGGGAATGAGGTCAATTTTTTTACTCTTTTAGGCATATTGAATATGCCACGGGTAGCTTGCCAGGCTCTGCTGTGTGTGTGGCATGTTGTAATGATCTGCATGCTGACAAACACGCCACACACCTTGTGCATGGACGTGCTGCTCATACTCTGGCATTTACTTTAGGCCCTACCTTTCAGATATATCTACACTATCCATACTTGATTTTACTTGTTTACAATTTAAGTATCAGAAATATTGAGTCTTTCAGATGATATCTGTTAGAGGTTTTGTTTAAATCTCCAAGAAATGAAAGAATGTTTATGAAAACCCAAAAATGTTTATGAAAACCCTTCTTCTGGTAAAGGCTCAGTTGTCCAGACTTCTCTGTGAGAATAATATTGATTTTTAGACTCATGCTATATTTTCATTAATTAATAGAATCTCGCAAAAATATTCACAGTGGAATTAGTTCTTTGATCTATATGATACCATTTATTTTACAAATAAAAATCTAGCAAGGAGCAGAAGCAACACCACTTGCTTCTTCACAGTGAATCAACATAGATGTGATACATAAAAGAATCTATAATCCAGTATCTCCCACAACACACTTTCTTTAATTCTTCCATTAAGGAAATGGAAGAATTAAAATTAAAGAAATGGAAGAATTAAACTAGTATTCTTAGTATAGTAAGAAATGATATTAAGGGGCTGAGAGATAATATGGGAAGTAAGGCACTTGACTTGCATGCCCATACTGCAGCTGTGTCCGTGGTTCAAATCCCTGATTTGTGACCCACCCACGGGTCACTCCTGAGAACTACTAAGTGTGGCTAAAAAATTAATAATGATAATAGCACTGTAGCACTGTCATCTTGTTGTTCATCAATTTGCTCGAGTGGGCACCAGTAACATCTCCATTGTGAGACTGTTGTTACTGTTTTTGGCATATCAAATACACCACCGGTAGCTTGCCAAGCTCTACTGTGAGGGCGGGATACTCCCGGTCGCTTGCCGGGCTCTCCAAGAGGGAAAGAGGAAAAATGAAATATTAGAATTGCTTTCATCCAAAATTATTTCCATCCATTTAATGACCATTCGGCATGATAAATCAGGAAATTTGAAATTTTGTATAAAAGCTTCATTTGTTGATCAGGAAGAATAAAACTGTAGAAAGTAAGATTTACTTTCAAGTTATTATTAAAGACTATAAATAATTTTTGAAAAGAATAAATATATACTTTCTTTGGAAAGTTAAAAATTAGCCCACTGTATATATAATTAATAAGGTATTTAGCTCATTTATAAAAATTACCCATACAATGTGCATTTGAAATAATTGCCATTATTTGACTAGCAGTGTGCATTTTCCTTCATGTTCACTAGTAATTTAGCATTCTGTATAATTACAAAGGCATTTTTCTTTTCTTTTGTGTTTTCTACTTTTCTCTTACCAACTTCATTATATGGCTTTCATTTCTGTGGAGGCAATTATTATAGATGAAGACTAATAGCTACATTTTATTCCCTATGTGTTAGCCAAGGTTGACCTTAAATAGAGATAATTTATGTAAGGTGATGGCTATTGAAATTTTGGTAAGAAGTCTCTTCTGTCCTTGTATGATTTTTTCTGGAGCTTTGCTAACAAAACTTTGCAAATGTGATTCCTGTTTATCTTGAATTCTTATTTCTACTACAAAGTCTTAATTTAAGTAAGAGACCACAGTAGGAATGAGACAGAAATGCAACCAAACTTCTGAAAGGAGTTGATTTCCTGTGGCACTGACCAGCAGTGATATGACCAGCCGTCATAGCATATAGAAATAGTGATCTAATGATTTTGATGGAAGAAGTGTGTTAGTGGTGTCAAGGGTTTTATATTCATCAGAGTCCTCCTAAAAAGTGGCCTGAGTTCAATTTCCTAAACTCCTACAAGTTCTGTTCATAGTTTCCAATTTTTTGTGACAATTTTGATATCCTTTGAATAATTTAATATTGCTTAAACTTCTACTCATTCTGTTCTTATAAATTAGCATTCCACCTAACCATATTTATTTGATTAAATTCTTTATAATGATATTTTATTAAACATTGAAAATTTATATGCTTAGAAACTTTTTGCATATATTTGTATTATATTTTGCACTTTCTGAAGACATAATTAATACATAAAAACTGCACATATTTACTGTACAATTTGGTGATTTTGCATTTCCCCTGAAAATTAGTGATGTTGAATAGCTCTTCATATATCTGTCTGATATTAAAATTTTTCTGTGATTCAATATCTCAATAAAAATTAAAAATGTTTATTGATTTCAAAAGTTTCCTTGTATTTGGGGCTGGAGCGACAGCACAGTGGGTAGGGCATTTGCCTTGCACGAGGCCGACCTGGGTTGATTCCCAGCATTCCAAATGGTCCCCTGAGCACCGCCAGGAGTAATTCCTGAGTGCAAAGCCAGGAGTAGCCTCTGTGCATTGCCAGGTGTGACCCAAAAAGCAAAAAAAAAAAAAAAAAAGTTTCCTTGTATCTCTTTTTATATATGTATACATATATACATATGGTAATAACATTAAAAAGCTCATGCTTTTAACTTGTGTTTAAGTAATCAGTAACATATTCTTTAAGGCACTATGTTATATAGTATATAATTAGAATTTAGTCATCTAATCTAACCATTGCTTTATATTCAGAAGAGGATATTTTTAATTTTTCTCTATCTCGTAAAAACCATCATTTTTTTTACTTCTACAAGTTTAAGTAGTAATTTCATAAAACAAGACTTTAGTAAGATTATTAATAGCCTTACATTCACAATCATAAAAGTTAATGTTTGATGAAAATTTAGACTTTAACCTGATTCTTTTTAATTGTTTCTAATTTGTCACCTGATCATTATAAGTTTGATAGCAAAAATCTCACAGGCCAATAAGCATTACAAAGTTTTATTCTGGAATTGTCATTTTTAAAATAAAATAAAATAAAATAAAGACAAAGTTATTTTTCTTCTGTTTTGTTAGTGCTGCTGTGATTTTTAATTATTTTTAATACTGCAGGTAGGACATTTGCTTTGCATGCTGCTGACCCGGCTTCGATTCCTCCGTCCCCGTCAGAGAGCCTGGCAAGCTACTGAGAGTATCCCACCTGCATGGCAGAGCCTGGCAAGCTACCTGTGGCATACTCAATATGCAAAAACAGTAACAACAAATCTAACAATGGAGATGTTACTGGTGCCCACTCGAACAAATTGTTGAACAACGGGTTACAAAAATTTCTGTATTAACATTTTATTCTTTCAGGACTTCACCATCTCTACTACCAAAATGAATATGGGTATTTTAAGTATCAGATGTAAATATGATCATGGAAATCTATTTGTGATTTATTTCACTTAACAGAGTATCCTTAATCTCATTTATGTTGTACAAATGAATGATTTGTAGCAAAAAATATAATAATATTTGATGAATAATATTATAATGAAGAATATATACAAAGGACATGATATCTTGTAGAAATCATGAACTCCAAAGAGATTAAGTGATTTAGTGAGGTGACAATGCCATAATGTAACAGAACGCAAATTTGATCTGGCGTATAGATCAATGGTGTGTTAAACCAATATTTTTATTTAGAAATACAACACATTTAGCTAATATCACTGTAGTACTGGAGCACTATCATCCCATTGTTCATCAATTTGCTCGAGCAGGCACCACTAATGTCTCCATTGTGAGACTGTTGTTACTGCTTTTGGTATATGGAATACGCCACAGGTAGCTTGCCAGGATCTGCCCTGCAGGTGGGATACTCTCAGTAGCTTGCCAAGCTCTCTTAGAGAGATGGAGGAATTGAATCTGGGTCAGCCATGTGCAAGGCAAATGCGCTAACTGCTGTGCTATCGCTCCAGTCCAATATCATTAAAAATAAGTTTATTAATTACCAAATTTTCAACAAAAATCCAATGCCAATTAGATCAAACAGTGTGTGATTACTGAAATGTTTCACATTTTTGCTAGTCTTTATGGTATACATATGATTACTGAAATGTTTCACATTTTTGCTGGTCTTTATGGTATACGTATAAAAAATAATGCATTATTTTTTCTTCTTTCTCTTAACTTTAGAATTTTATGAAGAATCACAAAAATGAAATAAATGTGGATTCAACATGTAAACTTTAGGAATTCTAGAATGACTGCACCTTATTATTATTATTGTTGTTGTTGTCACTATTACTATGTTAGAGATTCACACTATAACACAATTAGAAAGCTTTAAAATGTTACAAGGAAACTTGGACAGTGACTTTAAATTCATTAGAAATTTAGAACAATGCAAAGTAATGTTGAAAGATAGTGTTAGTCCTAGATTAAACACCTCTATATAACAAATTTGAAAGTGACATGTTCTGTTTGAAATAGAGAATTAAGAGTTCCATTTTTATCTCATGAGACTTTCTGCTTGTAATATATTTTTGTCTATCAACCAACTATTAGTAAGCAAAATAAATTGCAAAGTGTACACTCATCAGAGAAAAAAAAGCAAACAGGACTTGACAGAGAAAAAGTCTCTGTGGAAACTTTGGGTGACCCTGAGAATTAGGGCTGAAGATGCAAGGATCTCAAAGTTGTTGCAAATTGGAGTAAAAGACCCAAGCTTTTATATTCACACATACACCTGTGCTGAATAAGAAAACTCCCATAAAGTTAAGATAAACTTAGCTGAGGTGCCTTCGTTGAGCTTAAGTAATCCCTGGAGAGGACAGCAGCTGAGGGGTGTCTGTCTGCAGTATTCTGGCAGCTGTGACAATAAATAATTCATCTCTGAATCAGCTTTTCAGCAATGCATAGCAATGCCCACCACAGAATATGTTAGCTGTTAGAGTAAGAAAATCAAGGTTTGAGATCTTGAACTTTAGTTCTCACGTGTGAAGAACATTCATCATGATGGATGTTCAATCATATTGCAAAACTTTTAGTTCACAGTAAATAATGTAACTCATAGCATTGAGAAAGTCTGACTATACCTTGAGATGAAAACAGGAGTAGTCTATCAATGAGGTGGATTTCCTGAGAATGGAGAGTTGTGGTGGTTAGATATCTGCAGTGCCTCAAACAAACTTGTCATTGAAACATACCTAGTTTCTACAGTATTTTGATAATACCTAGTTTCTACAGATATTTTAATAACTTAGGGATAATATCTTCATTTGTTGTTAACTTTAGGAACAGATACCAAGGATTCAGCAGTATGTTAGTCATATACACAATGTATCTATTCTCTTTGATCTTTTTTTCAAGAGAAAAGTGGATGTAAGGAAATTAATGGGCTTGTAGATTGTAATGAATTATACAATAAGCAATAAAGGCAGTATTATTGACATTAAAAGGTCTTAAACTTTAAAAATGGTAATCAACAAAGATTATATAAGAAGGTAACATTGGGAATCATATATTAGTTTTCTGTTTCTTCATAAAAAGATGCAGGAAGGAAGAAAAAAGAGGTGGAAAGAAGAAATATTTACTGAAGATTGCACAATATGCATAGATAATCCTTTTATGTAACTCTTGTTATATTGAAAGAAACTAGAACTACCATGACAAAAATTTAAATATCTTTTACCTTTCCGAGGACAACTCATGGAAAATTGATACTTATAAAAATTACCATGTTTAAATGGCTAGCAATATGCTTGAAGCATTATTTAACCTGAATGATACTTCAAGTTGTGTAGCCAGGAAGGAAAATGACAGAGAGAAGAGAAGGATGTATTATGCTGCATTTTAAAGCATACATATTTCCATTAGAATATTATGCAGAACACAGCATGAAATATGTGTAAAGGCATGCTTATTGAATAAACACATAGATATTAGTACACAATTTCTATATTAATAATAGCACCAACAAACACATTGAATCTCCACTCAGGTAGTGCTTTCCATTAAATTTATATAACTCAAAGGAATCTGTATGATTAAGGATCATAACCAATTTTCAGAGAGCAAATATGTAAGCCTTATTACCACAGAAGAATGTTTAAATAACAGTATATAAAATTCTAAAATGAATAAGCAGTGACTATTAAATTATTTATTTGGTGCCTAAAATTCAAACTCTGTGATTTTGGGAAATGAAATAAAATGATGATATTATTCAGTTTATTTGGTATCATTATGCCTTATAATAAATTAACCCCACTAACACAGTTCAAAATTGTGACTCAAGGAGAGCACTTTGAGTTGTCATAAAGACATATTCTACAAGTCACTTGTGACATATATAAATAGCATGGTACTGAGTGGTAACCAGTCTTCAAATATGGTTCCCAAATAAATCAAGGCTCTTGGTTTGGGCCCTTCTGTTCTATTCCTTGTGGAATATGAGTTGGTCCTAATAATTAAGAGAAAGTGAATTTGAGTAACTTTTGAGACTAGGTGACATCAAACCTTGTAATTTTAACTGAATTTCTTAAGATTCAATATCTGAACAAAGTCAGGGCCATGAAAATATTCCAGCACTATGATGCCAAAGCTCTGTAGAGAGGTCACTTGGAAATTTAAAAAAAATAAAATAAAAGGCACTTGGGAGGTTGTTGGAAAGGAGATTACCTCAAAGGTGCCTGAACACATTGTTCACTGGGTCCAGGCAAGAGCCTGGCTGTGGGGAGATGGAGGACGAGCACTTAGAGAAACAACCCTCCAGGAGCAATTGATCACAGCTCACTTTATTGCCAAATACATGCATCTTTAAGAGGGTCTCAGTTTACAGGAGGTCCAATCACATAAAGTTCAGCATTATGGTCCCATCACCTTTCCCATTCCTCTTTGTCCTGGTCTCACTCAAGGCTAGATGTTGCGGTTAGGATGACTTGCTAAGCATACATGGCAGTTTCTGTGTCTTCAGCACATGGGACTAGGAGGTTGAGTGAGGTTCAAGGCCAAACACCCAGTATTGACACTCTGTTCTTGCTACCTTTGCCCAGATGCTCTCTTCTGTGGGGCTTTGCTTCAGGACCACCTGACAAGGTCGAGTTTTATCTGCTCCAGTGCCCATCACCTTGCTCCACAAGAGATCAGGTATTTGTTGTTATTATTGGTTGTGTTTTGTTTAGGCACTACAATCAGTGGTACATAGGAGTTATTCCCTGGGGTCTGTGCTTGGAGGTTACTTCTGGTGTTGTTCTATGGAAGATGAGTTTCTGGGAATTGAAGACATGCCTCCTACACTCAATGAATTTACCTTGTTGAGTTTATCTCCAGTTCCAATATACCTATTCTGACCACTCTGATTTAGGTTTCAGATGTGTAGAAAGAAGCTATATTGGTTTTTATAATCCCAGTAGACCTTGTTCAACTTCAAATCTAATTTATGTGTATGTCTGAAACAATAGACATTAGATCCCCGTCAACCAAACAGGTCATCTCCAACAATTTGATCTATTTCAGGGGAGACTCACATTTCACACGTCAGTCTAGGAGGGGTCATTTCACTAGGTTCTGAGAAATGCCTAACTAATAAGATGAACACACAATGTACAATTACTGTTTTAATTTACTCCTGGTTTAGGATGAGTTATTACTTTAAATGCATTTGCCTTAAGCAAACGTTAGTACTGGAGATACATTGTTTTTAATATAATATAATGCAAAACATATGCTTTTGGATTTGGAACCACATGTTGGATGCCAGCATAATGGACTTCAATAGAATATTAATGGCAACAACAAGATACTAGAACAGCATCTAGGAAATTGGATAAAACATATTATATAGTAATAAAACATATCTAGCTAAACTGACAAATGAGACAAATATAGATGCTAAAATGTTGGGGTATATCCTCAAACATTTTGAAATATGTCCTCAATATCTCAAGTATCTACAGGCCAAGAATTGGAGCTTGATTCTTTTTTTGGGGGGTGACTGGCGTAATGACTTTTAATGTTTTAGATAATCACTTACATTATATGAAGATATCTTTGATGCTGGGAGGATTCATAGATTGCACTGTGATAGAAGTCTTTAACCAGAAGCTAAGGCAGCCTGGTATTCATCATATGACTGCTTTGAGCACACATTCTCCTGCTCCAGACATGCCTCTAAGTAGTTATAAGCTCTGCTAACATGAACACAGACTCTTGAGAGTCACTGTGTCAGATCTACCCACAATTCTTCCAAATTCTTGATCTTCTAAATCAATGTCAGAAAATGTTTTGCTTCATTTTATCCCTGTTTCGGTCTCAGCAGCCAGCCTGAGACTTTGACTAAACACCCTGCCCCTGAAAGCAAGAGCTGGCCCTGTTTACAGGGGCCCAGGGGCCCTGCATTCCATACACTCCCTCCAGCATTCCACACACAGGCACTCTGGTTGAGGAGACAATGGGATGAGGGGTGGGACAGTTAACATTTACCTGAGCTAATTAACCCGGCCCTGAGATTGGGGAACACAAATCATTAACTAGCATCTGTACTGAGCTCCATGAGATAAGGGTGATACATGCGTGGAATGTCCCCCCCACCCCAGATTGTGTGCATAAAATCCCCTGTGTAAGAGTCAATCAACGGAGATTGCTGGACCACCAGCTCCCCCGCTCTGCTCGGTGACCTTCTTTCTCGGTCGGTTTCTTTCTTAGCTGTAGGAATCCCGCGGCAAGCAGAAGGCCCCGGGGCAGAGGCTTCTCCCCTTCCCACTCTCTCTCCTATAGGGAGTAAGTCCAGTGACTTTGGCGCTCATACTCCAGCGTGCCGGGGTTGAATGGCCAGGACCCCGAAAATCCTGAAGACTCTAGGCATGAAAATATTTTTCTTATATGGAATATAAATAATATAGAAGATAATCTGAAATGAAAATATACATCCTCAACCAGAGGATCCGGTTTAACATATGTTAAGGCAGAATTTTGAAAATGCCAAATGACAGAACATAAGATAATAAATGTGATATAAAGGAGAAACAAAACATTATAAAATTTGTATTTAGACTCAAGGTTAGTGTCACACACTAAAAGACTCTCATTTTAAGTAATGTTCTCAAATTAAGGATTGAATCTATCAACCTCTCAGTAAAATGTGACCTCAACTCAGTAAAGGGAAGAAATCTGTAAAGGGTAAGTGTTCAATAGATCTGATTTAGGGTGTGATGGTCTAAGAGATAACTAAGGAATATTGTGTTATCCTAAGGATAACAATAATATCTTATCCAAAATCATGTATCTTCTGCTATATATTTATGTATTTCTTTTTTTTTTTTGCCTTTTGGGTCACACCCGGCTATGCACAGGGGTTACTCCTGGCTCTGCACTCAGGAATTACTCCTGGCGGTGCTCAGGGGACCATATGGGATGCTGGGATTCGAACCCGGGTCTGCCGCATGCAAGGCAAACGCCCTACCCGCTATGCTATCGCTCCAGCCCCTGATTTATGTATTTCTTAAGCTCTCATGTTATGTCCCTATCTTCACAAAAATTTTGCTGAACCACAGAAGCTAAGTATGGGTGGCAGCATATGTGTGGAAAAATTCTAGTGTTTCCCTCAGTATTTCTATGTACTATGTATGGCTCTAAAAATAAGTCTTGAGGAATGGGGAGTGGCAGCAATGGCAGGACTTGCTCTTGGCTTTATGCTCAGGAGTCACTCCTCATTTGGCTCAGGGGAATATACACAGTATTGGAGATCCGAACCTTGGACAGCTGCAAGGAGAACAAATGCCTTGTATTGTCTCTCCAATACTACTCCCTCGTTTTAATATGTTACAGCTTCTTTTTCATAACTTCTCACAACTTAGTTTAATTTCAAATGCAAACTACTTAGCACTCAAATTTCAGGGTATTAATAATGAAGGGAACAAAGGAAAATTTTTGAGTTGTTGAACATGGTGCATGGCGTAGTCTATGATGTGAATATAAAAAAATATGCACAAAAATGGAGTGATGACTCTAAGATAATAAATTTTATAAATTTTTAATAATTGAATGGTTAAAAATTAATAACAATGTCAGAAAAACACCTAAAACACTCTATTTAATCAGTCTAAGCCTTCCACTCACACCTAAGTCTTTTCTATTATTTAGACTTCCTATATAACTCTTAACACTTCCAGAAATAACTTAATCTCTGTACATGTTTACACGTTTATTATGTCTTCTTCAAGTAGAATGTACTATTTAAGGCAGTTCAATTCTATTTTACTACTTATATAACATTATGTTTTTACATTTATTTAGGCCTTGAAGAGTAGCAATGTTATAGAAAGAAAAAAATAAAAGCTTTCTTAAAAGAACTAAAGCAGAAGCTTAACAGATTATGTTCATTTTATTACTATACAATAAACAAATAACATGCAGAAGGACATAGTGCCATGTTTGTATTACTTGTATCACTTGTCATCCCATTGATCTTCGATTTGCTAGAGCGGGCACTAATAAGTTCTCCACTTGTCCCTGTCACATGCTAGTGTAGTCCAATGATATCTGCTATATCCAGGAACAGGGAGAGCATCAAACTGTTCATTCAATGTTTTGACAAAGAAATCTGACCATCTCGTTGGTGGGTGGCCATGCAGTCTTTTGCCATTCTGTGGAATCTACTTGGTAACAGCTCTAGTCCAGCAGTCATCTCCGAATTGCATTAAGTGTCTAGCCCATCTGATTTTTGATGGCTTGGCAAACGAGACAGTGTCCCTGATTCTTGACCTTCGACGGAGGTCGGAACTCTGGATTCCTTCTCTCACTTGGGTGAAACGGTACTCCTAGCATAGCTCTTTGGATTTCTCTTTGGGATACCTGAATAACGTTCTCATTCTGCTTGCATAGGGCCCACGTCCCTGAGAGGTATGTTAGTGCAGGAAGAATGGTGGAGTAGAAAAGAATTGTTATCATAGCCCAGTAATTTTCTTTTTTCCCCAAAATAAAATATCATGATATATTACAGGATAGCTGAATAACATTTCTTTCTTAGATATTTCTTTGTCCTATCTTCTTAGTTTCACTGATTGAAATATAGAATTTCAATGAATAAATCATTTCTTTGGATAGCATTCCAGCATTCCCTTTGAAGAGTTTCATAAGCTTCTACTGTCTCAAGTGATATTATCGTTCTTGGCAATCTCATCCAGGAACATTCATTTTCCATACACTTGTATTTAATATAGTTGGTTTCTGAATACATCCAATTTAAAAAATAATACTCTTTAACAGGATATAACACTTTTTATACCTTTGGTTCCTCATGGTGCTGGGTATATACTAAATTGAACATATATTTTATTCAAATTGATTCTAAAGTTTCTGAGACTGAAACAGGAAAAACCATTTATAATTAGGGTTAGTAAATAGATCAATATGAAGAGGATGTAATTAGGCAAAGATATCAGAAGTTTCATGTTCATTCTTGACTTATATGCCCATCAAACTTTTAACTCTTCAATTTCCTCTCAGAATATAACCAAATCTGTAAGTCTGAATTGTGACCATTGCTTAAAACACTTAAATTAATAAAATGTGCGATCAGAATCAAATATGTTTTTAAAGGTCATACAAGGATTGCTTTTGGTGTCAAATATTCTTCTCACATCAGTAGTGACATGTAGCCCAGAATGCATCAAGCACACTATATTCTTTAGAATATTGTGTAAGCATAAAGTTATTACTTATCCCTTCCTCAGAAAAGATTCTGACTTATTTAGGTCCATATCTAAGGTACACAGCAGAGTGCTTGAAAATTAATTTAGCCTGAAATACTTCTGAGGCATACAAACAGAATGATCTCTCTCTTATGAAGGACATACACAGCAAGGTAACAACAAAGGTCCAAAGGCAACACAATAGGAGAACTTATTTCCACAATTGAGTTTAGGTGAGAGGAGGTTTGAAAAGGAGAGGTGTGAAGGGAGAATAGTACACTGGTGATGGTGTGAAGTTGGATTATGCATATCAGACACCATTATTAACAGTATTTTAAACCATAAAATCTCAATAAACAAAATAAATTCCTAAATGAATGACCATGCAGGTGAATTAGTAAAATCTGGGAAAATGTATAGCTCTTCAAATGTTTTGTAAAAAGCAAGTTTACTTAGGACTAAAGAAAATATAATATTATTATTATTGTTAATTTGCTTCTACTTTTTCTTATGCTGATTTTGACAAATATATTTAGTATAAACGTATACTGAGTGAAAATCAACTTCTATGATGATATGAGACTAACTAATTATCTCAGGGACTCTGGGAGATAAATTTTTAATATACTCAGTCACTTAGTCATTCTTTTTTATTGTCATTTATCATCAACACACCTGAATCTGGCAGATATAATACATGCAAAAATAGAGAATGAAACAAAGAGAGTAAGACATTGTGGCTTACTCAATGTCAAAAGATTATTTTGAGCTCATGCTACTATCTGAGCAAGAACATTGCCAAATTTGGGGAATTCTGGATATGGTCTACTCCCATAGGTTTTCTTCCTGGGTAGGATGCCAGTTCAGCTTCAGTCAGAGTATATCTATAGCACTGAAGGTTACTCAGGGCATATACCCTAAAAGTTCCACCTGAGATTTGCTGAGTTTCTGCAACATTCACAGATTTCCAGGGAACAGAAATATTAAAGCTGACCTATAATGAATTTATGTCCTGTGCATACTGTTATTTGAAGAATTTTGGAGATGCAGAGAAACACATGGCCAATCACCTTCAATATGAGTGACTTCTTTGCTTATGGTTCTGGTACAAAGCAGTTATTAAGGTAAAATTCTCTTTATAAATCTGCTTAAATATATGTTTTTGGATACCAGTAATTCAATATTATGGTATAAAATACAAAAAATCAGGGGCTATGGTGCCACCAGCAGGTCAACCTATACCTGTGGCCTGAGTGCATCAGCAGCCTGATGGTGCCTTCAGACTTCCTGATACCCCAAATATGCCCTTGTGCCTTTGACTGGACCCCAACAACTTGAGGCCAAGTTTACTAAAAATTAAACAGCCAAAAGTTAGGTACATGGGATCTATGCCTACAAACCACCTCTGGCTCAGCTATACAAGTTCATTTATTGTCCTTGCTTCAGAGACCCATAAATAAATCTTGAAAGACATCAAAACCTACAGTAAATTTCAGAACTGCACATGGCTGAACAGACCAGGGTAAATTGGAGGGGGGTGAACTAAGTCTGGAGCCAGCCCAAGCAGAGCCTCTAGCAGCTGTTTGCTTCCACAATCTAAAATCACCGTCATAACCCCAGCCTGACTCCAACATCTCAGGACGGATGTCACCGAGATATTATCTGCTGAAAATTCTGGTATGCAGGTTTTATGACTGAAATCTCCAGGCCTTTTCAGAGATGGGATGGGCTACTCCACTACTTCCCAATAGTCCTGGCAGCACTGGCAGCCATCCCCACAAACCAACTTTAGTGCCACTATCTAAGTTCTACTTCTGGCCTTGCTTCAGATATCCATAAATAAATCTCGAAAGAGATCAAATGCCACATTAAACTCAGACTCGTGCATGGCTGAACAGACCAGAGTAAATCGGAGGGGTGATTTAATCTGGTACCCACCCAAGCAGAGCCCTTAGCAACAACCTGCTTTCATAATCCAAAATCGCCACCACACCCTGGGCCTGACTCTACCAAGATATAATCTGCTGAAAAGTCAAGCATGTGGGTTTTGTGACTGAAATCTTCAGGCTTTCTCAGGCTCAGAATTGACTACTTTCCCCTACCTCCCTGTACTTCCAGAAGCCTCGTCAGTCACCTCCACACCCCAAAGCAACCACCCAAATGAAAAGCTACTTCAGCCTTACCATCCTGATAAAAATACTGAATACCCTGAACAAACACCATGATCTCTTAGCACTTGTATTGCAAACCATAATGCACAAAAGGAAAAGGGGAGAGAGAGAGAGAGAGAGAGAGAGAGAGAGAGAGAGAGAGAGAGAGAGAGAGAGAGAGAGAGAGAGAGAGAGAGAGAGAGAGAGAGAGAGAGAGAGAGAGAGAGAGAGAGAGAGAGAGAGAGAAGGAAAGTAGGAAAATGCCTCCCATAGAGGGAGTCTGGGGTTAGGAGGGTGAGTGCTGAGGGGGGATGGTGGTAGGGAAACAGAAGACATTGGTGGTGGGAACTATACACTGGTGGAGGGATGGGTGCTGTATCATTTGATCATTGTATGACTAAAACCCAATTATGAATAGCTTTATAATATTTTTCTCATAGGCATTCAATTAAAATTTTTTTAAAAACGTTTTGTGGAGTTCATGCCCAATTCAATGAGCTAAATCAATGGCTGAATAAATAACAGTACTTCCACATTTAATAAAAATTCAAAAATTAATTAATACTACAAAAATATAAAATTTCATTATCTTGAAGAAAAAATTGAGCTAAAATTAGCAAGGGGAAAACAATGAACTAACAGAATATATATGTGTATATATATATTTAATGTGTATATTTTTAATAAAGGTTGGAAAGAAGGAAAGTTATTTCTGAAAGTATATTATTTTTAAATAATTCAGACCATACAACATTTGCAGCTATTAAGTAGTTGGCCCATAAGGAATATCACAGCATTATTACACTAATGATCTGTGCCCCCAAAATAGTGACTTGAATAAATTGGAATTTTATGTAGCAGTACAGCAAGATTATGCTATGCAATTCATATTCCTATTCCATGGGGAAGTTGTTCTAAGGCCAGTATTCAAACAAGTAATCTCATTGACAGCAATGTCTGAATGATTCTTTTTTTCTCCTCTTGTATTGAACAAGAAATATAATATGAAAGAATTTGAGTCAGAGTGAACATTTTTCAAGGTAATTTCTCAAGTAGACAATTTTCTAAGAAAACTGAAAATTTAAAAACTGAAATCTCAGCAGGTGACAAGGGTAATAGAAAACAGAAAAACTGGATCTACAGTGACTTACCACCCTTAACTGTACTGAGTTTCTACTAGTTCCTTAGTGAGAAGTTCTGGTAATAATGGAAAAAAGTGATATTGCTTTTGTACCCCTATAGTTAGTGGATTATAATCGCTAAAGTGTAGAGTTGAACATCTACAGTCATACTCTTATTCATTTTACAACTTCATTAAAATTAAGTATCTAAGTATTAAGTAATTATGGAATAGTTTTTCTGAAATGGTTATATATGTCTATAAATTTGAATTTATATTCTATTTCCTAATGTGTGCAAAATTTCCTAGGTGGCAAAGGGTTGTAGTAGGAACAGATGTGTTAAGATGCCTTTTAAGACCAGTGACTGATGTATATAGTAGTCATTTCAACTTCAATGATCATTACAGACTTTTGTCTCCTTTGTGTCTGGATGCGATTTCTATATAAAAACAGCTAAATTGCATTGTGACTTAATTTAAAAATACATCATGTATTATCATATTCATGGAGATTATTTAACATATGTAAGCTTCAGTGAGAATCTCCCATATTTTTTTTAATGTAGGAGTATTGCTATTTATTCAGCCATTGATTAAGCTGTTTGAATTGAGTAATGAACTCCACATTACTTTTTTTATTGTTTTCATTGAATCACCATGAGATACAATTACAAAGCTTTCATGTTTGAGTACACACTTTCCACCATGTCTCCAGAATATCTCCACCCACCCACCCCCGCCATCCCCCCACCCCAGTAATAACCCTGAATCCATGGCAGGCAATTTACCCAATACTCTCTCTCTGTACATTTGGACATTATGTTTTGCTAGAATTTTCCCACCACTATTCAAGCCTGCCTGTCAGGGGCAGATGCTAGAACATTTCTTGTCCATTGCTCGTTTTGAGTATTTTGGTTGCTGCAGCAGCACGCTTCTGGAATCCTAGAATGAAAATTGTTGGGTTCCAGAGACATTTCTATAGGGCACTAATCCATTTTGGAATTCAATTGGATATCTGTGGACCAGGGCTGCTGGTGCTCTAAGATGGCGCCTGGAGGCATACTGTGGGCCTGACAGCCAGGCTGACCAACAAGCAGATGGGGAGCCAGGGAGGGACAGCCGAGCAACTCTGCCACAATGCGGCATGGGGATTTAGTCCTGGAACCTGCACACCTGGGCCTTCCTTGTGAAACCTCTTGGTCACTGGGGTTGGGATTCCATCTGGAGTAGGCAGAGGGACTGCACCTGCTCCATCTGGTGTGCCCTGGTGAAATTGGCTTGGAATGGGGCCTGGAGAGATCTCCAGTTCTGTGTTGTCTTCTGGGACTCACTGCTGTGCCTCTGACTTTTGATCTCTACTGAGATTTATTTATGGGTCTCTGAAGCAAGGCCAGTAATAGAGTTTACAGGGTGGCGCTGGGGTTAGTTTGTGGGGGTGACTGCCAGTGTTTTCATGTTTATTGGGAAGTAGGGGGAGGTAGCCCACCCCAACTCCATGAAAGCCTGGAGATTTCAGTCACAAAACCCGCATACCCAAATTTTCAGTTTTTATCTTGGTGAAGTCCATCTTGAGATGGTGGAATCAGGACGGAGGTATGGTGGCAATTTTGGATTATGCAAGCAAGCGGTTGCTGGGGACTCTGCTTGGACAGGCACAGGCCAACCTGCCCCCTTCCAATTTACCCCAGTCTGTTCAGTCATGCATGGGACCTAGATTAACTGTGCCTTTTGGTCTCTTTGTAGATTTATAGGTTTCTGAGATAAGGTCAATAAATGAGCTTATATAGCTGACCCAGAGGTGGTTTGTGGGCATGACTCCCACATACCTAACTTTTGGCCATTTAATTTCTTGGTAAACTTGGTCCAAGTTGGTGGGGTTCAATCAAAAGCACAGCGGCAACATTGGGGTGTTAGGAAGCCTGAAGGCATCATCAGGCTGCTGATGTACTCATCCCGCAAGTTCAGGTTGACATGTTGACAGCACTATACACCCCAGAGAATCTCCTTTTAGGGGAAATCAAATAACCGTTATTCAGAAGAATACAAAATTCATTGAGCTGCTACTACATATGAGGTATAATGTTGTATATTGAAGTAGAAAGATATATGCTTTCTATATATCTTGTTTATACCCAGTTCATCAAAGAATTTACACATAACTTATAACTCCCTATCTTTTAAGAAAAAGAACAGTAGTTCTTGGAGACTACTTTTCTCAATCTCACATAATAAACTATTTTAAATAATTTAAATTATAATGAGAGAAACTGATATTGAGTGAAGATGGGGTTGGGGGTGGGGTGAGGAGCACCGTGTTGTCTAAATTCTTGGTACCTAAATAAAGATCTGAGATACTTGAAGTAAAAAGCAGAGCAGATTGACTAGAGTGGCTGAAAATGCTGGAAAAGTGTTTGAGGGATTCTTTCATTATGGTCTGAAAGGAAGTGTCCTGAGTGGTGTGTGGGTGGCTGGGAACTCTGGGCATGTTCTGACTGGGGCATGCAGGTTTGGTAATAGAATTCCTAGGGGCTATTGACAGTATCAGTTTCTTTAAGTTCTGACTCCATTATTTGGAAAGTCTAGGTGGGGTATCAGATTACACCCAGCTGTTGCTGACTGAAAAGTCCCAGGCTGATATTTGATGATATTTTTCCATTGTCCTTGTTTCCTACCTAACTTACCTAAATTAGGAGAAGGACATACTTTTTGCTGTAATAAGAGATTTATGTTTGTTTGTTTGTTTGGTCTTTTAAAGATGTATCTCACTATGTAAGAAAGACAAGGAAGAAAAAAAGAGCCATGATAAAAAAAAAAAAGTAGCCACCGACAAGAAATACATAAAGAAAAGCTAGAAACTGCAATCATGTCATACTTATATATGACTTTAGCATTTCTTCTTCTCTTTTATTCAATTTTCTTATGAAAAATAAATAAGCAACACACCCTGGTTCACTAATTTCATTCCTATAATAAAAGAAGAACAAAAATGAAAAACCTGCAAGGTCAATGAAATTGAATATTGCATGAAGGTGAAAAATAGGCCAATCTATCAGTTGATCACATTCACTATGGTTCATCTCATAAAAATAAATGTCTTCATTGGGTTTGGAATTCTACATGTCCTGAAGCCATTCTAAGAAATAAAATTTCCAATAACATTTTTATAAAATGCAATATTGACCTAATAATGTCTATTCATTGCATCCTTTTGGTTCATAAGCTTGAAACATCAATTATGCCTTTAGTTTAAAAAATAATGAATTTATGACCCATAAAAGCAAAGACAATCTCCTTTCACAGTCATTTGCACAAAAGTACTTCGCTTACTGGATCTTTAATTGTATTTCTTAATCAGATGTTCAAACCCTTGAATTCTCTGAAGACCCCTGCTTTCATTATCACATTCACCCTCCTTTACACAATGGGCAATCATAATCACTATAGTAAGTGTCTTTAAAAGATATTAATGCTAAACTCTAAGTAAGAACTTATGATTATTTTTCTCTGCAGGTGGCCTTTCCTGTTTTTTCTTTTTTTTTTCTTTTAATTTTATTGAATCACTGTGAGATAGTTACAAGCTTTTATGTTTAGGTTACAATCACACAATGATCAAACACCCATCCCTCCACCAGTGCATATTCCCCACCACCAATATGCCCGATATACCACCCCTTTCCCACCATACCCCTGTCCCTGTGGCAGACAATATTCCCCATACTCTCTTTCTACTTTTGGGCATTATGGCTTGCAACACAGACACTGAGAGGTCATCATGTTTGGTCCATTATCTACTTTCGGCACACATCTCCCATCCTGACTGATTCTTCCAGCCATCATTTTCTTAGTGATCCCTTCTTTATTCCATCTGCCTTCTCCCCTCTGCTCATGAAGCAGGTTTCCAGCTATGGGGCAATCCTCCTCACTCTTGTATCTATCTACAGTCCTTGGGTGTTAGCCTCATTTTATGTTATTCTATACTCCACAAATGAGTGCAGTCCCTCTATGTCTGTCCTTCTCTTTCTGACTCATTTCATTTAGCATGATACTCTCCATGTCTATCCATTTATAAGCAAATTTCATGACTTAATCTCTCCTAACAGCTTCATAGTATTCCCTGGTGTAGATGTACCAAAGTTTAACCAGTCATCTTTTCTAGGGCACTTGTGCTGTTTCCAGATTTTGGCTATTGTGAACAGTGCTGCAATGAACATATAGGTACAGATGTCATTTCTACTGTGCTTTTTTCATCCTCGGGATATATTCCCAGAATTGGTATTGTGGGGTCAGATGGAAGCTCAATTTCTAGTTTTTGAAGGACTGTCCATATTGTTTTCCAGAAAGGCTAGACCAGTCAGCATTCCCACCAACAGTGAAAGTGTGTCTTCCTCCCCACACACACATTTTTGCCAGCACTGATTGCTATTGCTCTTTTGAATATTGCTCTATTGCTCTCTCTGGTGTGAGATGATATCTCATTGTTGTTTTGATTTGCATCTCCCTGATGACTAGAGATGTGAAGCATTTTTTCCTGTGCCTTTTGGCCATTTGCATTTCTTTTGTGAGGAAACTTCTGTTCATTTCTTCTCCCCATTTTTTGATGGGGTTGGAGTTTATTTCTTGTACAATTCTACTAGTGTCTTATACATCCTGAATATTAACCCCTTATCAGATGGGTATTGGATAAATATTCTTTCCCGTTCTGCGGGCTCTTTCTGTATAATGGTCACTGCTTCTTTTGAAGTGCAGAAACTTCTTAGTTTGATGTAGTCCCATTTGTTTATGAAAAGCTCTTAGAAACAATAGGTAGATACAGTAAAGTGGCAGGCTACAAAATCAATGGCCAAAAGTCCATGGCTTTCTTACATACAAATAATGAAAGAGAAGAAAGAGACATTAAAAAAGCAATCCTGTTCACAATAGTACCTCAGAAAATCAAGTACCTTGGAATCAGCTTAACCAAAGAGGTGAAGGACCTATATAAGGAAAATTACAATACACTGCCTCAAGAAATAAAAGAGGACACTAGGAAATGGAGACACATCCCCTCCTCATGGATAGGAGAATTAACATTATCAAAATGGAAATACTGCCCAAAGCACAATACACATTTAATGTGGTCCCTATCAGTATACCCATAACATTTTTTAAAGAAATAGAAAAAACACTCCTGAAATTCATATGGAAAAATAAACCCCCATGAATAGCTAAAGCAATCCTTGGGGGAAAAAAGATAGGTGACATCACCTTCCCTGACTTCAAACTCTAGTACAAAGCAGTTGTAATTAAACGGCATGGTATTCAGCTAGAAACAGACCTACAGATCAATGGAACAGAGTTGAATATCCTGTCACAGACCCCCAAATATATGGCCACTTAATCTTTGTCAAAGGAGCAAGAAATGTGAAGTGGAATAAGGAAAGACTCTTCAACAAGTGCTGCTGGGAGAACTGGATAGCTACGTGCAAAAAAATGAATTCTGACCTCTGTCTAATGCCAGGAACAAAAGTCAGATCAAAGTGGATTAAAGACTTCCTCAATACCAGACATGAATCTATAAGGTACATAGAGGAAAATGTAGGCAGAACTCTGCATGATATTGAAGCTAAAGGCAACTTTAAGGATGAAACAGCACTGACCATGCGAATGTTTTTTCTTTTTACTCTCCCAAAACATAATCTAAGAAACGCACTATTTAACTATAGAGTCTGAAAGATATAACTCTGAGTAATGTTTTACAGAAAAGAAACATCATAATTGTTAAAAGGAAATGAGGCATTAAAATGAAGCTTCTCGAAATTTTTATTCAAATAGTATGTTTTAATGTTAAATTTTAAATATTTTTTAAAGTAAAATACTAAAGTAGTATTCATATCCATAAGCTGACCCATTTCAAATCAAAATACAAACAGAAGCTCATAAGACAAACTTAGAGTGAGATATTTCAAGGTTATAGTACAGAGAAAAAGTCAATAACTGTAGTCTTCATATAACAAAATTAATTTTGAGATAAAAATATTTATAATAGAGACAGACACTATATGATATTTAAGGAAACCACCCACCAAGTAATTATTACAAATATTTGTGCACTTAAATATGATAAAACAAGTGTTCATGAGTGATTTTCAGGGATTAATCATAAGTTTGGATACAAAACAACTCAATAAATATGTGAAAATTGAAATAATATCAAACATTTTCTAAAAACAGCATAAAGCTATAACAAAACCATATAAAGAAAAAAATAAAACTGATAACACTTAAAGAGTTGGAAACCTGTTCCTCAAGAACTATCAGATGAATAGAAAAGAATTCAAAGGAGAAATTAAAAAATAACCTTTTATTTAAATACAAATAAAGAGATAAGACAATGCATGACATAAATTCAAAAATAAGAGAGACATTTTTAGCAATGTAGGTTCATTATATATGAATATATTATATATATTTATATATATGTATATAACAAGAAAACTCCCACCTAATCATTTTATATTGTTTAGGAGGGGTGCCTTTATGCACTCAGTGTTTACTTCTAAGACATTTTATGTCCTCAAAGATTGTTTCTGGCGGTGAACAAATTATATGTTGTGAGGGGATCAAACCCAAGTGGGCTATGTGTGCAAGGAAAGCACCTTACCCACTATCTCTCTGGCCAAGCAAATAAATAATTTTATATTTGAAAACCTAGAAAAACAAATAATAAATAAATCTATCAGTATCAGGGAGAAAATAATAAAACAGCAGAAGAAAATGAAATAGAAACCAAACAAATGATATAAAAGATAAATGAAATAGAGATATAGTTCATTTAAAATGATCCTTAACAAAACGAGAACACTAGTAAAAAGAATCAGGGAGGAAATTTTAAAAATTATTACTGACACTACAGAAATGCAAAAGATCATGACATTTAAAGGAACACTGATAGGCCAACCAACTGGATAATCTGTAAAAAGAAAATATAATTTAAAATGATACTGTCTTTCTTTCTTTTGTTTTTTTTTGGGGGGAGGGGCACACCTTGTTGTACTCAGGGCTTACTACTGGCTTTGTGCTCTGAGAACACTACTGGCATTGGACAAAGGACAACGCACAGTGCTGGGGATTGAACCCGTGGGTTAAAAAGCCAACATCTTACACACAGTATTGTTTCTCCAGCCCTGACTCATATAATCTCTAAAGACTGATTTCCAAGAATAAATATATAGCAAGAACATACATATCACAATAGCACTGCAGCATTGTCATCCCGTTCATCAATTTGCTTGAGCGGGTACTAGTAAAGTCTTATTGTGAGTTTTTTTTATTACTGTTTTTGTCATATTGAATACGCCACAGGTAGCTTGCCAGGTTCTGCCATGCTGGTGGATACTCTCGATAGCTTGCCGGGCTCTCTGAGAGGGATAAAGGAATTGAACCCTGGTCAGCCGCTTGCAAGGCAAATGCCCTACCTGCTGTGCTATGTTCCAGTCCACGTATCGCAATATAGAATCAAAATTAATAACCAAAAGTTTCCAGAAGATAGCAAAAGAAAACTTAACAAAAAGGGATGACTCAAAACTAAAACAATTTTATTTACAGAAAAGAACCACTACAAAATGAAAATTTTTTAGAAGTGACAAAAAAAAACTGTCATGGAGTGACATTTTGGTGGTGAAAAGGTGCAGAAATGTTGTACATCAAAGTCATAAACATAAACACTATTCTATGTTACCTAGACTACAATAACATGCCTTTTATTGGTCTTATATTTAGGCATTTGGAATTACAATATTTTTACTCATACTTTTCAGGAATTCATCATTCCAACACCACATCCACCACCAGAGAGCATACTTACAGGCCCTTCTCACCCTCTGCACTCCCTGCACATGTAAGCTCAGGTTTGTAGATAAAAGCAGTGATGATGACTTTGACCATTCGTTGTTCTCTTACTATGGTTCTTTTTTTTTTAATTTCATATTTGGTATCTAGCTTTCTCTCTCTTGTTCTGTAGATAAAATAAGTGATGATGACTTTGACCATTCGTTGTTCTCTTACTATGGTTCATTTTTTTTTCAATCTCATATTTGGTAACTCATTTTCTCTCTCTCTCTTACTGTGGAGGTAGTGATACCTACACAAATAGTTCAATAGAGCTAACCTCCTGGAATTCCAAAAAATGTAAATGAGAGGTAAATTGATAAAGTAAATTTGTTTTCAAAAGTTATATTTTTACAGGTAATTAAATTTAAAATATTATGTATAATTCTGCAATGATGCATTTTACTCTTTGCATGAAATAACTACTACGAATGTTAAATTTAGTAAGAGTGGAGGGAGTTAAGGAAAACTTAAGGGAAGAATCTGAGTAGGCAGATAAAAGTATAAAATTGATTTTTAGAGCCTAGTAAAATGGGTAGTAAAATGGGTAGGGTATTTGTCTTGCTTGCAGCCAACCCAAATTTAATCTCAGGCATTCTATGTGGCCCCTAAAGCTCACCAGGACTGGTTCCTTAGTACAGAGTCATGAGTAAGCCCTGAGCACTGCTGGGTGTCACTCAAAACCTAAAGATAATAAATAAATGAATAAATAAAATACTTGTACTTTTCAAAAAAAGGAAATACTGGCTTTATGTTAGAAAATATATCATTGATACTGCATATGTGTCACATAAGCAAAGAAGTGTAATCAAAAGCATATTTATATAAAAATAAATCTGTTCAGATATATAACATTTGACATAAATGAAATACTAATTTATTATTGCAAATATATAAAATCTTTTAACACACAGAAGCAAACCAGGCTTCCCTAATCTAGTGGAAGGCCACTCTAAGGGCCATCAGTGAATGCCATACTCAATGCTCCAGCAAAAATTAGACTCAACTAGCAAAACTCCCAGACACATTGAACTCAAAATAACAGAATCTAAAGATAGGGACAAAATTATAAAAACCAAGATAAAAAAAACTCTTACATTATAAGGAAAACCTATAAGAATCATAACAAATCTATCAAATTAGATTCTACAAACCAAAAGAGAACAGACTATCTGCACACTATACATGTTTATATATACATATATGTTATATATATACTATTTATGTTTATATATATTATAATTATACTGTAGCACTATAGCACTGTCATCCCTTTGTTCATCCATTTGCTCGAGCGGACACCAGTAAGGTCTCCATTGTGAGACTTGTTACTGTTTTTGGCATATTGGATACGCCACAGGCAGTTTGCCAGGCTCTGCCATGAGGCGAGATACTCTCGGTAGCTTGCCGGGCTCTCCTAGAGGGATGGAGAAATTGAACCCGGGTTGGCTGCATGCAATGCAAACACCCTACCCAATGTGCTATTGCTCCAGTCCATAATTATGCTATATTTTCAAATATAGTATACAAATCAATGAATTAAATACATCACCAAAAATACTCTATGCAGCTATTTTATGATTCAGATTTTAAGGAATAATCCAGAACTTCAGATATGGCTCAGTGCATTCATAGTCTTCAAGTACTTACTGTGATAGAAAATAAATTAAAATTTAATCTTTTGATTATGAGAAGATACTTGTGCATAAGCTCACAGACAAGGAATTAATATCCAAAACACATAAAGAACTTATCAACTCACCAAATAAGCAAACAACCCCTTCCTAAATGTGCATAATATTTGGAAAAACAATTCCTCAAGGAAGATATTTAGATAGACAGCAGCACATAAAATATAAAAGTTCAAATTAACTAGCTTTTCAGGAAATGCAAATTAAATCCACGGTGAGGGATTGCCTCATACTAATGAGAATGGTCTCTTATTAAGAAAACTAGGAACAACATGCATTGATGAGCAAAGAAAAACAAATTTTTGATACATTGTTGGTGAGAATGTGATTTAGTTCGATCTCTCTGGGAAATAGTATGGGGAATCCTAAAGTAATAAAACTAGAAATACCATGATATTCATAAAAGGCACTCATAAGAGTATGAAAAATTTCAGTTGAAAAGTTATGTGCATCCTTATGTTCAGAGCATCATTATTCAAAATAGTCCAAACAAGGGAACAATCTAGAAGGATTACTTTATAGAAACTGGGTAAAGAAGTTCTGGTATATATGACTCAATGAAATATTACTCTGATATTTTAAAAGATGAAATGTTTCTTTCAGTGACAACATTGATAGAATATGAGTTAATTATGTGAAGTAAATGAACTAAGTCTAAAATGAAAGATATTTGCCAGATGGTTTTTCTCATGCTTGGAATAAAATAACAAAGTAAATGAACAAACAAGTAAGAACAAAAATTGCTTTTAAACTGAGAGAAATATATTGGGAGGATGTGTTAAATATGTGCATTAGCAGTCAATCAGGTAATGGAGATGGTTTTGGTTGTGGTTATGTATATCTATCTATATCTATACCTATGTATATGTCTATATAGAGAGGGAGAAAGAGAAATATAAAGAGTTCAAGATTTATATGATATAGTATAACAATGATGAATTAATAAACATTTGGTGAAATAAAGGAACAAAAACAACTTAACATATAAATTTCATCTTATGTATCACGTGTTTTAATATTATATGTTAGAGATTTAAAACTGGGATTAGCATGACCAATATTTTCTGAAGGTTGCTTTGAAAGATTTAAGAGTATACAACATAATTGAACCAACCTTTTATTTGTGTGCTAAACTATCAATTAATCATTTACTCTATACTCCATTTTACAAAAGAAAAAAAGAAACATAACTTGATTTTATTTTATCCAAGAAAATTTCTCTTTGTTACATATTCATAGACTGTGATATGATAATATGATATGTAAATAATATGATACCCACCTACGAGATAGTCAGACTTCTTCGTCAAAACTCTGAGAAAACAGTTTGAGGCTCTTCGTGTTCCTGGAGTGAGCAAACGCCATTGGGCTACACTAGCACTCAACAGGGACAAATGGAGATGTTAATGGTGCCCACTCAAGCAAATCAACGAATAACAACAGGATTAGAAGTGATACAAGTGATACAATTTAAAATAAATTAAAAGTAAATATTTGAAATACATAAATAATTAAAAAAATAAATTATGACAAAAACATTGAAATTTTTAACAGATGTGATTGATCTATTTAATGATAGTAGGGTAGTGTTAAAGTCCCTCACTGCTACTTTATGGCTTTCGAAAGGTTGGTAGCATTGTGCAGTAGAATATGTCTATAAATAATATTGTTTATTTGGGTGATCATCAATTTTAGTTGAAAAATGGCTTCCCTATAATTAAAATATTTCTTAACTAGTCTGAAATTTTCCTTAATACCAACTTTCACATTTTGAGATATAATTTTTCAAAACTTATTTTCATAGTTTTATATTAAACATTTAAAAGAATCAAGATGAGTTCTTCAAGGCATATATATCCTTTTAATATTAAAAAAATTCAGAACAATGACAGGATATTGCTGAATATATCTTTTTATTTCCTCTTCAAAATATCCCTTCCTTATTATGTACCTCTATTATATTTACCACTTTCAATACTGTCCTTTTGTTCTTATACATTATTTTTTCCTTATTATAAAAGAAAGGCACATGTGTAAGAACCCTTATTATTATAATATATTGAAACATAAATTATATATTTTGCTCTTTTCCATTTGTATCATACATGTCATCACTGAATCATGCCTGGAATGAGTTTTCTCAAATAAGACTTGCTACAATATAAACCTTAAAGTAATCTTTTCAAATAAAACTGAATAATTATAGTAAGTTACCGATGGTGACTTTAATGTCTAATTTTTTTGAGAATTTATTTCTTGTCACTAAATCAAAGTAAATTCACATTAAAATATTGTGTCTCTACAGAACTTAAAACACTAAGCTAACTATGAGAGAAAACACAAAGATGATTAGCACTCACTGAGTGCTAATCACTGAAGAACTGGGTAAATTCTTCACAAAACAAAACCCTGACTATTAAAAGTCAAATGAGGAACCTCTGTGCCTAAAGACTTTGATTCCAGAGACCTAATACTTTTGGGCATCCAGCGCAGCTTCTAATAACAATGCACTGGGACTGCGAACTAGGCTTCAGCCCTGTGCTGCCCGGGGGTGGAGTTTTCTCCTCCCCACCCTGTCTTCCTGCACGGAAAACGGCGGCAGCGGCAGCGGCAAAACAGCAGAGGCAGCAACCGCATGGCAGGCGCCATCTTTGAGAATCCTAACCCAGAGGTATTCGATTTCTACACTTGGGGCTCCCAGGGACTCATGGGAAGGGGGTGTAACCACCATGCCCTCGGCCCAGATAAATTCGGAGCTGCTGAGAGGGAAACGGACCCTCTACGCCTAAAGACATTGATTCCAGAGACCTAACACTTTCGGGCATCCAGCGCAGCTTCTAATAACAATGCACTGGGACTGCAAACTGGGATATGCAATTTCTGGTAGAATTTTCCCTGGACTTTATACAGAAATCCAAAACCGTGCAGACGCGGCAGCGTCCGCGCGACTTTAACATCTATAATTGTCATCTATGTGAAATGGTTCCTTTTGAACAGGTCTGACTTGGGGGGGGGAACTCCAAATAATAACAGTAAGTTTTTGTTGAAATATTGAAGGTTATTAATGTAGCAGCTACCTCTCTGGACTGTGAATTAAGCAAAAGCCCCACGCCGGCCGCTGCGGCGTGGTGTATACCATACTATGAGGCGCGGGATGGGGGATGAGGGTGAAAAAAAAAAAAGGGAAAAGGAAAAAGGAAAGAAAAAAGAAGAAGAACAGTTATGTACTTGTAGCAGTGGGGCTTCATATCTCTTCATTCCCAGCAATGGAAAACTAATTATCAAATGCTTCCTTGGTAGTAGGTCTGTCTCTCTTGGGTGGAAACTCCAACAACTATAGTGAGTTTTGTGTTGAAATATGGAACGTAATCAAGGTAAAGAGCAAATGAAGTGAAATTCATTAGTTATACAGTAGGGGGTAGGGGGTGGGGGCGGGGGGTATACTGGGGTTTTTGCTGGTGGACTATGGGCACTGGTGAAGGGATGGGTGTTTGAATATTGTATAACTGAAACATAAACCTGAGAACTTTGTAACTTTCCACATGGTGATTTAATAAAAAGTTAAAAAAAATTATAAGTTTAAGGAAAAAAAAATAAAAGTCAAATGAGATATGTGTTTTAATAGCACAGTCCAAAGCAATGTGCTTTCATTATGGGGAATCTCTAAAGGAATTTTGAAAAAATCCGTCTTCGAGATTAACATTAAAAGTAGGCATGCCACGTTCTCATCATTTTGGGTTCACATGAATTCTTTATTTCCATCCTCCCTTACACTTTGGATTTATAGTAGATTTTAGCTATCCAAATGGAAACCACAGTAGAATGTGTTACTTTATATTTGCCCTATTAGAAAATCTACTCCTTCATTTTATTCCTCTATGTGGAACAAAAACATCCCTTCAGGTGACTTGGTAGCCATTGTGAAGAAACTCAAACTTTTGAAAGAAAAAGAACAATGCATCCAATAGACTGCCTACTAAGTACTGCCATACAAATCAGCAACTAATGTGTACTTAAATAATGATATATTGGGAGACAACTAATTATAGCAGCTAGTTTTTCATAATTAGTACAGATCAATGAAATTTCAGTAATATATATGTTGTATTTACCTAAAAACATGAAAACATGAAAGAATGAAAATATGAATATGTACCTTTCATACATGGGGATCTGGCAGTCATAAATGTGCTGTCATAAATAAGAAATCACTTGTTCACTTGTATTCATGTTGATCCATGATTTGCTCGAGTGGGCACCAGTAACATCTCCATTTGTCCCTGTCGCATGCAAGTGTAGCCCAATAATATTTGCTAAATTCCAGGAACAGGAAGAGCCTCAAATTGTTCATTCAGGGTTTTGACAAAGAAGTATGACCATCTCATTGGTGGGCGGCCACGTGGTCTTTTGATGTCCCCTGGAATCCAGTCTGTAACAGCTCTAGTCCTGCAGTTATCTCTGAATTGCATTATGTGTCTGGCCCATCTGATTTTCGATGCCTTGGCAAATGAGACAGCATCCTTGATTCTTGACCGTCTATGGAGGTAGGAACTCTGGCTTCCTTCTCTCACGAGTGAAACGTGATACTCCTAGCATAGCTCTTTCGATTCCTCTGTGGGATACCCGGATAGCATTCTCATTCTGTTTGCATAGGGCCCACATCTCTGAGGCGTATGTTAGTACAGAAAGAACGGTGGAGTTGAAAAGATGTGCCTAGAGCCAGAGGTTCTTCATCCTCTTAACTACTTCTTCAATGCTCTTGAAGGTGTTCCATGCTGCTCTCTTCCTCCTGCACAGTTCTAGCGCCAAGTCATTCCTCAAGTTGAGTTCTCGACCCAGATACACATAGCTGCTGCATTAAGAGATGTTTGTTCCATTGAGAAAAAATGGAACATCAGGGACTAGTTCATTTCTCATGAGCGTTGTCTTCATGAGATTCAGCTGCACTCTGACCTTTCCACACTTGAGGTTGAAGTCGGCCAGCATTTGTGCTGCTTGGCTAATGTTTGGTGTTATGAGAATGATGTCATCAGCAAAGGTGTAGTTGCCAACCTTCTATCTTCAATCCCATTCCTTCCCATTCCAGTCTTCACATGATGTTCTTGAAGGTGGCACTAAAGAGTTTCAGTGAAATGGTATCACCCTGCCAAACCCCTTTCTTTACATCAATGATCACTTCCTTGTAGAATGGTGAGATCCTGGTGGTGAATACAGCTCTCCGAGGATCTTGATGTACTGAGTTTGAATGCCCTGTTTACCTAGGGCTTTGATGACCACTTCAGTCTCAACAAAATCGAAGGCCTTTTTTTAAATTGATGAACATTAGACAGAGCAGCATCTTGAATGCTCGAGAAACTTCAATGAGTTTTTTCACCGTATGGATATGATCGATCGTGCTTAATCCTTTTAGGATCCCGGCTTGCTCACATAGTTTCCTTCATCTAGTGTTCTGCCTATTCTATTCAGGATAACTTGAATGAACAACTTGTAGACGATGGATAACAGGAAGATTGGGTGATAGTTGCCGATGTTGTGGATATCTCCCTTCTTGTACAACAGAACAGTCCTGCTGGTATTCCATTGGGACAGAACTTTGCACTAAGACAGGTAACATGTGAAGAGCTGAGCCAGTGTATTGACAAGTACTGGCAGCAGATTCTTGAAGTGTTTGTGTCTGGACTGGTTGCTGTATGCATCTTTACCGATGAAATGGCATGTTGGATTTCAAAATGGAGGACGTTGGGAATGACATATCCATCCTGCTATATTTGGTATGTGGGCAGGTAGATGTGGCTGTCGAAGAGATCCAACTAGAAGTCGTGAATAATCCTCTCCATTGCCCTTCTTGGAAAATGTGATAGATCCATCAGTCATCTTGATCTTGTAATTGGCGAAGGACTGGCAAATACTTTTCCACGCTTCTGCCGTATCGTCCAACAATGCTACTCTTCTCAATTTGAGGTCTTTCATTATGCTTCTCTCCACAGCTTTGCGAGCTCGGACGTTTGCTTGTGGTTGTCTGAGGCTTGTGCCAAACCACATTGGCGAATGAGCTCAAGAGTTTCCGAAGACAGGCATCTGTTTGTGGCTTTCCCATTCTAGGCACTTTTCACGCAATCATGGAGGTGCTGAAGTAGTCCATCTATTCCTTGTTGATGTTGTCAACTGTGTAAAAAACAAAAGGGGGTGATGACACCGCACCAAGCCAGGCACAGGGCTTAGGGCAGCAGCGCTGTCTCTTCCGCCACCCGCGTTCGGTAGTCTCCGGCTGCTTCCCCCACCCTGGGGAGGTTGATGGCGATGACGAGGCAGGCGAAGGAAGGAACGGAGCCAAGATGGTTGGTCTCACTCGCAGTTTATTCCGATCTTCCCTCTATACACTCTCTCCCCTCTCTCCTTCTCTCGGAAACCCTTTTAATTGATCATGGCACTTCCAAAGGGCGCAATACATTGACGTCACCAAAGGCACCAAAAGATGTTACAGGAAGAACATTGAGGCAACATTATTCTCTTGTATCTGCAGGCCAGTAATCTAGGCCTCCGGAAAGAAGATACAAAACCAAAACTGAAGCCTTCCCTGGGCTGAAAGCATTCGGATTTACATCCCAAAGACCGGGCTGGGCTGCCACATGAAATCTACATGTCAATTACAAACTAGGCAGCACCTGAAATCTACATCCCCAAGACTAGGCTGGGCCAGAGCCTGGAATCTACAATGTCAAGTCAGGCCTGGCTAGCACCTAAGATCTGCATGTCAAAGACCAGCCAGGCTTCAGTGAGAAAAGGAAAACTGCCTCTGAAATTATTTCCAGAAGGCAGCTGAAAAAGGGAAAATATTCCTGTCTGCAGTACAGTGTCTCCAACATCTCCCCCCTTTTTGTTTAGGACAAATTTTAACCATCATAACAATTCAAGCTTAAAATAAAATGCTAGGCACAAAAAGTTCAATAACACTAGCAGAACATCTATTCTCTAGGACAGATACTCTTTCAGCAGGACCCATCCAATGATGAAATCCCATGGTTGTGTTTCTCCTTTCCTTGTCTAACAAACATATAAGCATTCATAATATTAATCGTTTTGTATGGGCATAGCAAGAGATGCATTAAGCTTTTAGAATTGCTCTCCTGGGGCCATCTCAATCTCAGACTACAGTGCTCAGGCCAGATTAGTCTTTCCTATCCCTAGCAGGGTCCTAGTCTCATCATTACTTTAAGATCATGACAGCACTTGCCCATGATCAAACTCTTAACTTATAGTTAAGAATGAGGCACTTTGGCCAGACCCATCTCGATGCCAGGATAGCACATAACTTACCGCATGCCCTGGGTCCGTCTCGTCCCTCGTCGTGATCCTACCTTTTAGAGGGCTAGGAACTGAGGGCAACCAAGGTTACAGTCAAGAAAGCAGATGCCCGGGAATTAATAATATTCAAAGCCAATTAAATCCCAATTGCAAAGGCATATTTATAAATGACTTTCTTTGTCCATACAAAAAAGATATCGTTCTAAAGTACACTATTCAAAAGACATAAGAGAGGAGAAAGACAATATTAACTTACAATACAAGTACACTTGTTCTAGCAAGGTCTGACCTTACAAATTAACAGAGTCTGATTAGGGGAAGAGCACATAAACTGGTAGAAGTGGTTACAGGTAAACAAAGGAATGGGAGTGACTTGGGAGCACTTTGATGGGCGTGACTGATATACCTAAGCTCCTAGTGGCAAAGAGGGAAAGGACAAACCAATGATATCCAACATCTCCTCCTTTTCTGTTTACAAAATTACAAAAATTTGAAATAGAAAGAGAAACAATTCCAAACACAATACGGTCTTATAAGTTGTAGTAAAATTTAAGTCTGACCCTTGGCCAGAGCAGTGCTTATAGTAAAGCGTTCAATTGTCCTGCACTGTCCAAGGTTGATTAGAGTCACCAATAATGAGAGTCATTTAGTCCCATTCTGAAGAAATGAAGTGTCTGGATCAAAATTGAAGAGTTGTTTCCGCAACAGCAGCAGTAGTGGTCACAGCAATGAGTCCTAGGGGAGCAGCTATAGGAGTCTGATGAACTTCATGAAACACTGGATCAAGCAGGGAGCACTGGAACAGGAGCATCACAACTTCTGTCAGAAGTCCTTCAGCAGGGGGATGCAACCATTCTCTGGTCAGGTTCACTGGCAGTCATATCTGTGTAACCTGGCTTATGTTTGGAAAAAATACTTTTTTAAAGTTATTAGAGGTTTCGACATTGGGGTTTGGTACGTCTTCATGCCTAGGGATAGAGAAAGAGACACGGGGAACTCCGACACGAACAGTTATCCTAGTAAGAAATTAAAAGGTTTTCCTATTAAAAGTCATTCCTTTCTCCTTCGGAAACTGAGGCACCTGTGAATTCCAAGGAGAGGGTAAAAGTAAAGAATTGTTTCTCCAAAATGTGGGGTCCTAGCGTTTTCCATTCCACAACCTGTAAAAGAGGATACAAGGAATGCTCTTAGTGTGACCTCATGATATGTTAGAGGAGATAGAGGCCTTTGCTGCAGGCCCTCTGATACAAACTCCTCTGGTTTCTTTGTGGCTTCCAGCTGAAATGAGTTTGGCGGTGGCTTGTGGCTGGAATTTGGAGGGTTGTAAAACCGCAAAGTTCTGAAAGTTAAAGCGATCAGATGAATTCGGCTCCTGACGAAATGCAAAATGGGACCCAAAGTTTTTTGGTGGGGTTATCTGTTGAAAGAAAAACATAGCCTTTTCCTCGAATGAGGAGTCTCCCTGCTACCCATTCTTTGTCAATTTTAATACAAATAGGAGAATTAATAATTTCCTGAATCTGTGCACCTTCTTGAAAATGCCTTTCAGCTGTTGTAAATGGCTCTCCTTGAGGTAAATTCAAAATTTTTAAAGATAACAATGTCAAGGACAAGGAGTCAAATGGGGCATACCTCCTCTTTTTTTTTTTAAACTGTGCAAGTCATAGATCCAGTAAGACCAGAATGAGATCTGATATGAGTAATAAAGGAAAAGAAAAAAAATTCAGAGCACTTTTGTAAAACAGCTTGTAGCTGCTGAAGCAATTTTTGAACTATAGTGTTTGGTGCATTTAGAGACACAGTCATAATACCAGGGAAGAAACCAACAGCATAAATTGAGCCTGAGATTATATTAGCCAGCCCTGGAATATGGGTGAAACCCATATGAAGTTCCAATGTGAATATGAAGAAACCAATGTGGCAAGTTATAGCCCTCATTGGAAGCTCATTTCTGATATCCAAAATAACCTGTCTCATAACCATGCACAAATACAAGCAAAAGTATCCTAGTGACAATGCCTTCTGTCCCTCACCAGACTCAGCAGTCAAGGATGTCATCTTCCCAAGTTGCCACAATAGTGCCAAAGAGATCCCAGTTGGTGGTCATTCTGGGAGTTCTTTTCTTAAACTTAAACTTTGCAGTCCTTTTTCTCCCTGCTCTGTGAAGTAGAATTTTGAATGAAGGAGATGGTGGTCCGATCCCATTTGGAATTTTGGGACAACAGTGACATCAGTCATGCAAAACCTTCTATTGAATATGATGTGGTCAATTTTGTTGCGGAACTGTCCACCGGAAGATTCCCATGTCCAGCGTTTAGATTCGGCCTTCTGGAACTTTGAGTTACCATGGATGGTATTGGTCGACATGATGAACTCAGACAGTCTCTCACCCTGTTTGTTCCATTCTAGTCCATGGGACCCAATGTGGAGTTCTTCGGGCGACCTTCTCAGTCCTATCTTGGCATTAAAATAACCAACAATGAGAAGGTGTGGTCTTCTTTATAGAACTTCTCCAGCTCCATGTAGAACTTCTCAATTTATTCTTCATTGTAGGAGGACGTTGGTGCATAGATGACGAAGATAGAAACTGCCAGCATTGAGCCATATCTATTCAAATGTAATCATCCGATTCGAGTTGTTAGGCATTTGAATGAATCAGTGCTCATGGCCAAGTTTATGTTGACAAGGACACCGGCGCCACCGACACCTCTATTCTCACATGTTCCGAGGAACAGTTCTACTTCAGTGTCGAAAATGGCGTGATGTGATTGATGCCTTCTCGTTTCAGTCAGACCAACGATGTCGTACTTGATGTTCTGCGCTTGCATCATCAGGTCCTCGATGGATGCTTCTGATCCAGCATACGTGTGTTGAAAGTACAGACAGTCATTTTAGTCTTTCATCATTTTGGCAGTCTAGTTCATCCCTGAGATTTTATCAGCATCTCCTTGCTCATCCTTCTTAACACTGCAGTATTGAAGTCTCTTTCGTTGTCGGGCAAATGAGGCCCATTGTTGTTACTGTTGTTGGAATATTGAATACGACATGGGTAGCTTGCCAGGCTCTGCCGTATGAGTGGGGTACTCTTGGTGACTTGCTGGGCTCTCCAAGAGTGATGGAGGCTTTTACGGCAGCTTCAAATTGCCCTTACTGGTGTTCCCATGGTCATAAATAAGAAAAGTTGGAATTATTCAGAAAGAGGTTTTCCCAATCACGAACACTCAGTTATATGAAAATATGAATGCATATTTTGTTCAAATTTTCATTCATCTACTGCTGTCATAAATGCATCTTTCGATTTTTCTTTTTGTGTCTTGTACTTATCAATTGCAGGTGTCTCAACTATAGCCTACACTCGTGGCAGTTTTCCTTGTGCATTGCTCTAACCTTTTCTAATATTTCCAGTTTAACTCAAAACGTTGAGTTCAAACAACTATATCTAGAAAAATATTTATGTATAATGAATATCCAAAGAGAAACATAGTCAAAGCCAAGAGCCAAAATAATTTGTCTTAATACTTTTCCCATCTAATTTTCACTCACAGTGAGACTAGGCTCTGGAAGCATTATTTTCTAACATCTAATGAGATTTTATATTCTCAAAGTATTCCTCTTGGTTTCATTAACTACTAATATGTTTCAATAATTTTTTTCATAAAATAAGTACTGCCAAGTAGAAATTATTACTATATATTTGCCATTGACAAATTATCGGTTTCAATGATACAAACTCTAGTTAAAACTAGTCTGACAAGTTAATGATGCAAATATTTTAATCTATTAGCTCATGCAACATTCATTCCAATCTAATGAAGTAAATATTATTCAGCCCCATTTTATTGCTAAAGAAATTAAGTTAACTTGGTCCAAGCCTCAGAAATGATTAGTTATGTGAACTCAGGACTCAGGTACTTCACATCATGGCTGACTATATAAACTTGACTACAGGTACAGTTTAGGCCAACTGCATCACTCATAGACATGGTCTCTTATTGCGTACAAGGAAAGACTTCATTGCCATCTCATTTTAGTACAAGTTGAGGGTCAAGTGATTAATTCTGGAAAGAAGTGAAAAAAAATCATAAGATGTCATGTAGCTCCTCTTTGCTCAGAATTCTTCTAACTGATTAAATCAAGAAAAAGGAACCAGCAGTGCAACACAGAACAAAAGAAGTTGTGATTCCAGAATTATGGGGAATCTTCTACTAAATGACTGATTAACCTGTGAGGAGACAGGAAATAAACTTTTATTGTTTGAAGCACTGATAATTGTGTGTTGTTTGCTATACTAATTACTTGATGATAGTATTAATTACTTGAAAAATATGCTATATCTATCAAATGAGTACGGCTTAACACTTGAGTTACTTCATCTTCAGCATGCTTTTTTTCAATTTCTGACCTTTTTTCCCTCTTCCTTTGGGTCATTTTTTTCCAGGTGGTTTCTTGTTTATGTTTCATTAGCATTTTTTCTCCTGATAACGTCCCTTGAATTGAAAGAAGAAATCCTTCAGGTTTCACAACATGAGAGCTTCAGTCTGTTTGTTTACTCACTTCTAACCTGTTGGAATTACCCGTTGCAGAACTTCTAAGTCCCAAATCTTTTCTTCTCAATTGCTCAGTTAAAGTCCAGTTCCAAAGTTTGACTCTGTTAATTACAATACATTCAACTCTTATTTGTTCATAACTCTATAATAGTTTCTAGATATTGGAAAATAATAATTATCAGGAAATCTTTTGCCTAATATGTTCTACCATTTTTCTGTTTATTTTTCTTTTGATAATTATTAATGATATGCTACATAAAAATAGGAGATTAACTAGCACTAATTGTTGAAACAGGGGACATGAATTTCATAAGCACTCTTTCTTTTTTTTTGCTTTTTGGGTCACACCCAGCGATGCTCAGAGGTAACTCCTGGTTTTGCACTCAGGAATTACTTCTGGCGGTGCTTGGGGGACCATATGGGATGCCAGGGATCGAACCTGGGTCGGCCGCGTGCAAGGCAATCACCCTACCCACTGTGCTATTGCTCCGGCCCCCATAAGCACTCTTTCCATGCATATAGAAACTCAAGAGATAGGTCTCTTAAGATGATTATTAGAATAGTTGATATTTTTAAAGTAAAACTTCGACAATTTTAGAGTACCACCCTAATTTCAGTTGTCCTCCATTGCCCCGAGAAAAGATATAATCCATCCAATATCAAATTAGACTCCTCTTAAAATATACATTATAAGTATTAGAGTTTTAAATGCAATGCTACTAATCTATTTTCAATTATCAGAGCCACAGAAAAATGTAATGTTTCAAAAATTATACCACATTAACTTAAATTAGCCAGAAAAAAAGAGAAAACTATGCAATAATCTCTCTCATCATCATCATCATCATCATTCCATTGATCTGCGAAATTCTCCATCGGTCTCAGTAGCGTCTCCATTTGTCCTATCCCTGAGATTTTAGAAGCTTCTCTTTACTCGTCCTTTCCAGTGATGCTGCATTGGAGGCTCTTTCAGGGTCAGGGGAATGAGACTCATCATTGTTACTGGCTTTGGCATATGAATATGCCATGGGGAGCTTGCCAGGCTCTCCCATATAGGCAAAAATCTCTCAGTATCTTTTAAAGTTCCCCCAGAGGGAGAACTAGGCTATAAGATGTCAAACAGCCGCTTTGCAACCAGATGCTTCCTGAGAGCTTGGTTTTATAGTCTCTGGATGTTGGCCATTGGTGGGATTACACGGCTCCAGAAGCAGTCCCTGGGTGTGACTGCCTAGCTACTGGAGAAAAGGGGATCTGGGTAGAAGAGACCTGGTCCCAATTCAAGCAGCCTTGGAGATCTCAGCCCTGTTCCCACATACCTGGGTTCCTCTGCCAGTTCCTTCATGCGTGAGGCTTGTCTGAATGTGTGGAGAGGGGCCTTGAGCATGACTGTGGCTGGGCTCTAGAGGTATTTGGCTGTGGGGGCTCTGCTCAGGGCAGGATGGGAAACTGAAGCCCACCCTCTCCGAGGGGCGTTAGTGAAGACAGCATGGGAGCAAGAGACTCTCCTAAGAGGGATATATATATATATATATATATATATATATATATATATATATATATATAGTATGAAAATAACAAATGTGAGAAGACAACAGAAAAATAATTGGTACAGAAATGAGCCTGGCTTTTGTGGTAGGGGGATAGAGGTGTTGAAATAGGGAAACATAGGATGGAATTGTGATGGGAAGGTCTGCAAGCATTCTGGTATAGGGTAGCACTATCATAGCACTGTTGTCCTGTTGTTCATCGATTTGCTCAAGCGGGCACCAGTAACGTCTCCATTGTGAGACTTGCTGTTACTGTTTTTGGCATATCAAATATTCCATGGGTAGCTTGCCAGGCTCTGACTTATAGACTGGATACTCTTGGTAGCTTGTGGAGCTCTCTGAGAGGGGTGGAGGTATCGAACCAGGTCGGCCGCATGCAAGGCAAACGCCCTATTCGCTGTGCTATTGCTCCAGCCATAGTACAGTATAGGGTATAGGGTATGGTACTAGAATTTGTACCCATTAAATCTTACCAGTAACAACATCACAGTGCTTCACATTTAAAATAAATACATAAAATAATAAGTAAAATTTGGGGAAAAATTCTATATACTATATATATACAAACTTTCATGTTTGAGTTACAATCACACAATGATCAAAAACCCATCTGTCTACCAGTGTACATTCCCCACCACCAATATCCCCAGTATACACCCCCCTCTCCCATCCTCCCCCTGCCTCCCTGGCAGACAATATTTCCCATACTCTCTCTCTACTTCTGGGAATTACTGTTTGTTACACAGACCTTGAGAGGTTATCACCTTTGGTCCTTTATTTACTTTCAGTACATATCCCCCATTCTGACGGATTCCTCCAATCATCATTTTCTTAGTGGTCCCTTCTCTATTCCAGCTGCCTTCTCCCCCAGCTCATAAGGTAGGTTTCCAACTATGGAGCAATCTTCCTGACCCTTTTATCTACTGTCCTTGGTTGTCAGTCTCATGTTATGTTATTTTATACTCCACAAATGAGTGCAGTCCTTGTATGTCTGCCCCTCTCTTTCTGAATCATTTCACTTAGCTCCTTCCAGAAGCCCTGGGATCCAGCAGACCCTTACCCACCTGGTTTACAACATATCTTAATACCCTTCACTCTCCTTTATTCAACCTTCCTGTGTCAAGAATATTAGAAATATATTTCCTTGGTTGGATTAATAGTTAAGGTTAAGGCGTTTACCTTGCCCATGATGAACATTGGTTTGATCCTAGAAACTGCATAAGGTCAACCGGGAGCAATCCCAGAACACAAAACCAAGAGTATGCTCTGAGTACTGCCAGATGTGGTTCAAACCTCATGACTCAATAAATAAATAATAACATATCTTATGGAATGAAAAACAAAATAAAAACAATGCTTAAAATCTTGGCATTGTTATGTACATTTTAACTACTATAATTTTTTTATTAGGTATGTATTCGATCATTTTTTTCTAGAGGTTTTAATATTTTTCCTAAAGTTATTGACATTGAGAGTCTCTTGCCCACTCACCTGGCTGTCTTCCCCGGGGGCCACTCGGAGGTGATGGGCTCCAGATTCCCTCCCTGTCCCGAGCAGTGCTCCCAGTGGCTGAAGACCTCTGGAGCCTAGCCACAGCCATGCTCAAGGCCCCTCTCCACAAGTTCGGAAGAGCTTCACGCATGAAAGTACCTGCAGAGGAACCCAGGCGTGTGGGACCCGGGCTGAGACCTCCAAGCCTGCTCGGATCCGACTGGGCCTCTTTCGCCCAGATTTCCCATTGTCCAGCAGCTAGGCAGTCACACCCAGGGACTGCCCCCGGCACCCTAAAATCCCATCAATGGCCAACATCCAGAGACAAATGTGCCTGGCCCCTTCAAGGCCATGTGATATCTTATAGCCTAGTTCTCCCTCTGGGAGAAACTGGCAAGCTACTGAGAGTTTCCTGCCCACATGAGAGAGCCTTGCAAACTCCCCATGGCGTATTCATCTGCCAAAACCAGTAACAAGCTGGGTCTCATTCCCCTGACCCTGAAAGAGCTTCCACTAAGACATCATTGGGAAGGATGAGTAGAGAGAGGCTTCTAAAACCTCAGGGCTAGGACGAATGGAGATGTTACTGAGACCGCTCGAGAAATTTTACGATCAACGGAATGATGATGATGATGATGATGATGATGATGATGATGATGATGATGATATTGACATTGATCAAGTTATGCTAACTTCCCATTTGATGTTTGGATAAACTAAAAACCTCACTAGCAGTATTTATCAGAAATGTCCTAATTTCAGTAAATTAAAATATAAAAAAACTATGTACATAGAATTAGTAAAGCATAATATCTGAAAAGGGAGTGAAAGTGCATATATAATAATCAGAAAAATTTCCTGCATAAATTTATGTTAAGCAAAAAATGACAAGAAAATGTATCAGAACATAATTGGTGGAGATCATTTGCAAAACATGCTTGAATATTTTAAGTGAAAAAATAAAAATTCTCTGAATGTATTCCATTAACATTTCTAGAACTTATTAAAATATTTATGCCAAATAACATATATTTCTAGTTGGATATACATAAGCTTATAATCATAAATAAATAAAATATATTATAATTCATAAATATTTAACAGTTACATATTTACGCAAATTTAGGGGAATGCAAATATTAGGGACTATTAACATATATAAAAGAATAAATATTGTCCGTCAGATTTTCATGTACTAATAATGTGGTTGAATAAGAGTCCTTTTCTCCCAGCATCCACACCAGCACTGGTTATGGTTCTCGTTTGATACATTACAGTCTTTTCGCTGCATCTCCCTGGTGATTAATGCTACAGAGCATTTTTTTTTTCTTTTTTTTGCTTTTTGGGTCACACCTGGCAATGCACAGGGGTTACTCCTGGCTCATGCACTCAGGAATTACCCCTGGCGGTGCTCAGGGGACCATATGGGATACTCGGAATTGGACCCGGGTCAGCCGAATGCAAGGCAAATGCCCTACCTGCTGTGCTATTGCTCCAGCCCCTGAAGAGCATTTTTTTTCACATGACTTATGACCATTTGTATTTCTTCTTTGAGGAAATTTTTGTTCATTTACTCTTTCCATTTTTTGGTAGGGTTGAATATTTTTTCTTGTCAAGTTCTAACTGTGTGTTATATATCACTGATATTAATCCCTTGTCAGATGGCTATTGGATAAATAATTTTTTTCCCTTCTGTGGGCTGTCTTTTTATCTTCATTGACATTTCTTTTGATATGCAGAAGATTCTTAGTTTAATGTTGTCCTATTTGTTTATATTTGCTTCAATTTGTTTGATCAGTGGTATTTCATCTTTGAAGATGCCTTAAGCTTCAGTTTTGCCTATGTTTTCCTCCATGTACTTTATGATATAAGTCTGATGTTAAGGTCCTTAATCCATTTTGATTTGAATTTTGTGCCCAGAGTTAGAAAGAGGTCTGAGTTCATTGCTGGCAGGAATGCTGGCTGGCCCAGCATTTCTTGAAAACAATAAGGTGAGCTTTTTGGAACCTGCTGCGGAGCCAGCACGATGGAAGAGCCCAAGGAAGCGCCCTTGGACTCTAAACTGCCCACTGAACTAATTCCGGCACGGGACCAGAGACCTCACGGCGCTGAAACAGTGGGAGCCGGGCATCCCCCAATTCCTCTAACCTCTCTCTCTCTCTCAACTCCTTCTGAACAGAGCGCAGGACCCGCGGTTTTCCTGAGCGCAAAATGGAAATGCTGAGCGGGCTGAATGAGGATGCGCGCGCCTGCGGGAGGCCCCAGGGGGCGGGGGCAGTGACCCCCGCCCACCGCGATAGATACTTAAACCCACCTCCCCCACGTGTGCCTCCTTTTGGAACCTGCTGCGGAGCCAGCACGATGGAAGAGCCCAAGGAAGCGCCCTTGGACTCTAAACTGCCCACTGAACTAATTCCGGCACGGGACCAGAGACCTCACGGCGCTGAAACAGTGGGAGCCGGGCATCCCCCAATTCCTCTAACCTCTCTCTCTCTCTCAACTCCTTCTGAACAGAGCGCAGGACCCGCGGTTTTCCTGAGCGCAAAATGGAAATGCTGAGCGGGCTGAATGAGGATGCGCGCGCCTGCGGGAGGCCCCAGGGGGCGGGGGCAGTGACCCCCGCCCACCGCGATAGATACTTAAACCCACCTCCCCCACGTGTGCCTCCTTTTGGAACCTGCTGCGGAGCCAGCACGATGGAAGAGCCCAAGGAAGCGCCCTTGGACTCTAAACTGCCCACTGAACTAATTCCGGCACGGGACCAGAGACCTCACGGCGCTGAAACAGTGGGAGCCGGGCATCCCCCAATTCCTCTAACCTCTCTCTCTCTCTCAACTCCTTCTGAACAGAGCGCAGGACCCGCGGTTTTCCTGAGCGCAAAATGGAAATGCTGAGCGGGCTGAATGAGGATGCGCGCGCCTGCGGGAGGCCCCAGGGGGCGGGGGCAGTGACCCCCGCCCACCGCGATAGATACTTAAACCCACCTCCCCCACGTGTGCCTCCTTTTGGAACCTGCTGCGGAGCCAGCACGATGGAAGAGCCCAAGGAAGCGCCCTTGGACTCTAAACTGCCCACTGAACTAATTCCGGCACGGGACCAGAGACCTCACGGCGCTGAAACAGTGGGAGCCGGGCATCCCCCAATTCCTCTAACCTCTCTCTCTTTCTCAACTCCTTCTGAATAGAGCGCAGGACCCGCGGTTTTCCTGAGCGCAAAATGGAAATGCTGAGCGGGCTGAATGAGGATGCGCGCGCCTGCGGGAGGCCCCAGGGGGCGGGGGCAGTGACCCCCGCCCACCGCGATAGATACTTAAACCCACCTCCCCCACGTGTGCCTCCTTTTGGAACCTGCTGCGGAGCCAGCACGATGGAAGAGCCCAAGGAAGCGCCCTTGGACTCTAAACTGCCCACTGAACTAATTCCGGCACGGGACCAGAGACCTCACGGCGCTGAAACAGTGGGAGCCGGGCATCCCCCAATTCCTCTAACCTCTCTCTCTCTCTCAACTCCTTCTGAACAGAGCGCAGGACCCGCGGTTTTCCTGAGCGCAAAATGGAAATGCTGAGCGGGCTGAATGAGGATGCGCGCGCCTGCGGGAGGCCCCAGGGGGCGGGGGCAGTGACCCCCGCCCACCGCGATAGATACTTAAACCCACCTCCCCCACGTGTGCCTCCTTTTGGAACCTGCTGCGGAGCCAGCACGATGGAAGAGCCCAAGGAAGCGCCCTTGGACTCTAAACTGCCCACTGAACTAATTCCGGCACGGGACCAGAGACCTCACGGCGCTGAAACAGTGGGAGCCGGGCATCCCCCAATTCCTCTAACCTCTCTCTCTCTCTCAACTCCTTCTGAACAGAGCGCAGGACCCGCGGTTTTCCTGAGCGCAAAATGGAAATGCTGAGCGGGCTGAATGAGGATGCGCGCGCCTGCGGGAGGCCCCAGGGGGCGGGGGCAGTGACCCCCGCCCACCGCGATAGATACTTAAACCCACCTCCCCCACGTGTGCCTCCTTTTGGAACCTGCTGCGGAGCCAGCACGATGGAAGAGCCCAAGGAAGCGCCCTTGGACTCTAAACTGCCCACTGAACTAATTCCGGCACGGGACCAGAGACCTCACGGCGCTGAAACAGTGGGAGCCGGGCATCCCCCAATTCCTCTAACCTCTCTCTCTCTCTCAACTCCTTCTGAACAGAGCGCAGGACCCGCGGTTTTCCTGAGCGCAAAATGGAAATGCTGAGCGGGCTGAATGAGGATGCGCGCGCCTGCGGGAGGCCCCAGGGGGCGGGGGCAGTGACCCCCGCCCACCGCGATAGATACTTAAACCCACCTCCCCCACGTGTGCCTCCTTTTGGAACCTGCTGCGGAGCCAGCACGATGGAAGAGCCCAAGGAAGCGCCCTTGGACTCTAAACTGCCCACTGAACTAATTCCGGCACGGGACCAGAGACCTCACGGCGCTGAAACAGTGGGAGCCGGGCATCCCCCAATTCCTCTAACCTCTCTCTCTCTCTCAACTCCTTCTGAACAGAGCGCAGGACCCGCGGTTTTCCTGAGCGCAAAATGGAAATGCTGAGCGGGCTGAATGAGGATGCGCGCGCCTGCGGGAGGCCCCAGGGGGCGGGGGCAGTGACCCCTGCCCACCGCGATAGATACTTAAACCCACCTCCCCCACGTGTGCCTCCTTTTGGAACCTGCTGCGGAGCCAGCACGATGGAAGAGCCCAAGGAAGCGCCCTTGGACTCTAAACTGCCCACTGAACTAATTCCGGCACGGGACCAGAGACCTCACGGCGCTGAAACAGTGGGAGCCGGGCATCCCCCAATTCCTCTAACCTCTCTCTCTCTCTCAACTCCTTCTGAACAGAGCGCAGGACCCGCGGTTTTCCTGAGCGCAAAATGGAAATGCTGAGCGGGCTGAATGAGGATGCGCGCGCCTGCGGGAGGCCCCAGGGGGCGGGGGCAGTGACCCCCGCCCACCGCGATAGATACTTAAACCCACCTCCCCCACGTGTGCCTCCTTTTGGAACCTGCTGCGGAGCCAGCACGATGGAAGAGCCCAAGGAAGCGCCCTTGGACTCTAAACTGCCCACTGAACTAATTCCGGCACGGGACCAGAGACCTCACGGCGCTGAAACAGTGGGAGCCGGGCATCCCCCAATTCCTCTAACCTCTCTCTCTTTCTCAACTCCTTCTGAATAGAGCGCAGGACCCGCGGTTTTCCTGAGCGCAAAATGGAAATGCTGAGCGGGCTGAATGAGGATGCGCGCGCCTGCGGGAGGCCCCAGGGGGCGGGGGCAGTGACCCCCGCCCACCGCGATAGATACTTAAACCCACCTCCCCCACGTGTGCCTCCTTTTGGAACCTGCTGCGGAGCCAGCACGATGGAAGAGCCCAAGGAAGCGCCCTTGGACTCTAAACTGCCCACTGAACTAATTCCGGCACGGGACCAGAGACCTCACGGCGCTGAAACAGTGGGAGCCGGGCATCCCCCAATTCCTCTAACCTCTCTCTCTCTCTCAACTCCTTCTGAACAGAGCGCAGGACCCGCGGTTTTCCTGAGCGCAAAATGGAAATGCTGAGCGGGCTGAATGAGGATGCGCGCGCCTGCGGGAGGCCCCAGGGGGCGGGGGCAGTGACCCCCGCCCACCGCGATAGATACTTAAACCCACCTCCCCCACGTGTGCCTCCTTTTGGAACCTGCTGCGGAGCCAGCACGATGGAAGAGCCCAAGGAAGCGCCCTTGGACTCTAAACTGCCCACTGAACTAATTCCGGCACGGGACCAGAGACCTCACGGCGCTGAAACAGTGGGAGCCGGGCATCCCCCAATTCCTCTAACCTCTCTCTCTTTCTCAACTCCTTCTGAATAGAGCGCAGGACCCGCGGTTTTCCTGAGCGCAAAATGGAAATGCTGAGCGGGCTGAATGAGGATGCGCGCGCCTGCGGGAGGCCCCAGGGGGCGGGGGCAGTGACCCCCGCCCACCGCGATAGATACTTAAACCCACCTCCCCCACGTGTGCCTCCTTTTGGAACCTGCTGCGGAGCCAGCACGATGGAAGAGCCCAAGGAAGCGCCCTTGGACTCTAAACTGCCCACTGAACTAATTCCGGCACGGGACCAGAGACCTCACGGCGCTGAAACAGTGGGAGCCGGGCATCCCCCAATTCCTCTAACCTCTCTCTCTCTCTCAACTCCTTCTGAACAGAGCGCAGGACCCGCGGTTTTCCTGAGCGCAAAATGGAAATGCTGAGCGGGCTGAATGAGGATGCGCGCGCCTGCGGGAGGCCCCAGGGGGCGGGGGCAGTGACCCCCGCCCACCGCGATAGATACTTAAACCCACCTCCCCCACGTGTGCCTCCTTTTGGAACCTGCTGCGGAGCCAGCACGATGGAAGAGCCCAAGGAAGCGCCCTTGGACTCTAAACTGCCCACTGAACTAATTCCGGCACGGGACCAGAGACCTCACGGCGCTGAAACAGTGGGAGCCGGGCATCCCCCAATTCCTCTAACCTCTCTCTCTCTCTCAACTCCTTCTGAACAGAGCGCAGGACCCGCGGTTTTCCTGAGCGCAAAATGGAAATGCTGAGCGGGCTGAATGAGGATGCGCGCGCCTGCGGGAGGCCCCAGGGGGCGGGGGCAGTGACCCCCGCCCACCGCGATAGATACTTAAACCCACCTCCCCCACGTGTGCCTCCTTTTGGAACCTGCTGCGGAGCCAGCACGATGGAAGAGCCCAAGGAAGCGCCCTTGGACTCTAAACTGCCCACTGAACTAATTCCGGCACGGGACCAGAGACCTCACGGCGCTGAAACAGTGGGAGCCGGGCATCCCCCAATTCCTCTAACCTCTCTCTCTCTCTCAACTCCTTCTGAACAGAGCGCAGGACCCGCGGTTTTCCTGAGCGCAAAATGGAAATGCTGAGCGGGCTGAATGAGGATGCGCGCGCCTGCGGGAGGCCCCAGGGGGCGGGGGCAGTGACCCCCGCCCACCGCGATAGATACTTAAACCCACCTCCCCCACGTGTGCCTCCTTTTGGAACCTGCTGCGGAGCCAGCACGATGGAAGAGCCCAAGGAAGCGCCCTTGGACTCTAAACTGCCCACTGAACTAATTCCGGCACGGGACCAGAGACCTCACGGCGCTGAAACAGTGGGAGCCGGGCATCCCCCAATTCCTCTAACCTCTCTCTCTCTCTCAACTCCTTCTGAACAGAGCGCAGGACCCGCGGTTTTCCTGAGCGCAAAATGGAAATGCTGAGCGGGCTGAATGAGGATGCGCGCGCCTGCGGGAGGCCCCAGGGGGCGGGGGCAGTGACCCCCGCCCACCGCGATAGATACTTAAACCCACCTCCCCCACGTGTGCCTCCTTTTGGAACCTGCTGCGGAGCCAGCACGATGGAAGAGCCCAAGGAAGCGCCCTTGGACTCTAAACTGCCCACTGAACTAATTCCGGCACGGGACCAGAGACCTCACGGCGCTGAAACAGTGGGAGCCGGGCATCCCCCAATTCCTCTAACCTCTCTCTCTCTCTCAACTCCTTCTGAACAGAGCGCAGGACCCGCGGTTTTCCTGAGCGCAAAATGGAAATGCTGAGCGGGCTGAATGAGGATGCGCGCGCCTGCGGGAGGCCCCAGGGGGCGGGGGCAGTGACCCCCGCCCACCGCGATAGATACTTAAACCCACCTCCCCCACGTGTGCCTCCTTTTGGAACCTGCTGCGGAGCCAGCACGATGGAAGAGCCCAAGGAAGCGCCCTTGGACTCTAAACTGCCCACTGAACTAATTCCGGCACGGGACCAGAGACCTCACGGCGCTGAAACAGTGGGAGCCGGGCATCCCCCAATTCCTCTAACCTCTCTCTCTCTCTCAACTCCTTCTGAACAGAGCGCAGGACCCGCGGTTTTCCTGAGCGCAAAATGGAAATGCTGAGCGGGCTGAATGAGGATGCGCGCGCCTGCGGGAGGCCCCAGGGGGCGGGGGCAGTGACCCCTGCCCACCGCGATAGATACTTAAACCCACCTCCCCCACGTGTGCCTCCTTTTGGAACCTGCTGCGGAGCCAGCACGATGGAAGAGCCCAAGGAAGCGCCCTTGGACTCTAAACTGCCCACTGAACTAATTCCGGCACGGGACCAGAGACCTCACGGCGCTGAAACAGTGGGAGCCGGGCATCCCCCAATTCCTCTAACCTCTCTCTCTCTCTCAACTCCTTCTGAACAGAGCGCAGGACCCGCGGTTTTCCTGAGCGCAAAATGGAAATGCTGAGCGGGCTGAATGAGGATGCGCGCGCCTGCGGGAGGCCCCAGGGGGCGGGGGCAGTGACCCCCGCCCACCGCGATAGATACTTAAACCCACCTCCCCCACGTGTGCCTCCTTTTGGAACCTGCTGCGGAGCCAGCACGATGGAAGAGCCCAAGGAAGCGCCCTTGGACTCTAAACTGCCCACTGAACTAATTCCGGCACGGGACCAGAGACCTCACGGCGCTGAAACAGTGGGAGCCGGGCATCCCCCAATTCCTCTAACCTCTCTCTCTCTCTCAACTCCTTCTGAATAGAGCGCAGGACCCGCGGTTTTCCTGAGCGCAAAATGGAAATGCTGAGCGGGCTGAATGAGGATGCGCGCGCCTGCGGGAGGCCCCAGGGGGCGGGGGCAGTGACCCCCGCCCACCGCGATAGATACTTAAACCCACCTCCCCCACGTGTGCCTCCTTTTGGAACCTGCTGCGGAGCCAGCACGATGGAAGAGCCCAAGGAAGCGCCCTTGGACTCTAAACTGCCCACTGAACTAATTCCGGCACGGGACCAGAGACCTCACGGCGCTGAAACAGTGGGAGCCGGGCATCCCCCAATTCCTCTAACCTCTCTCTCTCTCTCAACTCCTTCTGAACAGAGCGCAGGACCCGCGGTTTTCCTGAGCGCAAAATGGAAATGCTGAGCGGGCTGAATGAGGATGCGCGCGCCTGCGGGAGGCCCCAGGGGGCGGGGGCAGTGACCCCCGCCCACCGCGATAGATACTTAAACCCACCTCCCCCACGTGTGCCTCCTTTTGGAACCTGCTGCGGAGCCAGCACGATGGAAGAGCCCAAGGAAGCGCCCTTGGACTCTAAACTGCCCACTGAACTAATTCCGGCACGGGACCAGAGACCTCACGGCGCTGAAACAGTGGGAGCCGGGCATCCCCCAATTCCTCTAACCTCTCTCTCTTTCTCAACTCCTTCTGAATAGAGCGCAGGACCCGCGGTTTTCCTGAGCGCAAAATGGAAATGCTGAGCGGGCTGAATGAGGATGCGCGCGCCTGCGGGAGGCCCCAGGGGGCGGGGGCAGTGACCCCCGCCCACCGCGATAGATACTTAAACCCACCTCCCCCACGTGTGCCTCCTTTTGGAACCTGCTGCGGAGCCAGCACGATGGAAGAGCCCAAGGAAGCGCCCTTGGACTCTAAACTGCCCACTGAACTAATTCCGGCACGGGACCAGAGACCTCACGGCGCTGAAACAGTGGGAGCCGGGCATCCCCCAATTCCTCTAACCTCTCTCTCTCTCTCAACTCCTTCTGAACAGAGCGCAGGACCCGCGGTTTTCCTGAGCGCAAAATGGAAATGCTGAGCGGGCTGAATGAGGATGCGCGCGCCTGCGGGAGGCCCCAGGGGGCGGGGGCAGTGACCCCCGCCCACCGCGATAGATACTTAAACCCACCTCCCCCACGTGTGCCTCCTTTTGGAACCTGCTGCGGAGCCAGCACGATGGAAGAGCCCAAGGAAGCGCCCTTGGACTCTAAACTGCCCACTGAACTAATTCCGGCACGGGACCAGAGACCTCACGGCGCTGAAACAGTGGGAGCCGGGCATCCCCCAATTCCTCTAACCTCTCTCTCTCTCTCAACTCCTTCTGAACAGAGCGCAGGACCCGCGGTTTTCCTGAGCGCAAAATGGAAATGCTGAGCGGGCTGAATGAGGATGCGCGCGCCTGCGGGAGGCCCCAGGGGGCGGGGGCAGTGACCCCCGCCCACCGCGATAGATACTTAAACCCACCTCCCCCACGTGTGCCTCCTTTTGGAACCTGCTGCGGAGCCAGCACGATGGAAGAGCCCAAGGAAGCGCCCTTGGACTCTAAACTGCCCACTGAACTAATTCCGGCACGGGACCAGAGACCTCACGGCGCTGAAACAGTGGGAGCCGGGCATCCCCCAATTCCTCTAACCTCTCTCTCTCTCTCAACTCCTTCTGAACAGAGCGCAGGACCCGCGGTTTTCCTGAGCGCAAAATGGAAATGCTGAGCGGGCTGAATGAGGATGCGCGCGCCTGCGGGAGGCCCCAGGGGGCGGGGGCAGTGACCCCCGCCCACCGCGATAGATACTTAAACCCACCTCCCCCACGTGTGCCTCCTTTTGGAACCTGCTGCGGAGCCAGCACGATGGAAGAGCCCAAGGAAGCGCCCTTGGACTCTAAACTGCCCACTGAACTAATTCCGGCACGGGACCAGAGACCTCACGGCGCTGAAACAGTGGGAGCCGGGCATCCCCCAATTCCTCTAACCTCTCTCTCTCTCTCAACTCCTTCTGAACAGAGCGCAGGACCCGCGGTTTTCCTGAGCGCAAAATGGAAATGCTGAGCGGGCTGAATGAGGATGCGCGCGCCTGCGGGAGGCCCCAGGGGGCGGGGGCAGTGACCCCCGCCCACCGCGATAGATACTTAAACCCACCTCCCCCACGTGTGCCTCCTTTTGGAACCTGCTGCGGAGCCAGCACGATGGAAGAGCCCAAGGAAGCGCCCTTGGACTCTAAACTGCCCACTGAACTAATTCCGGCACGGGACCAGAGACCTCACGGCGCTGAAACAGTGGGAGCCGGGCATCCCCCAATTCCTCTAACCTCTCTCTCTCTCTCAACTCCTTCTGAACAGAGCGCAGGACCCGCGGTTTTCCTGAGCGCAAAATGGAAATGCTGAGCGGGCTGAATGAGGATGCGCGCGCCTGCGGGAGGCCCCAGGGGGCGGGGGCAGTGACCCCCGCCCACCGCGATAGATACTTAAACCCACCTCCCCCACGTGTGCCTCCTTTTGGAACCTGCTGCGGAGCCAGCACGATGGAAGAGCCCAAGGAAGCGCCCTTGGACTCTAAACTGCCCACTGAACTAATTCCGGCACGGGACCAGAGACCTCACGGCGCTGAAACAGTGGGAGCCGGGCATCCCCCAATTCCTCTAACCTCTCTCTCTCTCTCAACTCCTTCTGAACAGAGCGCAGGACCCGCGGTTTTCCTGAGCGCAAAATGGAAATGCTGAGCGGGCTGAATGAGGATGCGCGCGCCTGCGGGAGGCCCCAGGGGGCGGGGGCAGTGACCCCCGCCCACCGCGATAGATACTTAAACCCACCTCCCCCACGTGTGCCTCCTTTTGGAACCTGCTGCGGAGCCAGCACGATGGAAGAGCCCAAGGAAGCGCCCTTGGACTCTAAACTGCCCACTGAACTAATTCCGGCACGGGACCAGAGACCTCACGGCGCTGAAACAGTGGGAGCCGGGCATCCCCCAATTCCTCTAACCTCTCTCTCTCTCTCAACTCCTTCTGAACAGAGCGCAGGACCCGCGGTTTTCCTGAGCGCAAAATGGAAATGCTGAGCGGGCTGAATGAGGATGCGCGCGCCTGCGGGAGGCCCCAGGGGGCGGGGGCAGTGACCCCCGCCCACCGCGATAGATACTTAAACCCACCTCCCCCACGTGTGCCTCCTTTTGGAACCTGCTGCGGAGCCAGCACGATGGAAGAGCCCAAGGAAGCGCCCTTGGACTCTAAACTGCCCACTGAACTAATTCCGGCACGGGACCAGAGACCTCACGGCGCTGAAACAGTGGGAGCCGGGCATCCCCCAATTCCTCTAACCTCTCTCTCTCTCTCAACTCCTTCTGAACAGAGCGCAGGACCCGCGGTTTTCCTGAGCGCAAAATGGAAATGCTGAGCGGGCTGAATGAGGATGCGCGCGCCTGCGGGAGGCCCCAGGGGGCGGGGGCAGTGACCCCTGCCCACCGCGATAGATACTTAAACCCACCTCCCCCACGTGTGCCTCCTTTTGGAACCTGCTGCGGAGCCAGCACGATGGAAGAGCCCAAGGAAGCGCCCTTGGACTCTAAACTGCCCACTGAACTAATTCCGGCACGGGACCAGAGACCTCACGGCGCTGAAACAGTGGGAGCCGGGCATCCCCCAATTCCTCTAACCTCTCTCTCTCTCTCAACTCCTTCTGAACAGAGCGCAGGACCCGCGGTTTTCCTGAGCGCAAAATGGAAATGCTGAGCGGGCTGAATGAGGATGCGCGCGCCTGCGGGAGGCCCCAGGGGGCGGGGGCAGTGACCCCCGCCCACCGCGATAGATACTTAAACCCACCTCCCCCACGTGTGCCTCCTTTTGGAACCTGCTGCGGAGCCAGCACGATGGAAGAGCCCAAGGAAGCGCCCTTGGACTCTAAACTGCCCACTGAACTAATTCCGGCACGGGACCAGAGACCTCACGGCGCTGAAACAGTGGGAGCCGGGCATCCCCCAATTCCTCTAACCTCTCTCTCTCTCTCAACTCCTTCTGAATAGAGCGCAGGACCCGCGGTTTTCCTGAGCGCAAAATGGAAATGCTGAGCGGGCTGAATGAGGATGCGCGCGCCTGCGGGAGGCCCCAGGGGGCGGGGGCAGTGACCCCCGCCCACCGCGATAGATACTTAAACCCACCTCCCCCACGTGTGCCTCCTTTTGGAACCTGCTGCGGAGCCAGCACGATGGAAGAGCCCAAGGAAGCGCCCTTGGACTCTAAACTGCCCACTGAACTAATTCCGGCACGGGACCAGAGACCTCACGGCGCTGAAACAGTGGGAGCCGGGCATCCCCCAATTCCTCTAACCTCTCTCTCTCTCTCAACTCCTTCTGAACAGAGCGCAGGACCCGCGGTTTTCCTGAGCGCAAAATGGAAATGCTGAGCGGGCTGAATGAGGATGCGCGCGCCTGCGGGAGGCCCCAGGGGGCGGGGGCAGTGACCCCCGCCCACCGCGATAGATACTTAAACCCACCTCCCCCACGTGTGCCTCCTTTTGGAACCTGCTGCGGAGCCAGCACGATGGAAGAGCCCAAGGAAGCGCCCTTGGACTCTAAACTGCCCACTGAACTAATTCCGGCACGGGACCAGAGACCTCACGGCGCTGAAACAGTGGGAGCCGGGCATCCCCCAATTCCTCTAACCTCTCTCTCTTTCTCAACTCCTTCTGAATAGAGCGCAGGACCCGCGGTTTTCCTGAGCGCAAAATGGAAATGCTGAGCGGGCTGAATGAGGATGCGCGCGCCTGCGGGAGGCCCCAGGGGGCGGGGGCAGTGACCCCCGCCCACCGCGATAGATACTTAAACCCACCTCCCCCACGTGTGCCTCCTTTTGGAACCTGCTGCGGAGCCAGCACGATGGAAGAGCCCAAGGAAGCGCCCTTGGACTCTAAACTGCCCACTGAACTAATTCCGGCACGGGACCAGAGACCTCACGGCGCTGAAACAGTGGGAGCCGGGCATCCCCCAATTCCTCTAACCTCTCTCTCTCTCTCAACTCCTTCTGAACAGAGCGCAGGACCCGCGGTTTTCCTGAGCGCAAAATGGAAATGCTGAGCGGGCTGAATGAGGATGCGCGCGCCTGCGGGAGGCCCCAGGGGGCGGGGGCAGTGACCCCCGCCCACCGCGATAGATACTTAAACCCACCTCCCCCACGTGTGCCTCCTTTTGGAACCTGCTGCGGAGCCAGCACGATGGAAGAGCCCAAGGAAGCGCCCTTGGACTCTAAACTGCCCACTGAACTAATTCCGGCACGGGACCAGAGACCTCACGGCGCTGAAACAGTGGGAGCCGGGCATCCCCCAATTCCTCTAACCTCTCTCTCTCTCTCAACTCCTTCTGAACAGAGCGCAGGACCCGCGGTTTTCCTGAGCGCAAAATGGAAATGCTGAGCGGGCTGAATGAGGATGCGCGCGCCTGCGGGAGGCCCCAGGGGGCGGGGGCAGTGACCCCCGCCCACCGCGATAGATACTTAAACCCACCTCCCCCACGTGTGCCTCCTTTTGGAACCTGCTGCGGAGCCAGCACGATGGAAGAGCCCAAGGAAGCGCCCTTGGACTCTAAACTGCCCACTGAACTAATTCCGGCACGGGACCAGAGACCTCACGGCGCTGAAACAGTGGGAGCCGGGCATCCCCCAATTCCTCTAACCTCTCTCTCTCTCTCAACTCCTTCTGAACAGAGCGCAGGACCCGCGGTTTTCCTGAGCGCAAAATGGAAATGCTGAGCGGGCTGAATGAGGATGCGCGCGCCTGCGGGAGGCCCCAGGGGGCGGGGGCAGTGACCCCCGCCCACCGCGATAGATACTTAAACCCACCTCCCCCACGTGTGCCTCCTTTTGGAACCTGCTGCGGAGCCAGCACGATGGAAGAGCCCAAGGAAGCGCCCTTGGACTCTAAACTGCCCACTGAACTAATTCCGGCACGGGACCAGAGACCTCACGGCGCTGAAACAGTGGGAGCCGGGCATCCCCCAATTCCTCTAACCTCTCTCTCTCTCTCAACTCCTTCTGAACAGAGCGCAGGACCCGCGGTTTTCCTGAGCGCAAAATGGAAATGCTGAGCGGGCTGAATGAGGATGCGCGCGCCTGCGGGAGGCCCCAGGGGGCGGGGGCAGTGACCCCCGCCCACCGCGATAGATACTTAAACCCACCTCCCCCACGTGTGCCTCCTTTTGGAACCTGCTGCGGAGCCAGCACGATGGAAGAGCCCAAGGAAGCGCCCTTGGACTCTAAACTGCCCACTGAACTAATTCCGGCACGGGACCAGAGACCTCACGGCGCTGAAACAGTGGGAGCCGGGCATCCCCCAATTCCTCTAACCTCTCTCTCTCTCTCAACTCCTTCTGAACAGAGCGCAGGACCCGCGGTTTTCCTGAGCGCAAAATGGAAATGCTGAGCGGGCTGAATGAGGATGCGCGCGCCTGCGGGAGGCCCCAGGGGGCGGGGGCAGTGACCCCTGCCCACCGCGATAGATACTTAAACCCACCTCCCCCACGTGTGCCTCCTTTTGGAACCTGCTGCGGAGCCAGCACGATGGAAGAGCCCAAGGAAGCGCCCTTGGACTCTAAACTGCCCACTGAACTAATTCCGGCACGGGACCAGAGACCTCACGGCGCTGAAACAGTGGGAGCCGGGCATCCCCCAATTCCTCTAACCTCTCTCTCTTTCTCAACTCCTTCTGAATAGAGCGCAGGACCCGCGGTTTTCCTGAGCGCAAAATGGAAATGCTGAGCGGGCTGAATGAGGATGCGCGCGCCTGCGGGAGGCCCCAGGGGGCGGGGGCAGTGACCCCCGCCCACCGCGATAGATACTTAAACCCACCTCCCCCACGTGTGCCTCCTTTTGGAACCTGCTGCGGAGCCAGCACGATGGAAGAGCCCAAGGAAGCGCCCTTGGACTCTAAACTGCCCACTGAACTAATTCCGGCACGGGACCAGAGACCTCACGGCGCTGAAACAGTGGGAGCCGGGCATCCCCCAATTCCTCTAACCTCTCTCTCTCTCTCAACTCCTTCTGAACAGAGCGCAGGACCCGCGGTTTTCCTGAGCGCAAAATGGAAATGCTGAGCGGGCTGAATGAGGATGCGCGCGCCTGCGGGAGGCCCCAGGGGGCGGGGGCAGTGACCCCCGCCCACCGCGATAGATACTTAAACCCACCTCCCCCACGTGTGCCTCCTTTTGGAACCTGCTGCGGAGCCAGCACGATGGAAGAGCCCAAGGAAGCGCCCTTGGACTCTAAACTGCCCACTGAACTAATTCCGGCACGGGACCAGAGACCTCACGGCGCTGAAACAGTGGGAGCCGGGCATCCCCCAATTCCTCTAACCTCTCTCTCTCTCAACTCCGAGTCTCTCTCTAGATTTCTCCATCTTATGAGCACCATATAAGGGTAAAAGTTTGTAGTGATGTTATTTCTGGTTGTACTTTCCCTGGACTTTATACACAAACCCAAAACCGCGCGGCCGCTGGCGCGGCCGCGCGACCTAATGTCATCTTAGCATTAGCAATATGTAATGGTTCCTCTTTAACAGGTCGGACTTTTGTGGGAGATCCTATCAAGAATAGTCTGTTGCTGAAATATTGAAGGCAATCAAAGTGATAGCCATCTCTCTAGACTGAACTAAGCTACATCCCCACGCCGGCTGAGAAGAAATACCCTTCTTTCTCGGGAAGAAGCGCGGCGTGGTGTCAAACATAGTGTGATGTCCATTAGGCGAATAGACCTGGTGGCGTGGGAATGGGATATAAGGGGGAAATTATGTACATGGAACAGTGGGACGCTGGTGGAATCTCGAGCCGGAGCCGATACCAGCGCAGGACCTCTGTTCCCAGAAACTGCCTGCAGACACTCTGCTGGTCTATCAACTAAGCCAGAGCCCCACGCCTGCTGATGACGGGAAATAACCACCCTTTTTGGTTTTTTTTCCCTTGTCAGGCAGCGTGGCGATTACAAAACAGGCGTGAACTCGGTGGCGCGGGGCAAGGGGGAAAAAGAAAAGTTAGGTAACAAACAGCGGGACTTAATATCTCTATATTCTTAGCAGTGGAGAACTAATGCCTCCTTGGCAGTAGGACTGCTTTTCTTTTTTGGGGGAAACCCCAACAACGGTAGTGAGTTATGTGTTGAAACATGGAATGTAATCGTGATAAGGCGTAAATGAAGCGAAGCATCATTTACAAGGTTGGGGACTGGGGAGGTGGGAGGGGGCGGCGGGTATACTGGGGGGGTTGGTGATGGAAGATGGGCACTGGTGAAGGGAAGGGTGTTTGAGAATTGTATAACCGACATAATCCTGAGAACTATGTAACCCTCCACATGGTGATTCAATAAAAAAAATAAAAAAAAAAAAAAAAAAAAAAAGAAAACAATAAGGTGATTCCTCAAAAAACTAGAAATTGAGCTTCCAAATGACTCAGAAATAACAGTTCTGAGAATATACCCTGGGGGCATAAGAGCACACAACAGAAATGCCATCTGTACTTCTATGTTCATTGCAGCACTATTCACAATAGCCAGAATCTGGACATGATCTGAGTGTGTAAGAACAAGTTATTGGATAAATAATGTATGGTACATCTACACAATGAAATACTATGCAGCTGTTAAGAAAAATGAAATAATGAAATTTTATTTTAAATGGATGGACATGGAGAGCACCATGCTGAATGAAATGTCAGAAGGAGAGGGACATGAATAGAATGATTTCATACATTTGTGAGATTTAAACATATATGTATATATGTATCTATATACATATATATATATGACTAATACCCAAGGCTAGTAGAAACAAGGTGGTCTGGTCCACTGTTGAAAGTTTGTCCCAAGTACAGTGGGGCAGTTAGGATAATGAAAAGACCACCATGACAATGATAGTTGGAAATGATCACTGGACAAGAGTTGAGTGTTCAGAATAGACACAGGGATATACATGATAACTAGTCAATACCTGCATCACAAACCATAATGCTCAGAAAGAAAAGACAGAGAGAGAGAGAGAGAGGCAGAGAGAGAGAGGCAGAGACAGTCAAAGGAACAGACAGACAGACAGAGAGACAAAGAGGAAAAATGCCTACCATAGAGGCAGGCTGGCTGGGGCAGGGGTAAGGGATGGAGTTTGTGCTGGGAGAAAAATAGAGGATTTTGGTATTGGGAAATGTACATAGGTGAAGGGATGGGTACTGGAGCATCCTATGACTGAAACTCAATCACACACAACTTTATAACTGCATATCTCAGGGTGATTCAAAATTTTTTTTTAAATGTAACAGTGTGACTAGATCTCAAGTCTGGTCATCATGCATTTTCATGCACAATATGATTGTCTGGAGTTATTACATAATCAAAATTAAAAATACAAAGTTTATTTCTGACAAATATATTAAGATAAGATAAAAGTTCATTTCTCTCTACTTTTGGGCATCATTGTCTGCCATGGAGGCAGGGGGAGAATGGGAGAGGGAGTATACTGGGGATATTGGTGCTGGGGAATAGGCACTGAAAGAGGGATGAGTGTTTGATCACTGTGTGATTGTAACCCAAACATGAAAGCTTGTTACTATCTCACAGTGATTCAATAAAATTTAAAAAAAATTGAAAGTTTCTGCTCTCAGGTCAAGTATTTAAAGAAATGGGTAAAAAAATATTTGCCATGAAAAAAATGCTATTTTTTCATTAGCGCTGTATCACTGTCATCCCCTTGTTCATCGATTTTGCTTGATCGGGCACCGGTAATGTCTTCATTGTGAAACTTGCTATTACTGTTTTTGCCATATCAAATAGGCCACCGGTAGCTTTCCAGGCTCTGTCCTGCAGGCAGGATACTCTCAGTAGCTTGCAAGGGCTCTCCGAGAGGGAAGGAAGAATCGAACTTGGGTCGGCTGCATGCAAGGCAAATACCCTACCCGATGTGCTATTATTTATGATTACAAAATTGAGGTGGGGCATCATTAAATGAAAAATTAAACTTACTTAATATTCAAGATTGAAATTTGTCAGTTCTGTCCAAATTATCTTTTTCACTTGGTTTCAAAAATAAACTCTAAAGCATCTGTTAAGAATCAAATAATTTCCATCTGTCACTATTTGTGTGTCATGCATATATTTATATAAATGCTTTTTAATTATCATAGAAATTTTCAAGCATATGTACAAGAAAGTATAATAGTGTAGTAAAATTCTATAAACTCATTTTCCAGCTTCAGCAATTATCAACTTGTCCTCTTCCGTATTTTTAATGTAATATGAAGTTTCTACTATAACTACTTTTAATAACCACACCATTTTAAAGCCAGAAATTGTATACCAATGTTTTGGTAAAATTTCTTACTTGAAAACAGTACAAAAAACCTAGCCAACTTTGGTGGGCTAAAAGGATATTTAATGAAAAATTAATAATCCATAGAAAGAAAAACCCTTGGTGGGAAAACACTCAGAAAAACAGCCAAAATTCACAATGTCTCTTCCTTTGTTGCTATGAGAAATTAGTGTAGTTTCTAACTTGAACACAATATTTGCCAAATACAACATAGAGCCTTCTTTTATAAGGTACAAATTTTTGTGATCTGATCAGAAACATCTTGCACATATACCTGAACAGAGCTGCAAGGGAAACTAGAAAACAGAGTAGTTTTCTTTGGTGTGTATATTGCTTTCTATGGTGTGTACAGGTTCGGTGAATCACAATTAAAGAAATTTCTCAAATATACAAATAGGATGCAAGATCTAAAATAAAAACCGTTTACTATTTACCCCCAAAATCAGGCATAAGACACTGTTTGAAAAAATAAATAAATTTTATATATATATATATATATATATATATATATACATGTATGTATGTATTTCTGGTCATCTTCTGAAAAAGACTAACTTTTTCATAGGTTAGTCTCTAAATCTCACATAAGTGATAAAGTGATAAAAAATTAAGTAGTTTCCTCATGGTTACACCATTATCAAATAGTGGAACTTTTATATAAGCAAGGGTCCAAAGTTTGTGTTTTAATGAAAAAGGGAATTCGCATATTCAATCATTGCAATCAAATTTGTCATCTCACAAATTGACACAGATGGGCAGAGAAATGCTCAAGTAATTTACCCAATCCAATCACTAGCAACCTCAGATTAGCTGCTCTGAAGAAATACTACTTTCTGATCGAATTTTGATATACAGATGGCATTTATAAACATGCATGCGTTCTTTTAGTAGTGGAAAGAATGGCATTCCTGAATTGGGAATGAATTACACTATTACATTTATTCTTTAGGATTTCACATACAAGAATTCTAAAGAACATAGACCAGTTTTCTAAAACTTAAAAACTCCAAAGTGAAATAAGTTTTAATGGAATTAAGCTGGAATTGACAATATATAGGCATAGCATCTATCTCTTCCCCGGGAAGAACACATAATTTGTTGCTACACTTACCTAAAATCAATCTTGCACATTCACATAGAAAGCCAATAACTTATTAGAAGGACAGAACAACCATTTCTTGGGGGAGAAGCTGAAGTAAAGATAACAGACAGAAACAAATGCAGACTACAGTAAAGAGGAAATGGTGCTTTCTGAAAAAAATGTAGGTGGAGATCAATACATAAATACTGCAACCTAGAGCAAGAATACAGTTGGCAGGGCAACTGCCCCAGCCAGGAGTTCTGAGACAATGTTAAAAAAAGGCAAATACCCTTGACCTAAGGTATGCCTATATCATGGTGCTCTGAGTAAGTGGTTGCCAGAAGTACAGAGAAAATTTTCTAGACCAGTATTTCTCAACTATTTCTTGATAGCCATTTCCAAACTTATTTCCTTCCTAGGGCTTCCCTGTCCTACTAGCTGGTTGTCTATTCACATGCTGTGAATCCCCTCATACAATTTTCATCTAAGACACTTTTTGATTGTCCTGGTGACCTAAGGGGGTGTTATGATTCCCAGTTGAGAAATATACCTCTAGACTACACATCTCCTCCATTACAAAGTACATGAAATGAACTAAGGGCAGACACAAAGCCAAGGTTCAGATCTGGATTCACAGGAAGGAGGGAATTCTTGGCACCACAACGTGAAACTGATACTATCCTCAGCATGTTCAGAGCTGATTCCTCCATCTTCCTTCCCTCCCCCCGCCCTGTCAATACAGTAATGGTGAATAGAAATATTAATAACTATAGCATCCTCCAGACACCAAAAATAAAGGAATAAAATTAAAACAAAGGGTCCCCATCAGGAAAAAGTAAAATCAATACCTTTGCTACTAATCCCTAAAAAAAAAGAAACACTAATTTTAAAATATTGAAATGTGTAGGCATGCAAAAATATACTCCGTGGCAATTTGAGAAATATGGCATCATAAAGTGAAAAAAAATACTATCAAAAATTCAACAGCAAAGGCATGAAAGATTAAATTTCCCTACCAGATAGAGTTCAAAACTGTTTTAATAAAGAAACTCTAAGGAGTAGAAACAATACAACATACATAGATGTGATACAAAATATTCCATAAAAGATAATCAAAAAGATAAAACAGAACAAAAAATGTGAGTTAGTTCGGTCAAAAATAAAATCATGAATAGAAAGCAGATATAAAAATGTTAAATAAAAAATATCTGTATGAAAAGAACACCGGATGTCAAGTAACTGTGGAAATAGAATAAACCAAGTGAAGGACCAAATTAGTGAGCTCAAGTATACTGACATACAGAATATTTAACTGGAACAAAGGTAAAAGTGAAATAATACCTCTCAGTAATCTATTCAGTGCAAATTTTAAACGCAACATCAGGGTACTGGATATTCCAGATGCCAGAGAGAAAGACAAGAGAATAAGTGAGCAGAGAACTGTTCAAAGGAATAATAGCAGAACACTTTCCAAACCCAGGGAATGACAAGAATACCCAATTTGTAAGATAAATAGAATACAGAATATATTTACATGGAAAGAGACCTTCACTAAGACACACACTAGTAAAACTACTAAGAATTGAAAATGAAGAAAAATATTTAAGGTAGTTTGGGATTGGTGAGGGATAGGTAACTTATAAAGGTACAAGTGTCAGACATTTATCAGAATTATCAACAGAAATTTTATAGGCCAGAAAAATTGTAATTAATGTTTAAAATATTCAATGGTAAAAAGTTTACAGCCAAAAATACTATCTACTATTAAGCTTCAGAAATTAGGGAGAAAGAAGAAATAAGTTCCTTTAGAGACAAGCAAAGCTTGCTGCAATTTGTAAATGTAAAAAGGAGCAATCTTGAATTAAAATAAAAAGTTTGAAAAAAAAAAGAGAAAATATACAAAAAAACCAAAATACTGATAAACATACTATCAGGAGAAACCTTTTACATATCAATAATAACCTTATTAGTGAGCTGAACCCATCAATAGAAAGAAACAATGTGACCAGATGAATTAAAATACAAACACCATATGCTACCTACAGGAAACCACTTAAGTGATAAACAAAACTCCACAGTTAACATGAATGGATGAAAACTGGCACTCCACACTAATTGAAAACAAGTCAACAAATAGGCAGGAATCAGTAAACTCATTACTAAAAAGGGCTTCAGGCTAAAACAAATAGGAAGAGACAAAGATGGACATATGTAAGTATAAACATATATGTGATAAATATACATATACACTATAAATATGATAATTATCATATGTACACAGTTCATATAGAAACCCCAAAATATGAGGTAAAAATTTGCAGCCCAAATGGGAGTAAAAAAGTAATAGGAAAATTTGATATCTCCACTACAATGGAAAAACCATCAGGTAGAAGTGACCTCTGACATAAAATTACTAGCATAGGTAAAATATGCAGTGAGTTTTACTGACTGACCTTATAACATAACTACTGAATGTTGTAATTCAAAGATAAAATGCTACCATATGATAGGATTTAATTGGGGATAGGCATTTAATTAAAATGAAGTGATTTCATGGAGAAATAATTATTTGAAGCATGTTTTAGAATAATCAAGAAGATTAATGCGTGGTTGGAAAACTTTTCTGTAAGAGGACATATGCTAGATGTTTTAGACTATTGACCTGACAAAAATCTGTGCCTGCAAACTTTGCCTTTTCTATAAGACTTATAAATATGAAAATCATGTGCAACTTGTGGGCTACATACAAAATGGTCATAAATCAGATTTAAATCACAGACCATGTCTTGACTAGCCCTTTGTTAAAGTACAACTAATAGAAACTAGAACTCCTAAAATTAAATATCAACACTTTATAGCAAACATCTAGCAAACAAATATAGTTTTCAAGAAAATTTCTATAACTATACCATAGTTTTATATGATATATGTATATATATCAAATATATAGATAGGGATCATATTACTGGTTAGCATAAATTTCTTAAATCAATTATAAAATTAGGATATTGCAATTTCTCATTACAATGCCCCTTCAATTTTGTAGATAATTGAAAAAGCAAATGTAAGGGCAATACAGTTTAATATCTAGCCCAGCCAGAACATTTCCTGTGATGCATTTCTCTTGTGTATATAATTTGCTTTCATACTACTCCCTGTTTAGTTACTAAATATTTCACTTGAACTGCCAAGGGCTGTTCATCTACCAGGCAGTCTGCTGAGGAAGCAGATGCAAATTGTGCTTGGTCATCATGCTCCTGAACTTTCTAATGGACAAACTATAAAAGTTATTCAAGCAGAGACTGGTGTTTTCCTGCTGGTTATCAAACCTGCATTTGGCTGGCAATAGACAGAGTGCTCTCTGAGTTTTAAAAACTAAACAAAAAGAAACGTTTTTCAAACTGTCTGTAGAGATGGAAATCCATTTTAAATGACAGTTACTCATATGAAGTTTCTGCAGTTTGACTTCATGTCATAGTAAAATCCTCTCTGGGGGAATGGGACAGAGGAGAGTGAATACCAAAGATCTTATTTGATATTATGAAACCAAAGATTGATGTGTTTCTCCTGAGGGGAATTTGAATTCTGGGTAACAGTACATGCTCTGGAGACTGGAAACCCGAGTTCAAAACCAATTTCTACTTGGGAAAAATTGGGTAAATCATGTCACCTTTCATGTCATCCATTTCCATCTCTGTAAAGTAGTAAGAAAACAACAGCATATATAGGATTATTGACAGGTTTGCTTTAGTTCAACATAGGAAAATATTTTAGTAAACTGTATGAACAAAATACTAAAAAAAAAATCAGATGCACTTCCTATTATTGTTTTGTAGTAAGTTTTAAAGGACATTAAATTCATATATGTACATAATTGTAAATGTCTGGAAACTTCTTTAATTAATAATGGTAATTTTTTGTGCGTGTTTTGGGAAGGGACACACCCAGCAGTGCTCAATGGTTACTCCTGACTCTGAGCTCAGGAATTAATCCTGAGGGGACCATAGGAGATGCTGGGGATTGAACTAGGCTCAGTCACATGCAAGGCAAGTGTACAATACACTATACACTCTAATACCTAATAATGATATTTTTTTATAAAATTACTCTAAAGGAGTTAAAAATATTCTGACAATATCATGATCTATATTTTTACAGATGATGCAAATTTTTAAATCTTTTAAAAAGTAGATTTATTTTAACATTAACGTTAAATTGATAATATGGACAAATAAATGCTACATATGTCCTTAATAACCAAGTATATTTCTTTTTAATGTAGTTTATCTTCACATGATAAAACTTCTAAAAAACATACAAATATGAAATTTTAATGAAAGTTTATTTAAAAGTAATCCTAAATTAAATATTATTTCCCTATATCATATAAAATTCTATCCCTGCTCTTTATTTTGCAGGATGTAAATATTAGTAATATTACTTCTTGAAATGTTCGGATCAGTTATATAATAAGTCAAATATTCTATTTCCTCTTCAATATTTGGGAACAGAGAAATAGCTCTATGAACTCAACATATATTTTGGGTGCAAGAGACCCAGGTTTGACCCCTGATACGATATGGCTCCCCAAGCACTTCCAGAAGCAATACCCAGTATAGAGCTAGTAGTAGCCTATTAGTGTCACTGGCAGTGGCCCCAAACAAAATCAGTAAAAAAACAGGAAGAAAAGTTTCCCTGTTGATAGTTTGTTTCACACACAGACTCTAGTTTAAAAAGACATTTACACTTCCATGTTCATTGCAAGGCTATTCATAATAGTCAAGATATGGTAACAACCCAAGTACATCTAATAAATCTTCATCATACATAAAATATCATGTTGCATCCAGGTTTCTGAGTTCACTAGAAAGTGCCAAAGTACTTCTAATAAATCTGGATACTGGACATTGCAAGCTTATCCTCTGGGTGTTGTTACCTCTCAAGCATTGCTTATCTCTTGCATGTATAATCTGATCCTTCAGTATCAGCTTTTGCATTTGTACAGGAATAAATCAACTACAGTGCTTTAGCTTTTGGTGAGCTATCCATTCTAAGAGAAATGAAGAATAATTAAATTTTCTAAGAATGAGAAAAATTCTATTCATTATCCCATTTTTTCTTTTTATTTACTATTTTTTGTTTTACTTAGTGTGGATTATCTGAAGGACCACCATACATGTCCATAGATGAGTGCTAGATGATAGGATATAAAATTATTGGATCGTATGGAAACTCAGTTCTTAATATTTTTGAGATAACTCTATAGTGTTTTTCTTAGAGGTTGAGCCAGATAACATCCCCCCACAAAGAGAAAATTCAGATATCCTTTATCCTCATCTCTGCCAGCTCTAGTTATTTCTACTTTTTTATGGTGTCAATCTCGCAGTGTGAGGTGGTATATCGTTCATTTTATTTTTATTTGCTTGATGGTAAGTAATGAGAACTTTTTTGTATATCCATTGATTGCATTTTTTTAATTTGAGGGAGTGGTTTTTAGTTCTCCCCAGGGCATATTGGGACATTGGTGGAGGAACATTGACACTCCAGTGGTGGGTATAAAGTCAGAGCACTGTGTGACTGAAACACTAGTATCAATAGAATTATAAATCATAGTATCTAAATAAAAGCTAGAGAATGAAAAAAGATATATGCTTTAAACATTGATTGATACTTGAATTCAAAGAAAAACCCTGGTATTTAGGACAGTTATTTGCAAGAAAACACAAGGATGAATTCACCAAAGAATGAGGTGTTTTTTTTTTTTAAATCAGAACACAGAAAATATGTCATACACTAGGATATATGAATGCAAATCTATTATACTTGATACAATACATAATTTTATAAATTCCAGAGTAGTAATTGTTGGAAAACATTGATCAGTTTTTTCCTCTTCTGCAGCAGGGAGCTTAAATTTACTGAGTAACACCCATCACAATGCCCCCAAAACACTTCCATTCATCTTTAACATCTCCTTTGTGCTCTGCTTCCCCTAGCTGGTAATAACTCATTTCCCTTAATGAGAACCTGTGACTTGTAATGTCAGATTCTTCAGCGAGGTCTGGATTTTGTATTTATAAGTGAAATATTGCTTTTATTTTTCCTTTATGCCCTTTACAGTTCACTTTGGAGCAACGTCCTTTTGGTATAGACATAACAAGACAGTTAATGCTGTGCTCTTGTAACTTGGGAATTTATTGACTCTGTTTACTCCTGGACATCTATCATATTATTAAACTTAAGCCTCAGCTGCCCTTACTTCCTAGCATCCCAAAAGCAGTAACGTCTCCATTGTGAGACTTGTTGTTACTGTTTTTGGCGTATCGAATATACCACAGGTAGCTTGCCAGGCTCTACCGTGCGGGGGAGGTACTCTCGGTAGCTTGACAAGCTCTCCTAGAGGAGTGGAGGAATCAAACCCGGGTCAGCTGCAAGCAAGGCAGACGGCCTACCCCCTGTGCTATTCTCCAACCCACTCTTCTGTAACAGTCCACATTTTTCTCAAATCTTTGATATTTTAAATGAAACAAATTTTAGTAACATTTTATGTCTGTCCATAAATAATTCCATTAGAGTTCTGATGAAGACTATGAATCTGTGTAATGGTTTTCATTGGCAAATTTGACAATTTGATTTTTCTAATCCTTTAGTCTGGATTATATTTCACATATCAAATTTAAGAGATAATAAAATGTACCTATGGACAGTCTATAACTATTAAGAGGCACCCATACATTGAAAGGATTTACTACTCATTAACATATATAAATCAAGTAACATGTATCAAAGTATATCAGGTCTGAAGAGAAACACTGATAGAAATATAATGGTATTATAAATATTTTATACCACACTCTCATCATTGAAAGATCAGACAGACACAATATAAAAAATTGACTGACATGAGGAATTGCTAGAGATGGGTTTAATAGATATTTAAGGGCAATTGACTTAATGAAAGTCAAACATTCTTCTCTAGTGTATACTACAGGATACATTATATAATGAGACAAAAAGCATACACTAATAAAAATATAAATATTGAAATCGCAACAAATATCTTTAAGTTATAACCCTATGAAAAAAGAAATTCACAAAAAAAAGTTGCAAAAACTCAAACACAAGGATACTAAACAATATACCGTTGAATTACTGTTGGATCAAGCAATAGTCAAAGAAGTAACAAATTTCTTCTATGACATGAGAATGAAAACAATTTAACTACAAACACATATAGGACATAACAAAATCTGTACTAAGAGGAATTTCATAGAAATGTGCATGTAAGGAAACAGGAATGGACTCAAATAAAGGATATAACCTCATATCCTAAGAAACAAGAAAATAAGAATAAATTAAACCAAAATTAGTATAAGGAAGACAATAATAAAAATTAGAGCAGAAATAAAATGGAAAACAAAAAAACAATACCAAAAGGTCAAAGGAAAAAATAGCTAGTTTTTAAAAAAGTTGCATCAGATTACAACTTTTAGTTGGATACAGGAAGAAAAAAAGAGAAAAAAAATGTAATAATTCAAATCAAAAATGAAAGATGTTAAGTGCCAACAGATACCACAAAAACATTTAAAAGAGCATTAAAGTACAATAAACAATTCTAAACTACTATTGGAAAACCTAGAAGAAGTGGATAAAATTTTGAGTTATAAAACCTCCAAGACTGAATCATAAAACAGAAAATCTTAACAGAACAATTGCTATCAAGGAATTTGAAAAAGTAATCAAAACACCCCCCAATGAAAATCTACGGTTGATACATTTACTTACCAGTTCTACCAATTCATCAAAGACAACCTATTACCTATATTTCTTACACTTTTCCAGAAATTTGAAGAATTAGGAATTGTTGCAAACTGTATTTTTAATCAACATGACCCTAATATTAAAAGCAGACAGGGACATCACAACAAAAAAGTAAAAGAAACACAAATAGCACTGACAAACATAAATGCAAAGATACTCAACCAGATATTAAGGAACATAATTTATAATTAAATTAATAGGATCATTCATCATAATCAAATGGATCTATTCAAGGAATGTAAAATGGGATAAATCTGCACAGATATTACTCCCCCTTTTGTTTGCAGTTCCAGGGATCAAACTCAAGATCCATGTATGCAAGGTATGTGCTGTAACACTGAACTACTTTCCTGACCACAAATCAATTAATGAAGGATACAACTTCAGGAAAATAAAAATAAAATATGATATTAAAATATGTAGAGAACTCTTCTGACTAGTCTCAACATCTATTATAATAGAGTTTCTCAAGAGAATAGGATAGAAGGATCTTATATTAAAATAGTAGTGGCTATACACAACAAAATCACAGGTACTGTAATTCTCAACCTGAAAGTTTTCCCTCTAAGGTTCTGCACAAAACAAGAAACAGCACTCAGATAATAATTCAGGTAGGAAATTTACACTGGTGAAGGAATGGGTGTTGGAACATTGTACTACTGAAACACAATCATGAACAACTTCATAACTATGTATTTCATGGTGACTCAATAAAAAATAAAAATGAAAAATATAATTCAGTACACCTTACCACTGCCACCATGTAAGCTCATCAACCACTATTATTCCAGAGACTCATAAAAATAATCTTGAGAAGAGAGCATCCACCCACAGAAATTTCTCTGACATCTGCTCTTGCTGAGACCTCTGGCCGCTCTTTGAGGGAGCAGGCTAGCTCCTGACCGAACAAATACTCTGCAGTTACTCACACCCCAAAGCCACTGCCACGCCTCTGGCCACTTAAGTATTCTGACATCTCCAAAATCTATAACATTTTACATCCTAATAGTAGCACAGCTGATTGGATGGAAATGTAATGCAGAACCAACCAATCTTGCCTAAGAAAAATGTTAACACAGAAAGCTTAACTTGCAACAGCAGTATAATAAAACCTCAGATAAAATTAATTTCCCCATGGTGTGATACAACACTTTTCACAAATTTTCTTTTGTGGAAATTTTTTTTATCATCCCACTAGCCGTTTAATGTAACAAATAATATAAAATAAATTATTGTGGGCCTGCTATGGGGGCAGGCTTGAGGGGTGGTTGGGAAAATGCTGTAAATGGTAGAAGGAAGGTGACAGTGGTTGCAGGCCTGATGTTAGACTATTGAATGCCTGTAACGAATCATCATGTTCAACTTTGTAAACCATGGTGTTCTAAATAAAGTGGTGAAAGGAAGTGAAAGCAATAACAATTCAACATGCTGGAATTTCTAGCAAGAGACTTTTGTTAAGAAAAATAAATAAAATGGATTTTTCAAATTAGAAATGTAATAGCTAAACAATCACTATGTAGAGATGATATAATAACATACTTAAACATTCCTTTAGACTCCACCAAAAACTATTAGAATCAATAAACTTATGCAGTGAAATGCCAGGCTACAAAATTAATATAAAAAATTCTGTAGCATTTCTATACACAATAATAAATTAAAAGAGAAAGAAATTTGATATTCTCACTTTTGCATCCAGGCAAATCAAGTGCCTACGAATCAATTCTAAAAGTTCATTTAAAACTTATACATAAAAAAAAAATCAACATTAAAAAGTGGATAGTATGATAAATTTGAACTGAGTTCATCTTATTTCACTTATTCTCTTTATTTGTCTATTTTTGGGATTTAGAGGTGATAACCAGAATAATCAAGATTTATTTCTGTATCTGTGTTCAAGGATCACTCCTGGCACTGCTCTAGGGAGCATATTTGACTTTATTTTTAAAAAAACTCTAGGTTAATGAAAAATAATTTACAAAATTATTTTGTTTTAAAAATGAAACCTTATAAACAAAAATTATAATGAAACAATTCTCAAGTGTAGTGATTTAAGAATAGGTTGTATAATTTCTACTATTATTTCACATTTATAAATCTTCATTTTAGTAATCATTGCACACTTAACTTATTTAGTATTTTATAGACATGCAGTGAAGTATTTTAATGTAAAGCTTAATATAATCTCATGAAAATAACCAGTATCCTTGCCACAGAAGAAAGTAACTAACATAACTAATCAAACTAATGTCATTAATTTCTGACTCTATGATACTAGTTGCCAAATGCACTGAGCTTTGTCCATTTTGCATTATTAAAGTGACATAAGCGTTAGAGTGAAAAGTGAGATTTTTTAAGTCTTTTTGAGAAAATTTAAAATGTTTAAAGCATTGAAAAAGAAACATTCTTTGAACTAAATAATGTTTTTATGTTTTTTAATGCTTTTTTGTTCACCAACTTAAACTGCATTCCTCTCATTTGGAGAACCATGTATTCAACAAGTTTTAGAGGCCATTAGATTTTAATCAGGCTTTGATTCAAGGATACAGTTAAGATATATATTGAGTTTTAAGTCACCCTAGAAAAGCATGATATAGCACAAGCAAATTCATAAAATCAGATGAGTTCCGAAAAACAAAATGGATAGAACTTGAGGTGATCGTGATAAGGAAAATAAATAATTGAAAGTCAATTATCAGACTATTTCACTTACATGTTTAATATAAATTGAATATAACAAACAAGTGACTCAAACTTGGTGAAAATAATGGTGGATAACTCGGGCAGGTGGTTGAAGGAAAGTATAAAGGGGTTTGGTGTGGGGATGGCATTGGAACTTTGGTTGTTCTGTCCACATATAGAGATATGATGCTAGACCCTTGAAACTCTATGGTACTGTTTATTACCAATAAATGTATATTTAAAGGCAAAAAACTGAATTTGGTATGTTAAATTCATACTTATCCAGTAAATTTGGTAGAATTAAGTCAGATAGTCACGAAGTTCTTGAAGTAATGAAATAGCGACAAATACTTAGAAAGATGTTGCCTATGATTCTTCTCAGCAACTCTAACATCCACCACTATGTTTATTTTCTTAATTTTTTTCTCTCTCCCTTCTTCCCTCCCTACCCACCCCTCTCCCATCATATATCTCTCTCTTTCAGGTTAAAGATATAACCCTGTAGTTTTAGGGATTTTAAAAGATTTTTTTAAAAATTAAATCACCTAGAATTACAAAGTTACAATGTTATTCATGATAGAATTTCAGGCATGCCATGTAAAACACCACTCCCATCACCAGTGGTGATTTCTCTTCACCAATGTCCTCAGTTTCCTTTCCTCCTTGCAGTCTGCCTCTACGACAGACACTCTTTTCTATTCCTGTATCCTTCATGTTTTGTCATTTGGGTTTAAAATAATGTTAGTGCTAACATATCACACATATACCTCTTTTCAGTACCCAGTCATTGTTCAGAGTAACCACTTCTCTCTCTCTCTCATTGTCATGATTTTATTTTCCTCTCCAGAAAATCTTGTTTTATTTGTGACCAAGTTTTAATGTTTTTTTTTTTGAGGGGGGGTCAAATCTGGCAATGTACAGGGGTTACTCCTGGCTTTGCACTCAGGAATCACCCCTGGCAGTGCTCAGAGGACCATATGGGATGCTGGGAATCGAACCCAGGTTGGCCGCGTGCAAGGCAAATGCCCTACCCGCTGTATTGCTCCAGCCCCAAGTTTTAATGTTTTTGTTTGCCATGATACCATACCTAAAACCTCTACACGCTTTTGCTTTTCCTTTTATTAAGGCCACACCCAGCAGTGCTCAGTGCTTAATCCTGGTGGGACCCAAGAAATGGAATGCCCGTGACTGAAGCAGAGTTGTCTAAGTGAAAAGCCCTGCTTGCTATCCTATCTCTCTGGACCGGACCAATAGTTCTAGAATATTTCAGATACCATTTTAAACTACAGTTTAAGAGAAAGTTTGATTACAGCTATAAGACTATAAAATTATAGTTGTATTTTTAAAATATAGGATATTATATATTACTAAAATACATGATAAAATTTTTATATTCTAACTTTGTACAGTAAGTCAAATAGCACAATTGCTAATTACTATCTCTCAAACACACAAAGGCCAGTTTCCACTTAGAGTTTCCAGTCACTGTCACTGTCACTATCATCTGTTGCTCATCAATTTGCTCGAGCGGCCACCAGTAATATCTCCTTTGTGAGACTTGCTGTTACTGTTTTTGGCATACCTGATATGCCACGGGTAGCTTGCCAGGCTCTGCCTGTGGGCAAGATACTCTAAGTAGCTTGCTGGGCTCTCTGAAAAAGGCAGAGGAATGGAGCCCGGGTCGGCTGTATGCAGGTACAAAGCTTTTGGTTATTGCTGTAATCCTTATTCCCCTCCAAATCATCTATCTCCTTGAGATGAAGGAACAAACAGTTTCTGAGGGCTTTTTTCTCTGCCTCACATTGGATCTCCCAAACAAAACCCCAATTCAACAATGGACCTTGGAAACTTTTTAATTTAGGATAACATAGGGATGAATCACTCTATTTCTGTGCTTTTTTAAGGGTATTTTCTAGAGGTAGTTTTCTTTCAGGACATTGCACTACATAGCTGACGCAAGTGGATTTATACAAGGGGATAAATCTTGACAAAAGAGTACACAGCAGTTCAATTAACCTGCTTCAGGGAAGTCTAATGTAATTGCAGAAATGCAATCACTTCAGCTTGGTTGTGTTTGAAACTAACTTTATTATCTGAGGGTAAATGCGTCAGTGCCAGATGTTCAATTGGTGACAAAATTCAGTATAAACAATAAGATTGCTGAGTAATAGTTGACAATAGAAAAAAGTGTGGTGAATGTTTAGGCTCCCCCAAACTGTAATGATGATATTCGAAAATCTTGAATTAACATATTTCAAACTTGTTCATTAATATTTTGACCAATCAGATTGGGTGCTCCTTAAGATTTCCAAAATAATAAACTCTTGACTTTGGTAAAAAAAGTTGTGGTATATTTATGCAATTTGTCTAGCTCAACATTCCAACTTTATTTTTTTCCTAAATAAGTAGGCTCCAGGGGCTGGAGCGATAGTCCAGTGGGTAGGGCATTTGCCTTGCATATAGCTGACTGGGTTGATTCCCAGCATCCCATATGGTCCCCTGAGCACCACCAGGAGTAATTCCTGAGTGCACAGCCAGGAAAAACCCCTGAACATCGCTGGGTGTGAACCAAAGAGAAAAAAAGAAAAAAAGAGAGACACTTTTAACATTTATGTTTCTATGTTTTTTCTATATGTATAAGCATATATGTATAAGCATTTCTTCCATTTTTTTATTTCATGTCTTACACTAGAAATGCACACAGGATTCACTCTATCAAATCCCAGAGAATTTAATACAAAGTTTATACTCATACCAGCTATTCAAATCACAATTCTTATTTGGAAGTCATTTTCTTGCTATTCAGAAAAAACAAACATTAGAAAGTGAAACTCTTGGAAAAATTTGGGTAATGGATAAGGTGGCTCATAAACAAAGCAGAACTTAGAACACAGGATCTACCAGAATTTCTTCAACTTTGAATAAAAGTGTTTATCCACATTGGCATGCTCACTCAAAAAATCAATCTTGATCCATTACATGAATTGTCTAAGGGATAATGATAAGGGAAAAAATCTAAGAAGTCAATTTTATTCTTATTTCTACTTAGAGAAAAATTAAGAAAATAAATTTCTTGGAACAAATAAGTGATCATGATTACATCCATGACCTGTGTGCATATTAGAATAGATAATGACAGAAATACAGAGAAGTAGATTATTTCTGTAAACATTTATTTCTTTTTGAAATGTGTATATAGCTTATATAACATGGTTACAATAACACTGATGTTTGTGAGTTTGAAGTATCCCACACCACCAAAGTCCCCAAGACCACTGGCCGCTGCCCCCATGTTGCTCTAGTCTACCTCTCTCTCCCCACGATTTTCCCCATTTTTTGCTAATCTGAATTTTATAAATGAAGTTCAAGGGTTTGATAGTCTGAAACTGTGATAGTTTGAATAGAAGAAAAAAAATAAGTCATTTATTTTTTTCATTCTAAAGAACATTTCAACCTAAGGGACAGGACACCACACAAGGCTCTGCAGAGAGAGCGAGAGAGAGAGAGAGAGAGAGAGAGAGAGAGAGAGAGAGAGAGAGAGAGAGGTTTCTTATTATAGAGAAACAAATTTTACCTAACTCAGGGCAAGGAATTAATATTCAACAATCTCACAAATTTCCCATAAGGTAAACCACATAAGAGAAAAACAACACAACCCAATACTCTTCTGCCTCATGGGTATGCTAGCAGATTTGATTAGTTAATATTTATAAAGCACTTTGAAGATGAAAAGTGCTAAACATTATCTAACAGCCCTGTAAATGCAAATGTGTCAGGTCTTATGAAATTTAACAGAAATTAGACAGTGACAAACTGCTCACAAATAAAAAATGCACAACCATGGCTTTGCATTTAAAGAGGCCAGATGGGGGAGCAAAGACTTTTCCCTTAGGGTAGAAGATGAAGCTAATATATACCCATCCCTACCCCCACTAACACACACACTGCAGAGATGTTTAATTTAAAGCCTGAAAGATGATGCACTTTGTAACAGCATGTAAATCAATGTTTTATTAAAGCCTATGAATTACTATGCAAAAAATGCAAATCACAATAAAACACATCACAAGCGGATTCAACTCTGCTCTGTTCTCAGTGGACCAATTACCAAGTCTTGCTCTGGCAAGAAGGGCCAGACATTAACTGGGAGTGGGTAGTTTTACTTCTTTCTTGCCCATGGAAAATACGAAACTACTAATTATTTCACTGCACCCCAGAAACACAAACAGTCAAATCTTTTTCTCCATAATCAATTTTTAAGTTGCATTTAAAAAATGCTTATACTTTTCCCTCCATTGACTTTAATTACCCTGTTCCTAAGAGCCTTGCCTGGCTAGATAACCTTTTTGCACAAAAGAAAGGAGTTTACACACCATAGCAATTCTCTTCCGCTTCTCTCTCAGCTTGGACTTAATATCTTTAAGCTTGTCTCTTTGCAGACTAACTTTATTTCTTCAGAATTTGTATCAACAAACTAGATATGTGATTAAAGAGTCAGGCTATGGCCTTCACTCTAGTATGATTTTTCACGTGTTAGATTAGGATATGAACTCAGGTTTACTGGATTTTATTTGCCACAGATAGAAAAAAGCATTGAAGTGACAAATCCTTTTCAAAACTACTAAAATTATGATAAAGAATACCCATTGGAATTGAATGCAAGCATAAAGAAAAAGGGAAGGAATCAAAGGAAGAGAGATAATGCAATTGAAAGTGTGCCCTAAGAAACATCATCTGAAAAAGTATGCATTTAAAAAGGAGTATTGTAAACCAGTTTTTAAGAAACCTGGAACGTGCATATATTTTACTTTCTAGAGGAGAAAAGCAGGATCTATGATTGCTATTAGAAAATATAATATTATTTTTTGAAATAATGTTATATTTGTGAAAATCCTTCATTTCAAAGAAATCCGTAAAAGGCTTTATTGCTATGCATTTTGTTAAATAAATATGGTAGAATAAAATAAACCACAGACAAAAACATATTGTACCAGCAGTAATGAGTTAGATCTTTAAGGCTCAGTACTCTTTAATACATTAAACAATTCACTATCTGCAACAAAATAAACTGGAATTGCTGCTATTCCATACCGCTAATACCTTTGAACATCTAAAAGCTTAGTGAATTTCCAGTGGATATATACTGTATCACTTATGAGTATTAGAACACATATGATAATCAACTTTTTCATTTTGCAAAAACTGGCTTTTAAAAATCAAAAGGGACACTGCAAGTGAAAGTGACTTAAAAACTAACAGTGCTACAAATATTAGGTTTTATTAGGCATTATAAATAATGTGATATCTTTGAAAAAACAAAACCTATTTTGAATTCGTATGCCACTACCAATAATGCTAATATTAACAATAACCCCCATTTTTCTCATGAATTAACTAAAGATCACTTTCAATTCATTCTTTCGCACTAAAATAGTTTACAAGCAAATAAAGCACAAACTAACCAAACTAATGAATTTGAGGGAAAGTGTTGCTTTTTATTTTTGTTTTGGCACAACTGGGCCACAACTGGTGGTGCTCAGAGACTACTTCTTGGCTTTATGCTAACTCAAGGTGGTGCCAGAGATCAAACTGAGGATTAGCCATATACAGGAATAAATAGGCTTTTAATTATATTCTCTCTATTTCTTTCATTTCCCACCTTTTTCTAAGTTTGCATTCAATTCCAATAGGTAATGCACTGAAGCACTGTCGTCCCATTGTTCATCTATTTGCTTGAGCGGGGACCAGTAACGTCTCCATTGTGAGACTTGATATTACTGTTTTTGATATACACCACAGGTAGCTTGCCAGGCTCTGCCGTGCGGGTAGATACTGTTGATAGCTTGCTGGGCTCTCCAAAAGGGAAGGAGGAATCGAACTCAGGTCGGCCATGTGCAAGGCAAATGCCCTACCTGCTGGGCTATTGCTCCAGCCCAATGGGTATTATTGATCATAATTTATTTATCATAATTTCAAAAGTTTTGAAAAAAGATTTGTCACTTGGATGTTTGTATTGTATGCTCCTATCTGGCTCCCAAATGTGTTCCTTCTGATTGGTAACCAAAATTTATGTTGACTTGACTCAATCTGGAAGTTTTGGTGAATTAATAGTTTGTGCTAATAGTATTTACAGTTAATAGTTTCCACTTAATAGTATTTACATTTTATTTTACACAAACACATCTTTTAGTTGTGTAATAATTTGATTATCCAGTAAATATATTAAAGGGCTATCTCCAGTGGAATTCCTCCCTGATCTCATGAAAAGTCGTGATTCTCCTTATTATACTAGTAGAGTATTGGAAATTGGCAGAACTAGCACTATTTTGTCTTTTAATACTAAACTTCATCTTCCATAGAAATTGCATAAGATATGGTGGCTTATTAGACTTAATATAATTTTATTGACCCCCTGTGTTATATATGCATGTAATCAGTCCTTATTTTGTCTCCATGTATTATAATATTAACAGCAGTATGAAATTATCATTTTAATAAAAAATTCCCTGAATAAAAAGTTATCATATTCTATTAATATCAGAAAATAATGCATTTAGAATACATTTGAAATTTTTACAAAAACGAGAGACCTACATATAAATGTTATTATGATAACTGAAATTCAACAGAATGAATGAAGGGTAATACTCATAGAAATTTTTAATGATGCTATTTTATTTTCCCTTTTTTATTCCTTTAAATCTGTCTTTAAAATGTGCTTGACTATTTCATGTTTGTTTTTTTATGACAATGTCTATTGACATCCTAGTAAAAAGAATTAATATTGGGACAATTTCACTAAAATATCTTTATTCATCAAGATATGATGGTTATCTCACATACATTGAAAGAAAATGAACTCATTTTTTAATTTTTATTTATTTAATAAAAATAAAAATGATAAAAGTTGTAAAAAGAATTCTGATACTTATAATGTTTTTGATGAAATATTTTTATTGACATGAGAATTTCTTTTATGGCCAAGACTGAGTAATCCTTCTATAATTTAAAATCGTAAGTATTTGTGAAACAGTAGTTTTCCAGATATTGCAGGTCACATAGTACAGAGCAATGTTCCCTTAGAAGTAGCCAACAGATGAGTTATGCTCTGCCATTACTATAACCATGCTTTCTATAAGATGAGATTTCCAGGACTGATGCATGGAGAAAGAAACTGAGGCAGAAATTGAGGTGACAGACATAAAAGTTTCAAGTAATCAAAGGAATTCAAGTTTATTCACAATTAAGTAAGAAAAGGAGAAAGTTCCAGAGAAATATCAAGAGATATCTACATGTTTTCTCTTTTTATTTTTAGTAGAAGACTGATCAAAGCTTATGTGTGAGGGAACCTGGAACTCATGAAGGAATCAGCTACAAGGGTTTGAGAAAACAGTATTTAGCAGTCACAGAGAGCCAGAGATAATACCTATTCTCTTAAACTGTTTGGAGCAACAACTGGTACATTGACATTTGGCTCTATATTCAGAAGTTTTTAGTAAATAGTGGGAAATTATTAGTCCTTAATGAAATATATTTTGTCTTGCCTAACAAATCTTCAAAGCAAGACCAAAGGGAAGTAGATAGCACAGAAACTTAACTGAAGATCAGGCCAAAAACAAAACAAATAAACCTTAGCATATCGAGAAAAGTTATCACCAACAAGATAAAATTCACATTTATGGGCATTTAGTTAAAAGTTACATGACTGGTAATTCATGCAAAAAAAATGGAAAATGTGACCCATAATAAGGAGAAAAATGTCAAATCATTGAAATTATATGCAACTTAGTAAAATACAAACACTTGGAAAGATTTCTTCATTTCAGATATTGACAGATTCAAATAGACACATGAAGGATGTCAAAAATACTCCAAATAATTCATCAAGAAATTGAACTGGGAGTTAGATTGAAAAGTAGAGGACATATGTAGTATGAGTAAATCTCTGAGTTCAATCCCCAGTACCACATGATCTCATAAGCACCACTAGATATGATAGTGCTTAGTACCAACAATCAAGTCTGTACTGCAAAGATGAGCAGAGCTAAGAGTACCCTCAAACCCCACCATAACGCACTATTAGTTTGTCTCTAATAATAATCTTTGTATCAAAACTATGCTTTAGATTTTTAAAAAATATAGTTTTTAGTATTATTGGAAGACATAACAGAAAATATTCACAATAAATAAAGAAAAAGAAATAAAAATAATGCATAACAGTGAGCTGCAGAAAAATACAAAGTCTAATATGTGTATGCAATTAGAATATGGGAAGTGGGATAGAAACATTTTAATGATGGACAGATAGTATTTGACAAATATTTTCCCAATTCACAGGACCAAGAAAATAAATAATTACAAGTACAAGGAAGACCAAGAAAATTATGCCAAGGCACACCATAATCTTTTCACACAAATCAAATTGAAACATCATCTTTAAAGTATTAAAAACAAAACCTGTCAATCTAGATTACAGATTTAGTGAAAATATTTTTGAAGCAAAACATCAGGACAAAATGTAGAGTGTTAGTCACAGACAGGTAAGCAATACAAGAAATGTGAGAAATGTTTTTGGCTGAAGGGAAAAGGAAATCTGGATGTACATAAAGGAATAAAATGCACGGGATATATACAATTGAAGGATGAACATTTTTTTTAATTATTTAAACAATTTGAAAAGATAACTTAAAACTACAATATATTCTGGAATTCATTGATATGCAAGAGTAAAATATATGGTAAAAAATAGAAAATCTGAGATAGAAGATCCTTAGAAAACCATTACAAAGTTATAATTTTATAAGTCAAATGTTAAAATACTATTTGAAGGAGATTGCAATAAGTTGAAGGTGTTTATTATAAACCCTAAGACAAAAATAGCAAGAAAAAATATTATAGCTAATGTGCCTAAAATGGGAAAAAGAGTAAAACTATAAAGTATTGAATTAATCCAAAAAATTGAAGAGAAATTATGAGAATAAATAGTAGGTAGAACATAGTGAAAACAGAAAAATGATAGGTGCAAAGGTAATCAAATCAATAATTATATTACAGGAAAATTGCCTAAATCCGTTAGGTGTGCCAATTGTGTTGCTAAGTTCTTCAGTAGACAGTTTCACTTACATTTCAAAATTTCAAAAACAAATACCTGAGATTGTCCTATTTTATAGGTGTTTATAAACATCTCTAGATGTCTATCTAGAGATGTTTATAAACATGTATGAACATCCTATTTTATAGATGTATGAACATCCTATTTTATAGATGTCTAGTGAAATTGTGTTAATTTATTTTCTTTCATTAGTGATGACAGCCAAACCCAAACTCAAGACAAAACAGTCCACTGTGCCAGGAGGTGATATTTTACATAAAAATATCTGTCACTGTCACTTTCATCCAGTAACGTCTCTCATTGAGAGACTTATTGTTACTGTTTTTGGCATATCCAATATGCACTTGGAGCTTGCCAGGCTCTGCCGTGTGGGCTCCATACTCTCGGTAGCTTGCCAGGCTCTCCGAGAGGGTCGGAAGAAAAGAATCGAACACATGTCGGCCACGTGAAAGGTGAACACCCAACCGCTGTGCTATTGCTCCAGCCCATAAAAACACCTAGCATGCACTCACTGTGACTCACTAATTAAAAAATAAATTTAAAAAAATCTAGCATGTGTTAATTTTACTATATCCAGTATATTTTTATTCATGATGAAAAGGTCACACCCAGTGAAAATCGAAGATCCCACTGATGTGTTTGCTAAAAGTTTTAAAATTTGCTGCTAAATCTCCAATTTCAATCGTGTTATCTAGGGAGTTTATTTTATTTTTGAATCAAATTTCCTATACATGAATGCAATTTATCAAAAAATTGTGGTCTTACTGATCAGTTTAAGCACAGACAATAAACTCATTATGAATTTGTACCTAATCTAGGATGAATAATTACTGTCCATATTATCTTCACCACATTCTACTCATGCATAAATGCATTATTCATTTTCTATGACTTGAAAAGTGAAATTGCAAATGGAAATGAGTTAAAAAGCATGTGGTTTAGACAAAGAACAATAGACAGATTATCAGGGAGAGATACAAAATGTAAGGTTCAAAATTTCATATAGGAAGTAGTCAAAAGTTCTGATGATGGAACAATCTGCTAAGCACTTTATATTAGTGTATGAAACTACTAGTTGGAACTTGTTTTGAGAGAAACATTGTATGCTGGTGTAATCATTTATGGTGGATTATTGTTCCAAGCATTTTAGGTTTAACTTTGATTATTCTTTCTCCTCCCACAGTGAGCTTAGATTTATTGAATTACAAGGACCACAGTGCTCCGGACGCACACTCAATTCCATCAGGCATTCCCAGTCCTTTATGCTTATATTTAACCTCTCCTTTGTGCTCTTCTTCTCTTATCAGTTAATCACAAATATTCCCAAATCAGACCCTGTAACCTGTAAAGTCAAATTCTTCTGAGGGCTATGGATTACAAAATCCATATGTGACTGAAATATTGCTTTTCTCTTTGTTTTATGTCCTCCACATCTCTCATATTTACCTGGATTAATCCTCAGTTGTCCTTAGTTTCAAAATAAGACCTCTAAACATGGGTTCTTCTTAAGGGCAAGTATGGACTCAGGGCAAGTAATAAGATACCCTGGCATTGAAAAGAAACAGGTTAAGTGCCACCGGAAGTAAAATAAGATCATGGTCATGAAGCAAACTCTGACACAATCGAAACAGAGGTGGCTGAATAAGGAACTTGCTGGGATTAGTTAAGGTTTTCCTGATGTAAGGACTCTAGTCTAGAATATATCACAAAGTTAGCTTGATATATCTTACTGTTCATACAAAATGACTAGAAATATTATTAAGAAGTAAACTAAGATGATCATTTAAATGGATTACTAGCAAAGGAAAGGGGAAAGCAATACTCCCTTAGATGGAATTCTGCCCTTAGTCAGATCTCTAGTCAGGATCTAGAGTGCTAAGTCCCTGGATGAGATTTTGTCCTTGGATGGATCTCTTAGAAGAACTTGCCCTGAAGGCTTTACATTTGTTATTTTTTTATAACATTCAACCACACCTATGTGTAATTGCTAACCCCCAACCATTCATGATTTCTCTTTAACTAACTCTGTGAGATTTGAATAAGTGGCCACTGATTACCAGCCAGCCTGTAGCCCCTTACCCTTCATCCATTGTTGGCCTGCAAGGAGGTCTGGGGTCATCGTGATCAGCCCAGAATGCACTAAGCAGATCCTCAGGTCACTGGAAAAGTATAAGATTGTTTCTTTTTGTACACATTTTGCAAATATTTTTATATTTCTCAGTTCATAGTGGGCCATATGACAAATTTACAAGGAGTTAAGAATGACTTCTAAATGCACCCACCCCCTTACTCCCACCATGCATGCCTGCAAACATGCATATATATATGCATGTCTAAACACGCAAACACTTTTTTAAAAATTTAATTAGTCAATCACCATGAGGGTACAGTAACATATTTATACATTTTCATACTTGTGTTTCCCCCATACAGTGTTCGAGCACCCATCCCTCCACCAGTGTCCATTCTCCACCACCAGTGAACCCAGTATTCTTCCACCCCCCAATCCCATCTCCCCCTCCCCCGCCCTGCCTCTGTGGCAGGGCATTCCCTTTTGTTCTCTCTCTCCTTTTGGGGACACACAAACACTTTTATGTCTCTCAGTTAGAAATAAAAAGTCACATAGGTCCATTGTCCATAGAAAAGCAGACTAAGTTTTTTCTGCCTGAAGGAGGAAAAAAGATGTATGACTAACATTAAATCTTATTTTTGACAAACCATGTAAAACATGGGATTTATTTTTATTTCAGTATAGTTCAGTGTTATCTTCTTTTTCACAGCAGCCCAAGTATGTCTTGGAGTGTATACATAGAAGCTGAGCAAAGAAATAAACTGTTAATGGTTCTTAGTTTATTGCCCCTTAGCTGCAGTCACTCCCTAGCACCTGTTCTGCAATGATGTACCAGAGTATAAGCATTTATTCTTTACAGGAAGTGTGATGCTAAGCTTTGCCAATAGAAATTGCTGAGAGCTTTATCCTGCAAAAAGACCTCTGCCTCTTCTCTTAGTCTAGAGAGCTGATTTCTTGTTTCTGCTTATTTCTGCGTCGTAATCCACTTGTGTTTGAGTATGTGTGTCTCTGCATGTGAGGAACAGTGTGTGAATACATTCAGTTTCACCCGTCTTGCATTCCACATTGGACCCTAATATCCACTGTCAGCATCAGTCCTCTTGCTAGCAGCAGGTACCCCAGTGTCTCCGGCTGAAGCCCTACTGACCAGTCTCAGCTCACCTCTGCTGAAGAGGCTTTCCTGTAGCCCTGCAACACAGCCACTGTGCATGCCAGGACAAATACCAGTGCCAGAAATGGGACTGCCTCCTTCTCTTTTCTGCCTCACAACAGTAATCTGCTTCATTGCTACAGCTGTTTTCTGCTTTTCTGACACTCTTTTACTATCTCTGACTCAAGCTGGCTAACGTAGCAAATTTACTTACCAGTCAGTAGCCTGTAGCTTTTTCAGTAGATTGAACTTTAGCTCTAGAAGAGAAACCTACATGCTAGAGGAACCAGTTCAAGTTATAGTAAGTAATGCTGGATAACACTGGTTTGTCCTTACTCCGAGCACAGGGAGCTTAGGTTTATTGAGGTAATCTCACAACAGTGCTCTTGAGGCACTCCCAATTCAATCAGGCACTAATAATCCTATCTTGCTTTTCTATTCCCTTTATGTTGTTTGCATGGGTTAGCAATGCCCTTGTGTATATACACAGGAAGACAGTTGATGCTATGATTTTGTAACATGGGAGTTAATTGATTCAGAATAATATTTACTTCTGGAAATCCATCATATTTACCTTGCATAAGCCTCAGTTGCCCTTAGTTCCTAATACCCTCTAAAGAAGGGTTCCCCATGAGGGACAAGAATGGATCCAGGGCAAGCTGTAAGCTACCCTGACATTGAAAAGGGACCAACTAAGTGCCATAAGGAGTATAATAAGTTAAGGGCACAGTCATGGAACAAACTCTGTCATGACCCAAAAGGAAGTAACTAAATAAGAACCCTGCTGGGGTTAGAAAAGACTAACCTGACCTGAGGATTGTAGTCTGGGATAATAGCAAGATGTCCCCAGGAAGCGTCAACCTTTAAGTTTAATATATGTCTTACTGGGTTCACACAAAATGACTAGAAATATCAGTATCCAAAATGACTGTTCAAATGGATTATTAGCTGAGAAAAGAAGAAAGTAATACACTTTCTTCTTTTCTCAGATGGGATACTGCCCTTGAGTGAATCTCCTAGTAATCTAGCATGCTGAACTCTCAGATGAGATTTTTGTCCTTGTGTTAATCTCCTAAAAGAACTTCCCCTGGAGGGGCTTCACATCTGTTTGTTGTTATGGTAATGTTCAACCCCACCTATAGGCACTCCCACCCCTCATGATTTCTTTAGAACTATTCTGAAGGAAGTAAAAAGGAAAGGAGAAATAACTGTTGTAAATTCCTATGCTATAAAATAGGAAGTCAGATGATGGTAGGAGCAGTGGACAGATGAAAAATATTAAAGGAATCTGGCTGGAATGAACCAGACTAGCGGGGCAATTTTATTGCATAGGGAATCCTTAGAATTAACATATCCTGATTATGACCCACAAGATGGCAAAAATATAATTTACTCCTGTGTAAAGATCTAGATTTTTAGACCAATATCAACTGAAAACTGGAATACCCACCAAAAAGGCTGGAGCCATCTTTCTGCAAAAATATTTAATTATTAGATAGCACAGTGAGTAGGGTGTTTGCCTTGCACATGGCCAACCTTGGTTCGATTCCTCTGTTCCTCTGGGAGAGCCCAGCAAGCTACCGAGAGTATCCCGCCCACAAGCCAGAGCCTGGCAAGCTACCCATGGTGTATTCTATATGCCAAAAACAGTAACAATTCTTGCAATGGAGACGTTACTGATGCTCGAGCAAATCGATGAACAATAGGATGACAGTGCTACAGTGCTGCTGCAAGTATTATATAATATATAATTTATAAAGTTTGCTATAGTCTAAAGGCTATTTGTGGTTCATATATCACTTTTAATTATATAAATATGTGATGGCTGAAAATTATTTAATCTAGATTATAGTCATAATTATTATAACAACCTGTAACGTGCATTTTTAAGACTGAATATTTTCCATATACATATTCAATTTTCTTCAAACTAAAATTCAGATTTATTTTGAATCTCAAATCACACAGTTTTATTATTTTCAGGGAGAGGAATCTTTCATGGTCACATAAACAGACATATAGAAAAGTTACAAAACTTTTCTATGTTCACACTACTAGTTATCGGCAAAGCCAGAGTTTATTTTCAGAGCATTAATTCTTAACTTTATTACCACCTATAGTGGTCTGAAAAGAACTGTTAATCATTAGGTTTAGTTCAATGAACAGGTATAATTAGCAGAAAGAAAACCTAACATTAAGAATTTGCTTTCTTAAAGCATATAATATAGACTACAGTGTTGAAATTTTGATTCACATAAAGCATTTAATTCTTGCTATAAGGAATGATGAAGTTCTCAGCTAAATATAACTATCTACCTATAGCTTGAATACTGATAGATGACATGTGATTTAGTCAACTATAGTTATTAAGGTTCTTTTTTACTGTGCTGTCTACAATTAAATTATTCTTGAATGCTCTAAATTAAAAATATGCTTTTGAGTTAGATGAAGGATATAGGTTTCTGGTTTGGAAGATATGTGCCAATATACATGTTAGATCACTGTCACTGTCATCCCGTTGCTCATCGATTTGTTCGAGTGGGCACCAGTGACGTCTCTCACTGAGAGTCTTATTGTTACTGTCTTTGGCATATCCAATATGCATGGGTAGCTTGCCAGGCTCTGCCTCGTTGGCTCGATACTCTTAGTAGCTTGCTGGGCTCTCTGAGAGGGGCCGAGGAATCGAACACATATCGGCAAGTCAAACACCCCATCTGCTGTGCTATTGCTCTACAAGTTGCAGTATCCAATAATGCATCGAGATAAACGACAAGCCCTCACCCCCAAAGTGCGTAAATAAATGAACAATGAGGTAATTAATGTGATGAAACTAAATTTAGAGTACCTGAGAAGAATTAGTTTAAATAGGAGTTCATGAGGAAGCAAAGTAATAAACACGTGCATAATGGGAGGTGATGAAAAATTTAGCACCATGTATTTTTTTAGTTTGCCTATGGAAGGTTAAACATAAAAGTTAAAACACTTTGATAGAATGACAGGGTCATTAAATATACATATCAAATCATTTTGAAAATATTATTCAAGATTTTAAGGTCAGTTTTAAGCAATGGATTTCATTTGTCTACACAAAAAAATTAAAAAGACCACCACCAACAACATAAGCACACACACACAAAAAAACCACAAGGCATTTTTCAATAGCTTTGTAAATCCTCTTACCAGATGAATCTATCCTTGTGAATATTTGAGAAACATTAATTCCATCTCAAAGTCAAACTTTTCTAGCTTATTCTAGTTTCAATAATAAGTGTTAAAAGAAAAATGTATTGGGGCGGGGGGAGAAAAAAAAAAAGAAAGAAAAATGTATCTCAGAGAGGCACCTAATCAGCAACAAATAAGGATAATTTCCTTTGTTACATTTAGAAGTTTCCCAATTTTTAAGAAGAGATTTAATATTTTATTTTATTATATATATATATATATATATATTTTATTAATGTAGGCTGCCCTCTCGAAGAGCCTGACAAGCTACCAAGAGTATCTCGCCCGCACAGCAAAGCCTGGCAAGCTACCCAAGGCGTATTCAATATGCCAAAAACAGTAACAATAAGTCTCACAATGGAGACATTACTGGTACCCGCTCGAGCAAATCAATGAGTAATGGGATGACAGTGACAGTGACAGTGATTAATGTAGGAGTACTGCTATTTATTCAGCCATTGATTAAGTTGTTTGAATTGGGCATGACCTCCACATTACTTTTTTTCTTTTAATTGAATCACTGTAAGATACAGTTGCATAGCTTTCATGTTTGAGATCAAACACCCATCCCTCCACGAGTGCACGCTTTCCATCACCATGTCCCCAGGATATCCACCCCCACCATCCCAGTTCTCAGCCTACCTCCATGGCAGGGAATTTCCCCAATACTCTTTCTCTACTTTTGGGCATTATGTTTTGCTTGAATTTTCCCACTACCATTCAAGCCTGCCCACCAGGACAGATGCTAAATCATTTATTGTTCATTGCTCATTTTGAATATCTCGGGTGCTGCACATTTCTGGAATCCTAGCTTGTAAATTGTTGGGTTCCAGAGACATTTATGTAGGGCACTAATTCATTTTGGGATTTTGGGTGTCTCTGGACCAAGGCTGTTAGTGTGCTAAGATGGCACCTGGAGGCACATTGTGCGGGTGACAGCCAGACCGATGAGCGAGAGGGGAGCTGGGAAAGGACAGGCCAGCACCTCTGCCACCATGTGATATGGAGATTTAGTCCTGGAACCCGAATACCTGGACCTTGTTTGTTGAAGCTCTTGGTTGCCGGGATTCCATTTGGAGTAGGTGGGGAGACTGCACCTGCTCCATCTGGGGTGCCTCCATGAAATTGTCTTGGTATGCGGCCCGGAGAGATTTCCAGCTCTGTGGTGTCTTCCGGGACTTGCTATTGTGTCTCTGGCTTTTGATCTCTTTTGAGATTTATTTATGGGTCTCTGAAGCAAGGCCAGTACTAGCATTTACAGAGTGACGCTAGAGTTGATTTGTGATGGTGACTGCTATTGCTTCCATCTGTCTTGGGAACTGGAAGAGGTAGCTCACCTCAACTCCGTAAAAGCCTGGAGATTTCAGTCACAAAATCCGAATACCTAAATTTTCACTAGATTATATCTTGGTGAGGTTTGTCCTGAGATGGTGAAGTCAGGCCAGGGTTATGGTGGCGATTTTGGATTGTGGAAGCAAGTAGCTGCTGTGGACTCTGCTTGGGCAGACACAGGCCAACCTGCCCCCCCCTCTGATTTACCCAGTCTGTTCAGTCAGGCGAAGGTCTGAGATTAATTATGGCTTTTGGTCTCTTTCAAGATTTAAATATGGTCTCTGAGTTAAGGCCAATATAGTGGTTTGTGGGCATGGTTCCCAAATATCTAACTTTTGGCAGTTTAATTTCTTGGTAAACTTGGTCCCAAGTTGTTCGAGTCTGGCCAAAGGCACTGCGGCAATTTTAGGGTGTCAGGAAGCCTGAAGACACCATCAGGCTGCTGATGCACTTGCCCAGAAGGTTCGACCTGTTGGCAGCATATTACCCCTGAGGCTGAATATTTTAATTACAAATATTTGTAGTTTAAAATGTATATTAGATTGTTTTGGTTTTTGATGCATCAGTTTACATATTTTTATAATATTTGCCTTACAAGATTTCTGCTTGCAAATATATTTTTGAATTTCACTAAAATGCTGAGAACTTTTTCCCTATTCAGGAATTTTACAAATACATGTTAAGAGTACTTTATTCCTTCTGAGTTTGGTTAGGTGAATCATTATCTTTGCTAAAATGCCCTTCTTCACAATGCATAGGAGAAATACTGATTAGGTGCAGCCCTTTTTCTGTTCACAGTTTTCATTTGTTCAAGATTTTCATTCTCATACTTTTAAAAAATAACAAATTATCATTTATTCTTGCCTCTAAAGTTAATAGTTTTTCTTCATTGCTCCACATGAATCATTTTTGCTTCCCTGGTGTTAATTTTTGAAATTTATTTGTTTTATCAAAATTATACAGATTTACTATGATAAATTTATTTTAACGATTTATTTTGAATTTATTTTACCTTTACAATGTTACTCTGTAACATTTTCTATCTAAAGGGAGAATTCATTTCTCTACCCTTCATTTCACATTGGAATTCATATTTAATTTGGACAGTAGTCTCTCATTATGCTAGCTCCAAGGCAAAGTCTCGTGAGACCTAGTGCATTTCTATTAATTTTCAGCATCTATATCTACAAGCTTGGGCTTGCCTGCTTTATGGTGGGAGACAAAGTGGGTGAGGAGTTATATCTCAGCTGAAGTTACAGGCTTGGTAGTACTCTGTCAACTTGAGAACTGACTACCACTGAGTGAGTCCAGTAAACTCCCAAGTCAATAATTTGGAACTGTCACTGTCACTATCACTGCCATCCTGTTGCTCATCGATTTGTTCGAGCGGGCACCAGTTCAAGCGGGCCCAGTCTCCATTGTGAGACTTGTTGTTACTGTTTTTGGCATATCGAATACGCCACCAGTAGCTTGCCAGGCTCTCCTGTGCAGGCGAGATACTCTTGGTAGGTTGCCGGGCTCTCTTAATATATAAAAATACCCAGGAGGTATAATAAAGTTTTGCCATTAGCTTGTTTTTATTTTTTGAAGACATAAACTCACACAAAATACAAACCAAGTCTGAGATTTTTTTCTTTAATCTTTGCACTGTCTCATATAAGCATAAATGCATAATATTATATCACAGATGTTATGCAAGATAAATTTTCAGCATTAAATTTACTTTGTCTATACCAGAAAAAAACCCTATACCAGACATTTATTCAAAAGTTTGCAGTATTAACTTGAAAACAAACTGATTACAAGAACTTTAGATAAGTCATTGTAAACCTGAGGTAAGATTTGAAATTGAAAGTCAGTTCTTACTTTTTTTGTTCTTTGTGATTGTAACACATTTATAAACTCATTTCCAGTGATCAAATACATTCTTAGGTGTATATTTTGATGAGAAGAGGAAAATGAAAAAATGTGTGTAACTTCCCTTTTTAAAACTATAATTGGTTTTTATCACACAAATATATCACAACAGGTTAAAATATGACTTTAGAATAAAATATTAATATTATAAATTCTGGTGACATTAAAAGGAAAAAAGTGTTTATATTAGAAACTGAGAGGTATCTAATGAAAGTGGAGAGAAAGATCGGGCCCAAATATTTTCCTTTATCAAGATTGGAAAGTAGAAGAAGTTGAAAAGAGAAAGCATGAAAAATATGATTCTCATTCAAAGTTTAATTCAGCAGGAGAAGATGGCGGTCTCCACAGGAGTTAAGTTTCCTCGTAATTTTTGCTTGTTGGAAGGACTTGAAGAAGGACAAAAAGGAGTAGGCGATGGTACGGTTAGCTGGGGACTTGAAGACGATGAAGATATGACACTTACAAGGTGGACAGGCATGATTATTGGGCCACCAAGGACGAATTATCAAAACAGAATATATAGCCTGAAAGTAGAATGTGGCCCTAAATACCCAGAAGCTCCTCCATAAGTTAGATTTGTAACCAAAATTAATATGAATGGAATAAATAATTCCAGTGGAATGGTAGATGCACGGAGCATACCAGTGTTAGCGAAATGGCAAAATTCATATAGCATTAAAGTTGTACTTCAAGAACTAAGACTTCTAATAGTGTCCAAAGAAAATATGAAGCTTCCACAGCCACCAGAAGGACAAACATACAACAATTAATTTTAATAGATCTCAAACATCTTAAATCAACAACCTTCTACTCACAATGCAAAATACCCACACATTAAGTAAAAGAATTCCAGCTGGCAAAACATGATCTGGACATTTATAAGAATGTATGTGCACCCATTATGTTTTCAGGTAACAGGAGGAAAGATGCAGTACAATTTTTTTCTCTTGTTAAGGCACTGTCATTTAGGCATAAGCCTGGAGTACTCAAAATAGAATCCAGGTTTGCATGGTAAAAGCACGGTGAGAAGGGTTAGGTGGCTAAAACGCCGGTCTCGCCAGAAGGAAAACCAGAAATGGCATATTTTATCCATCCTAGTGAAGGCTACTGTTCCAATTGTCTAAAGTAGCAGGTAAAATAAATATTGTCACAAATTGTGTTCAGTTTTAAAGCAGTGTGGGTGCTGATTAGTAGTAGTATCAAAAGTAAGTTCAGGATTGTTTCAATACCTGTATTTATAATTTTAAAAAAAATGTCGTGGGGAGGTCAATGAATTTCTGTTAAAAGCCGTTCCTATGTGTTACATGTAACAGACATGGTAAATATTTGTTTACAGTCTTTGACAAACCATGCTATAAGTTTAAGTGAAATTAGCAAAAAGGAAATAGGTGTATGGCTATGTGATTTTGAGATTAAAGTTAGTCTTGAAATGTAAATAAAATGTGGAATATGTCCTCAGGAAAAAAAGTTTAATTCATACTACAGAAATAAACAATAACATAATTATCAGCTTGGGGACTTAGAAAAGAATATTGATGAGGAAAATGAGCTAAAGCTTTATCTTCCGTCTTTCAAAGTAGAAATGAAGAGATATGATTAAGGTCAGGGATATATCTCAATGGTAGAGCACTTTGTCATTTATTTTTCATTCAATAAATGACATTCAATTCTTTTACCACACCATATCACAAACACACACACATATACACATGCACACAGATACACACACACAAATGCTCGGACACGTATACCCAGATAACTGTGATAAAAATGAAAAAAGAGAGATGGTTCTAGATGATGGTTGCTTCTAGAAAACAAAATAAAGAAAGAACAGATCAGCTAGGGGCTGTTTTTAATGAATTTTGTAACCTTTTTTAAAACTAAAGTTGCAAACATATAATAACATTCATTGATCAAAAGTCATTGCCTAGAAATTGCAAGAGTCAGGGGCACTTTAAATAAAGTGGCTTTAGAGCAGGATAGATAATAAATTTAGTAATATATTTGCCTTGAATACTGTTGGCCTGGGTTTGGTTCCTTGCATTCTATCTGGTCTCCTGGGCAACACCACAAGTTATTTCTGAGTGGAGAGCTAGGAGTAAATCCTGAGCATCATTGGATGTGGTCAAACAAAGGGTCTTGAGAAGGGGCAGTTGGATGAAAGTCTGGGTTATGTATGCTGCAGGCAAAAAGCCTTGTCTAGGGATTGAAGCTAGTTTAGCACATTTTAGGAGGAAAAAAAATCTTATTAATAACTCGAAAGCCCTACACTATACACAGGGGCAATGCAGTAGCCAGGGGCTGAAGACCTCATAGTCATGGCACGGAGTTTGATCCATTTTGATTTATATAACAAGAGATCAAAGAATTTTTATTTTGAGGGGGGTACTCACCCATTTGATGCTCAGTGCTTACTACTGGCCCCTTGCTCAGGAATTCACCTGGTACAACTTGGGAAACCATAAGTGGAACCATGGATCAAACCTAGATCAGTTGCTTGCCAGGCAAGTGCCCTCCTCACTATACTATAACTCTGGCTCCAAGTTCAAAGAATTCTAATAGAGATGTTCTATTTTTTTTATTTAAGAGAGAATACTAGTAGAGGAAAGTAGTAAAAACATACTAATGAGGGTGTGCCTGGCATGGTTCAAGAAAATAAAGTAATGATTTTATAGTTATAGATGAAAGTCAGGAAAATAGGGAAATACAGCAATTTCCCATAATTGCAGTGGTTTTGTTCTTCTGAGCAAGTTCTGGACCAGAAACTCAGGAACTCTTGTTCATGTGCTGCTTGAAGTTTCCATTAGAGACTCAAATGGAGATAGTGGGCAGGAAATTTAGTATATGTATTTGGAGTCAAGAAAAGGTAGAACTTGCTGACCGAAAGTTTTTTGGTAAACATCAACACAGAAAAAATGCAATAATAAAAATCACTAGTGTTCTTTACTTGCTTATTCTTTTTGTTTGTTTGTTTGCAATTTTTATACATTTTATTTTCATAAAGTAGTTCACAATAGTTCATTACAGATAATATTAAAACACCCACCCCACCAGCAAGCATCTTCCCACCATAATAAGAGGGAAGTGTATGAAGCTTGTTGTATTTCATTCTGGAGAAAATTAGACCCGTATATAAGAGAATATAAGCAAGTATGTTGAAACCAAACAAATGTGTGCTACTTTAGGTACATCAATGGGCTGGAGTATAAGATGTAGTGGGGCCATGAATGCATCTGCATGCTTCAGGAAATAATGCATCGCTCTCTGCCAGGACTTTTATTTTATAGCCTGGATCTTGGCCGTTGATGAGATTACATGGCACTGGGGGCAGTTTCTGGGTGTGACTGTCAAGCTACTGGAAAACTGGGGATCAGGGTGGAGGAGGCCCAGCCCCGATTCAAGCAGGCTTGGAGATATCAGCCACGGTTCCTGCATACCTTGGTTCCTCTGTTGGTTCCTTCATGTGTGAGACTTGTCTGAGCATGTGAAAATAGGTCTTGAGCATGGCTGTGGCTGGGTTCTGGAGGTTTTCGGCTGCTGGGGCTCTGCTCGGGGCAGGGAGGGAGACTCAGCCCCCCCACCCCCCCACACACACACCTCCCTCGCCAGGGGCCCTGGTGAAGACAGCCTGGTGCAGGGGCATGAGATTCTGCCCATTACTTGCTTATTCAACATGGATATATACTTATATAACTTTCCTTCCTTGCTATATTAGTGGGTCTCCAAGGCCTTGTCCTGGTTCTGAATTTTTAGGAAGACACAAGACTTGGCATCTAGTCAAACTCACAACTAAGACATAGTATAGCCAATGAATATAAAATAGATTCAGCAAAGGGAAAAGACACCTGGGTTGAAAATCAAGGGTAGTTCAGAGAGTGGAGTCAAAAAAGAACGTGGTTAATTCTCCAGGCCATATGTTGTGGTCATCCATGTGAAACATTGGCTACTAGAGAAGGTTATTAGACAGTACCCCACGTTATTCTTGGAGGCTGATTCCACAGACTGTCTCAGTCTGGTATGCAGCAAAATTCTAGACTCCAAAGAGGACAGCTGGTGCTTGGCATAAAGCATTTATGTATAATTTAGGTACATGCTGGGTAGGAACCGTCATAAAATATAATTTCTCAGACACCAGTCCAGAATCAACCTTGAAAGCAGGACTTACTCTGGATAAACAATACCCTATTCAATTTTCTTTAAAGGCCTAAAATTACTTAAGATGCAAACTACATCCTGAGACAAGCACTATTATTTTACGAACTTTATTTTACAGATGAAGAAACAAACAGCCAATGCTGACCTAGTTAATAATGGAAGGCTTTGGGAATGAATATCACCACCCTAACTTTTGTACTTGAATTCTTAAACACTTTGAAAAGAAGCCTCTCACAATAACCAGAAATAGCAGCCTTGGGGCACTCCAATACTGTGGTCCAGCAAATGAGGGAGAAAACCAGCCACTGAAATGGGCAGAAAACCAGGACACATGCCGTCTGTCAAATGAAAGAAAGAAGGTTTCATAAAATTGGTTATTTGAGAATTCCCATATTAGAAGATGGGTCAATGATTGTTGCTGACAAGTTAGGTACATAGACTAACTTAAATTGTTCATCTTTGTCTTCTATACTATTTCATATACTCTGATCATATGAGCCAGAGGCCTTTCCCTAGTCATTATCATTTTTATTAAAACTGATATTGCTTTTCAACTCCCTACTCTATTATACGAACTCTTATTCAATTATTTTCTAAACAGCAAAGTCTAGTCATCTTTCAAGATTTGTAACTAATAGCTCCTTCTTGATAAAATATTGCTACATATCCCAGAGTTATCTACTTTCTTTTTGGGGTTTTATTGTTCATATCTCTATTGAAATTATCTGATCAGTTTCCATGTATTTGCTTGCTTTTCGCATCCTCCCATACCATACCAGCTGCCAAAGTGCAAGGTCTGCATGTTAATCTAAGATATACTCCATGCATCAAGCACAGTCTTCAGAACATAGCAAGAGCTAAAGGCATGCTACACAGCAGGATGAAGCAGAGAAGAAAGAAGGTAAAAAATAAAGAAGAGGTGAAGGAAGAAGAGGAAGAAAGGAATGAAGAGTGAAAAAAGTTAAACAGAAAATGTGCTTTGTGCTTAAATGTATGACTCAAGAATATCTCAGGTCAGAAATATTTAAATCCCAATAATGTATGAATTGAATTTACATTTGTCTAAATGATGTTCAGCCAACAAATCTAGCATGTTAATTTACATGTTTACAGAAGTACCTGAAACTTGAAGATTACAACTTATTAAAGAACTTTCTCTCCAGTGAAATCTTTATTGCACGAAAATGCAAAATATCACAACAGTGAGATAAATGAGAGATAATAAGAGAGATAATAATAATGAGAGAACTATAAAGAGAGAAATGTTTTTAAGGAACTGGCATTTTATCTCAGTATAAACTAACTTATTAGATATTTTTGATGGGAAATATTTTTTATTTAACTCCCTTAATTAGAGGAGGAAGAAAAGCTATAGGAACATGAGGCTCTATTAATAGGTAGTCAAAAAATGGAAGAACACTATTATCTAAGACAGAGGTATAAAGAGATAATAGAAATCAAATTGTATTTATACTTCTTACACCAACCAATAAATGCCTAAAATTATTTATTCTGAAATGGAACTGGGAAAATCCCTACATGAATAATACAAAGGCGAAATGGGTTTTGTTTCCAAAGGGGAACGTTATATAGGTATAGGAAATGCCAGTAACATCTGATAATAAACTACTGTGTACAGGAATGTTAAATATTAGCTCACTACATGTCTGACAAAACTACAAACACCAGTGACAGGTCAGGGAAGAGAGGCAATCTTTTATTCTACTCCTATGGAATATATTAGAGAACTTCCTAAGATGGGGTGAATGAGAGCACTAGAAAATTGGCAGGGCCACCTGACCTCATCTTCTCAGTTTTCTTACATTCACAGATGTTTCCTGCCTCCCCCACCAAGGGCAGCCTCCTCCAGGGCCTCTGGGTTTTCTTAAGCACATCTGTGGTAGTCAGATCTGGTTTCAGACGGACCATCATTAAAAGGACAGTCACAGAGAATTTATTAGAGGAAGAATGAACACAGTGATTTTCAATGTATTTATGTTGAGTGGTTTTAGACACTCCATCTTACTCTGCATAAACTATCACCTAACTGTATATCATTAAAGAAAAAAATCAAGAAGAAAAGGAGAAGGAATTTTTTCATCCTAAATATATTTTTTTTAATGAGTAGAGGTTTAACAGAAGCACAATATGTATTGATGGAAATTCATAAGTTTAAGTGCAGTACAATGAAGGGTGTTGTATGTTGGAGGAGTATTTGGGGAGGATTTATAACTGCTTCTTCTCTTTACGAGCAAGTAAATTGTGATTATATCAGTATAGGTGTGTTTCATTCAATACATCTTAAATAAAGGCAAAATGCATTGCTGAAAACAATCGCAACTGCACTTTACATATGCACACTTGCATGATATTCCTTGAACTCTATTCCTCCTTCAAAATATTTACATTGTTTTTTTCTGCCACACCAATTTTACTCACATGTTTTCAAAATCTGTGAGTCACTCACCATTCAGGTCTGAGCTTATGGAGATCTCCAATTCCACAGGCCATGTAATTACATCCCTCCTTTGTCATTCTTATTTTTTTCTGTCTTTGGAATGTTTATCAATTTCCAAAACAATAGAACTAATTTATGGATTGGCTAATTCTCTTGTTTCTCAAGAGAATGTGAGTTTCCGTTTTCTCTGTTATTTTGTCTCCTTATTATCTAAATAATTTCTGGCACCATATTTAACATAAAAGTTGGAACAAGATCTGAAGACACTAATTTCTAGAATAAGAAACTATTGATGAACCTTCATTGATCTGCCAAGGAATCATCGGTGTTTGTCCCAAAGGATTCATCTCCTATATATAACACAGGATAGTTATCTTCTGTGTGTAGTACTTCCTATCATCCCTGCATATTTTAAAGAGCTTTAAATATCCTTTTCCTGGGCGAAAGCCCTGATACTGCTTAAATGATATTTTTGCTATATTTATGAACTAATTTAAATGTCTGAGAATGGTGGAGCTACACCATGACTCTATTTCTCTAGTATAAAGTCTGTGATACCACATCATCTCCCTTGCCTGAGAATTATGAAAGAATTGGGGTGCAGGGGGCAGGCCTTGTCTATGGTGGTAATATCCTTGAATGCAAGTAGCAGCAGTGTCAGACACTATTTATTTACTTAAAGAAGGTATATTTCCAACATGCGACTCAATGAGTTTAGTTTACCTTTGTTTTTTCCTGAAACCCAGACGAGGCAGGGCTCATACATTTGGGAACCTCTATAACTAACGGAACGCTTATGCTTTATTTGTTGTTTGCTCACTGAAAGCAATTTTAAAACATTCTCTTAGAAACGAGACTTTTTTTTTCTGTTTTCAGCCAAATTGAAATTTAACACGTTTTCTTTAGCAAAACATATTAGAAAAATACTTGTTGCCATTTCATGTCCTACACTGTGTTGATTGCACATCATGAGAAAAATGATTGAACAAGACATGACAATATTTTAGCCATGAACTTGTCCTCAATTAAGACATATTTGTTCCATTCAGGGTTGACATACTAATGTTTCCAATATTAATTACTAACCAGTACTTGAAACATAGATCCTTACAAATGAATTTAACATTGTGTGATTCAGCTGAAATTTTACATTCTTGTGAAGAAATAGACATGATCCTACACTTTTAGCAATAGACTGTGGCTATTATTAATACTGAGGTAGGTCGTAAACCCTATTCCTGCTCAAATTTTTGACTATTCTTGTTGCTGTCTCCATAATAAACACCAAATCAGTTCCTGTTCTCATAACAAATCTGCATTTTTTCATTTATTTTAACTGGTAAAACTGCAGAAATTAAGTTCCTGTTTGGTTTTTATAAATTCAGTAAATATAAAAATGTACTTTCAGAGATATATACAATATGGAATAATTCAGCTACGATTAAAAATGAAACCTATTGCTACTTGTACAGAAATGGAGGGTGTCATACAAGTAAAATGAGTCAGAAGAGAAGTACTCAATAATGTGGCTTATATATTGAATGTCCTGAAAAATGCTATCTCTGAAGAAAAAAAATCCTAATGCTAATAGACATAGAAATAGCTGTTCTGGAATAACAACCAAGATTACATTGAATAGAGATACAACTTTATCCCTGGGAGTGAAAGGAATGGCATGTTTGCCCAAATAGTTTTAAAGCAAACAGAGGAATACAGAACACTGAAGAAGAACTTGATCTGATCCCGGAGTTTAGCTTCCGTGAAATTTTGATAAGATAGCCAAGCTCTATGAATATATTATATTTTTGATGTAGAGCAGGAGAATTTGTATGTGTAACCATAAATAGCAATTAGGAAGAAATAGCACAAAGTGCTTAAACATAACGTACTTATACTTATCTTGCAATCATCTATCAAATAATATATTCTTAGAGTGCACCTAAACTGATTGCAAGACAAAGATGGAATTTGAGAATGTAATATGCTAAGTTATGCATTAAACCTTATTTTTCTCTTCGAAGAAAAGCAGTGCTGTAAATATGTATAACTGTATAACTAAATTCATGAAAAACACACTAAGTACATAACATGGGTAATAGATGCTTCTAATCTTTTGATTTTTAAATTTTTACAGAAAATTAAAATATAAAATTAAAAACATAAAAAATTTAAATTTTTCCGTTGAGTAAATACATTAAACACAACAAAGTTGGCATTTGTAATTCAAAATTTTAAATAAGAAATGACATTTATCAATATACCAGAATACTAAAAACAGGACACAATTCCGTAATCAAACCCAACTCTTTAAATTGAATCTAAATCGTTTCAGTAATAGAAAATTGTAATGGAATTAAAAGTGTAATGGAAAATTCACCAAATTATATTCTCAGTCCCTGTTTTTCTAATGATTGTTAAAGTATTGTTGGTATCTAAGATGACTAAGTAGAACTGTGTGTGATCAACCACTTGCGTAAGATATACTTCTGCATATTTAATTTATACGTAAGAATAATTAACCTGACCAAGTTGGATGATTCTATCCCTAAAATTATCACACCTTCCTCCTCCTGAGGAAAACAACTGACTTATTATGTAATTCCTGTGTTGATGAGTTAAGGGAGGAGAAAGAAGGGTTTTTTTTTTATGCTTTGTTTTCCAATTTCCATTTCTTTCTCCACCCATCTCCCAGAAGCAAGGAATGATGAGATAGCTAGTTGCTGACCAAGTCTCTTTTTCCATGCTTAGAAGAGTCCTGATTCCATTGATTTTCACAATGTGCACAGTTAATGTGTCTTTGTTTATCAACATCTCCATGCACAAAGTGATGGTTGAACTATATCATTATGGCCACAAGTTATTGCAGAATTGTTGGTGAAGCTTGAAGAAAATAAGTCTTTGAAATAAGAGCACTCAGTGTTTTTTTCTCCTATGGCTGTCTCTTTTTTCCTGGAATAAAATTGTGCCTATGAAACATTTATTTTAAGATGCTGAGTAAACACTCATCCTCCAAATCACATATTCCTGATACTGACATGTTGAAGATGTGGAACCTATACTAGAAATTGCTTACTGCAGGATTTCTCAAAAGCAAGGAAAATAAATCTTTTTATATCTGTGTCACTGTATTCACCTCTCCTTTGGTAGCCACATTAATAGAAACATACTACAGCAGAATGTATTTTCCTAGGTAGCAGAACAAGATAAGATACATTTTTTTTTCATTTTTTCTTTCTGAAGCCACACTTACTGTGCTCAGGGTTTATTCCTGGATCTCAACTTAGAGATCACTCCTGGTATACTTGAAGGACCTCTTACGGGGTGCTGGAGACCAAAGCTGGGTTGGCCACATACAAGGCAAAGTATCCTGACCACTGTACTATAGCTCCACCCCCAAATTACTATTCAGTTAATTAATTAGTTTTTTTTTAATCTAGTCACTGTGGATAACTATGTTATTCACGATTGGGTTTGGGGTATGCAATGCTCCAATTCCAGTCATTTCAGTAGTGTCCAGTGTCCCCTCCCACCAATCAGCCTGCTTCTATGACAGGCACATATTTTTAAATCACTTTGGTGGTATTGTTACTGGTGGGGTTTCAAACATAATACTTCTCTGCTTTTCAGCAACTCCTTCTCCTGGTTCACTACTTCCTTCCACCTTTAAATAGTGTTCTCTTCCCTGTCCTATTCTTCCCCTCTCTCCCCACACAAACACGACCGCCATGAATACTTTTCTGTTGGTAACAACTTCTCATGGTCTTTGTTTCTACTTTCTTCAGGCAATTATTATCTCCCTACTCTTTATACCCCACTATGAGAGAGTTCATTCCATATGTGTTTTTCTAACTTCACTCAGAATAATAATCTTCTTATTCATGATTTTATCTTTTTTCACAGTTGAGAAATAATCCATTGTCTATATATACCATAGTTTCTTTATCCAATCATCTATTCTTGAGCAGCTGTTTATTTGTTTTTTTCCCAAATTTATAGACAGTGCTGCAATGAACATAGATAGGTGTGCAAATATTTTTACTCCATTGAATTTTTGTACCCTTAGAGTAAATTTTAAGAAGTGGAAATAATGGACCAAATGGAAGGTAAATTACTAGGTTTTTGAAAATGTCCATATTGTTTTCCAGAAAGTTTGGACCAGATGACATTTCTTCCAGCAGTGACTTTGAATTCCTTTTTCCAACATCATCATGCCAACACTGGCTACTCTTATTTATTTATATTTTGATGTGTGCTAGTCTCTTCAGTGTGAGATTATTTCTCATTGTTTTGATTTGTATTCCCCTGATGATTAGTGACACAGAGCATTTTTTCCCCATATGCTTTTGACTACGTATGTGTGTTTTTTGTTTTAAGTAAGTTTCTGTTCATTTTTTTCCCTCCACTTTGATGGGGTTGATTTTTTTTAATTTTTATTTTATTGAATCACCGTGACAAAAGTTACAAAGCTTTCAGATTTAAGTCTCAGTCATATAATGATCAAACTCCCATCCCTTCACCAGTACACATGTTCCACCACCAAGAACCCCAATATACCCTCCTCCCACACCCCTCCCACCTGAATGGCTAATGATCTTCAATTTATTCTCTCTTCTTTGAATACATTCAATATTTCAACAGAGAACTCACTATTATTTTTTGGAATTTCCCCCCAACAATGAAGCCTGCTGAAAAGGCATCATTTGATCATTTGTTTTCCATTGCTGAGAATGAAGATTATATGAGCTCTGGTTCTGGATTTCTGATATTTTTGCTCAGTTCACAGTCTAGATGCATTTCTATCAGAAGCCTCGGGGTGCCAAATGGGTTAATAGACCTCCCGGATCATGATGGGGTTGAATTTTTTCCTATAGTTCTATCTGTGCTTTATATGTCTTGAATATTAATTGTTTACCAATGAGTGCTTGGCAAATGTTTTCTCCTAATTTGTGGGTTGTCTTTCAATTTTGCTATTTCTTTTGAGTCTGAGAAGTTTATTAATTTAATGTTGTTCCATTTGCTTATTTTGTATCTGTTTGCTTAGCAAATGATATTGACTTTTAAAAGATGCCTCTAGCTTTAATGTCATGGGGAGTTTTTTCTATTTTTTCCTGAATGTGGGTTTTAAATTCAAGTCTAATATTGAGGTCCGTAACCAATTTGACCTGACTTATGCATAACATTAGAAAGGGATTTGAGTACATATTTTTTGCATGTCCCTATAGTCTTACCATCACCAATTGTTGAAAATATTTTTTTGTTTCATTTCAATATTTTTTTTCTCCTTCACATCTTATTTAAGTATCAAGATGTTTTAATAACTACAGCTTTGTAGTATAGTCTTGGTAGAAAAGTAACTTCCATATTCTTTTCCCTAGGATTAATTTGGCTATTTTAGGTAGGAAGAGTTATTATTGCAGGTGAATTTCAAAAGTTTTTGATCTATTTCTTAAAAATGTTCATAGGAAATTTATAGGACAAGAATTACATTGACTAATACAATATTTTAGAGAGTATTGCCATTTTGACAATTACTATTTTATAACTTAAAGATTGATACAGAATTCTATATGTTTGTTTATTTTTAGATACTTCAAAACAGATACAAAATAATGTCATTATTTGTTATCTATATTCAATGAAGCACTTTTAAGTACTTAAAACATGTTAGAGTTCTTAAAGTTTAATTGTGCCCCCCATATAAATGTATGTATGTATATTTATATAAGGATATATATCTTTCCCACTTTATTATCTCTCTTCTAATTAATTATAAGAGAGAATATATATACATGTATATATATATGTATATACATGTATATATATATTGCATCGATTCCTCTGTCCCTCTTGGAGAGCCCAGCAAGCTACCGAGAGTATCCTGCCCGCACGGTAGAGCCTGGCAACCTACCCGTTTTGATATGCCAGAAACAGTAACAACCCGCTCAAGCAAATCGATGAACAATGAGACAACAGTGCTACAGTGCTTATTTTTTGTATTTGAAAATAAGACACAGTTAAGGAAGAAAATAAAACTTTCAATAACCTCACAAAGAACCAAAAATATTTTTGTAGCATTTGATTTTAATTTTTAAGTATTGGATTTGTGCATGCTATTTACATGTATCTATATAAGTGTGCTTCTATATTATGTGTGCTTGAAAAACGTTTCCTGAATAATATATTGCTTATTCTTTGTGTCCTTGCCCACTTACCCTCCTCCCTCTTTTGTTTCTTTTCATTCTTCAACACATATTTCGAGAAAATACGATGTGCCCATGCACTCATGAATACTTAGTATTTAGAGGGTGATGAATATACCAAAAACAATTGCTCTTCTCATTTGCTTTATGATTTGGTTCATTAAACAGAACACTTAGATGAGTTTTTTCAAAACAAAATGTCAAAAAGGAGCAGCAGTCAACAGTGTATTTCCACTGTAATAGTCAGGCATCTGAGTCTGAGAAGGATTGTTTTAGAGGATGTCAGTTCTCAGCAGAAGTCAAGTATATGAAAAACAAGTTAGTCAAGAGAAGTGCAATGGTGCCCCAAGCAGAGAGAGAACTTGGAGAAGGTAATAGAATAAAATGTATCTGATGTACATAAACAATGCCAGTATCAGCAGAGTTTGAGCGAACAGAAAAGGAACACTGGTAAAAGGGAAGTTATACAGGAGCCAAGTCATGAAGGGTATTCAGAAATAATTTAACTTAGAAAGCAAAGTGTTTATGTCACTGTCATCCCGTTGCTCATTGATTTGCTCGAGCGGGAACCAGTAACATCCCCATCGTGAGACTTCGTGTTACTTTTTTTGTCTTATGGAATACGCCACGAGTAGTTTGCCAGGCTCTGCCATGCAGGCGAGATACTCTCAGTAGCTTGCCAGGCTCTCCAAGAGGGGCGGAGAAAAGTGTTTATGTATATGAAATAAAATAATCAGGTTTACATTGAGAAATATCAGTCTAATTAATATGGAAAATATACTGGAAAGGTACAAGACTATTGAAGTAGTCTACGAAAAAAGCTGGTGGCCGCCTTAGTTGGGGGTGACATTGAGCAACATTTTATATATATAAATATATATATACATATATATTATATTATATTATATTATATTATATTATATTATATTATATTATATAGATGTCCGACCCTACCAGAGCCAGATAAATACCTCACTGGCAGACCTCCACTATTTTCACTACCCAGCCACCACCATGTTCCAGGCCACTTTCCGGACACTTGGGCCAAACCTCACGCATGAGTGAAGCCCCACAGAACCAGGTAAAGCAGAACTTTGCGACCTTGGACTCCAGGCTCATTGAGACCCAGAAACAAGATCCTCTGTCTGCCTCCTCCAATCTCCGGCACTCCAGGGATCAAACCCAGATGCCCCACCCTACCCGAGCCAAATAAATACCTTACCAGCAGATCTCCACTACCTCTACTACCCAGCCGCCCCCACGCTCCAGGCCACTTTCTGGATGACATAAGACACATTATATCAAAAATGAAAAAAGAAAGTAGTTGATGTGGGTAAAAAAAAGTAAAATAGAGGGAATGATGAGGACTAACTCTGGATTTCTGACATGGGCTAGTAGGTCTAGAGTAATGTCAGTTATGATACACCTTGTGTGAAGTAAGAAGAGGAAGTGTATGAGAAATAACATGAAGGTAATAAATACTTGTCAATCCGATTTCAAGCTAAAGGAATATTCACATATACAGTTACTTTGATAATATGACCAAAATTCAGAATTTTAAGTCATAAATTTATATTTTAGATATTTAAGTGCATTAATTAAAATTGTATTTAGGAAGCATCGTTTACAAACTGCTATTGGTAGGGTTCTATACATAAAACCTAAAAGCACCAAAGCCTCCACTGGAGTGTCTGTTTCTCTCCGGATGTTGCCAGTGTCCCTTCCAAGTTCCCTGTCCCTATGATAAACTTCCTATTGGGGACCATAACTCAGTTATCACTACCTTGGGAGTTTTTCATTCCCTATCTATTCTTATTTTTATCCCTATATGAGATATATAATTATGTGTCTAATCTCTTCTTCTGACTAATTTCACTCTGTATAATACTTACTCTCTAGATTCATCCATGCATCAGTAAATTGAATGATTTCATATTTTCTTAAAGCGGAATGGTTTTCCATTATATATATTTATCATGGTTTCTCTATCCAGTCATGTGTTTTGGGCTCTAAAATTATTTCTAGGTTTGAGATAATGTGAATTGTAATGCAATGAACACAGGAGTGCAAATGTCTTTTTGGCACTGAGTGTATGAGTCCTTAGGGTATACACTAAGTAGAACTTCTGAGTCAGATGGAATCTCAATTTCTAGTTAAGAAGTGGCCACATTGTTTCCCTAAAAAAGGCTAGACCAGTTGACATTCCCACCCCAATGAAAGCAATGAATGAAGATACCCATTTCCCCACATCCAAGCCATCACTAGTTATTTTTATTTTTTTTTGATATGTTTCAGTCTCACTGCTGTGAGATGATATCTTATTGTTATTTTGGCTTGCATATCCATAATTATAAGAGATGTACACCATTTTTCTTAGACCTTTCTGCCATTCTTATTTTTTCTTTGAGGAAGTTTACAATTGTCTTTCCCCCCCATTTTTAATGGGGTTGGTTGTCTTTTTATTATAACATTCTACCAGTGCTTTATATATCTTGGATATCAACCTTATATAATACGACTGGTTAGCAAAGATTCGCTCCAGGTCTGTGGCATAACTTTTAGTCTGGTCATCATTTCCTTTTTGGTAAAGAAAATTGTCAGTTTTATATAGTCCCATTTGTTTACATTTGCCTACATTTGCTTGGCTAATGATATTGATTCACTGAAGATACCTATGACTTAAGAAGTGTTCAACATATATTTTCCTCAATATAATCTATAGATTCAGGTCTGATATCAATATTTTTAATCCATTTTGATTTTATTTTGTGCAGTATTATTATGAAGTTTAAATTTTTTTTATCTATTCATTCACTTATTTTTTGTGATCAACCAGTTTTGTCAGCACTTTTTTTTTGAAGAGGTTTTCCTTAAGCCACTTCACATTTTTTATTTATTACTAAAGATTAACACCCTTACATAACTGGGCTCTTGGGGGTCATTTCCACTGAATTGAGTCTGTTATTATTCAAGTACCACATTGTTTTTATTCTACAACTTTATAGTGTAATTTGAAGTTAGGCAAAGCGTAGTCTCCCAGATTTTTCCCCCTGTGATTGCTTGTGCTATTCTGGCCAAATTGACTCCATATAAATTGATTCCAAATTGATTCATCATGATTTGATCTATCTTTTTAAAAGTTTCATTTGCATTTTACAGGAACTTTATTGAAGCTATACAACATTTTCAGAAGGATTGTCTCTTTGACAGTATTAATCCTTTAAATCCAAATAAAATTGGATTTTTAATGTGTTGAGGTCTTAAGAATATATTAGGTACTCACGGAAAATATTCATACTGAAAAGAAAATAAAAACTATTTTTAAAGAACACAAGTCCTTAAGGGACAGAAAGAATAAAAAAAGTTTATAATAAAAAAGCAAGCAGACACCAAATGAAGAGAAAACCAAGAGTTTTCCTGGCACTGGAGAGAGCACGAGGTTTAAGCTACATTATTTTCCTGCAACTAAACCTGGTTTGATCCCCAGTACAATTGTTTGCCAAAGAATCCCCTGGCATATCCCTGGACACTGTTAAGAATCTTTGGGGCAGCCCTGGTAATCCCCGTAATCGAAGGGGTTTAGCAGTACTGTATCCTTGGTTCTTCAACATTAAACTCTGGGTGAGGTGAGAAAAGAACCATGGGTGTATCTCCCACCACCCAAACATAAAAAAATTCAATGTACTGCCTTTGAAATCAAGTAAAGGAGGTCATTGTTTAATTGGAGTTATTCAAACATAGCATAAAGTTTGGCATAACAATTGATAGAAAAATGGGGATTACAGCTACTCTTCAAAGCATTTTATAAGCCAAAATACACATTTTAGAGGACCTGGAAACTAGTGTTCAAAACTTTATCTGTAAAATTCAAACCATGTTTAAGTTTAAGATTCATAGTAAAAACAAATAGAGTTTCTTGTCGGGTGCAAGCCCTGTTAAAAATAGTATGGAGGGCCAGCAATCCCACTTTTGGTTATCCTCAGGACAGAAAAACATTAATTTAGAAGAATATGTGCACACCATTATTCATTGTAGTACTCAATACAATGCCTAAGATTTTGAATTGATTTAGATGTCCAATGACATAAATGGGTAATATTTCTCAAAAGTAATTCAGGTGCTTAGAATAAATATTTTTTGTGTTAAAGAATAGTACAGGCGTTAAGGTACCTACACTGAATTATGCCAAACCTGGTTCGATTCCCAGCACTACATATGTTAACCCAAGTATATCTATGGAATGAAACCTAAGCACAGAGACAGCACAGAGACAGAAGTGGTCCAAGAGTACTGGCAGTGTGGGTCAGAAAAAAAAAAAGATAATAATAAAATAAAAAAATAATAATTATACCTGTTTCTGAGAGTTATAAAACTGCCTAATATACCCACCTAGTTTAAGCAGGTTAAGTTTTAATATTTTTAATGTATCTGTAAATCACTAATATTAACCAAGTCTGTGTGTGCTCATCAAAGCATATAAGAGCTAAAATTTAATATATCCTAGGTAAAATAATATTAAACAGTAGCTAATAACACAATTGTAGAAAAATATTAAAATACTAAAATAATACTTTAATGTCCCTTTTTCAAAATAAATTTTTAAGCAATACATTTTCGGACTGATGGTGACTGATGGTAATTAAAACTCCATAAAGAAATATGGCAGATAAGGGAGAATTAGAGTAAAATAAGGATATGTTTATTCAGTTAAAAAATCTTCTATCCTATAAAAGGAGCTAATGGGTTTGGAAAGTAGGCTCACATGACCAGAGCACATACTTTATTTGTAGAAACACAGAGTTTAATCTCTGGCACTGCATTTCCCCTCCTCCCTCTACTTGGTGGACCCCCCCATCACTCCTCCAACCCTGTCAGCACTATCAGATGCAGCCCTAGGGGCCCTCAGCAACACTGGCCGCAAGCAGCACTGAATCTCTGGGCCAGACTGTCAGGCTAAGGGTGGGAGCAGTATGAAAAAGTGACCCCAGGGCTCCCACTCCCCTGAACAACAAAAACTGAAAATCAAAGGCACGAATGTAGTGCATGAAAAGAATATAAGTCAGTATTTCCTTAAAGAACCCAAGTTTATTATTCAGGTTCTTAAAAAAAAAAACTATCATTTGAATTTTACAGAAAAACTTCTATGTTGGCGGAAGTTTTTCTAGCAAAATCTCCCTAAGTAGAAGCCCCGTTTAATCCCGTTGCCTGACAGGCTGACGCCATCCTGGCTAACAATCAGCTGTGTCCAGGAGAACCTGGAGGCCCCACCGTTGCTCGTTCCTGCAGCTCATTTCCCAGAATTGCTTCTAGTCTTCAGCTCTCCCACCTCCCAAAACGAACTAATCTATTGAAAGCAGAAACTTTCTGTCTCAGCAGTAGACACACACAATAAAATACTCCCAAGACTGCTAAGCAGATTTTCCTCTCTTTAAAGGCCTTTGCTGTGTCAGTCTGACCTGTGTACTCTTTTTCAATAAACTAACTTTGCTCTAACTAAATTATCTTGTTCTCCTGGAAAATTCTTTTACCACCACAGGACTCATACTCATTCCCTAAGTAGTTTCCCCTTTTCCTTCATAAAAGCAACAGGACTCCCTAATACAGCCTTCTTCAAAGAAATGGTCATAAAATTAAGAGAGGAGCTAAAAATTCCCTAAGGTCATGTGCAAAGAATCAGTCTGATATTACAGACTATATACCATTTTTTTTCTCTACCTCTTTTGTTTAATTACTGTTAATTCCCATGAACAGAAAAAAGAAGAAAGAAGAAAAGGTAGTAAATACTATGCTGTCTCTATTTCTGTATTTTTCCATTATGCATCAAATAGTAACCAAAAGATAGTATTTGTTTCCATACCAGCATCTAATTGCAATGAAGAGTTATTTCCTATTGGTAATAAAACCTTCACTTAAATATATATATATATGTACATATATAAGCATTGTATCACTGTATCACTGTCATCCTGTTGCTCATTGATTTGCCTGAGTGGGACCAGTAACATTTACATTGTGAGACTTGTTGTTACTGTTTATGGCATATTGGATATGCCACGGAGAGCTTACCAGGTTTTGCCATGCGAGCAGGATACTCTCAGTAGCTTGCTGGGCTTTCCAAGAGGGACGGAGGAATCAAAACTGGGTCAGCCACGTGGAAGGCACAAGCCCTACTGGCTGTGCTATCACTCCAACATTATATAAGGCATTATACAAGCAAATTTAATTTATGCAAAAAAGTCTACATATTTATCCAAAAAGAACAAGCTTACATAGACTAAAACATATTAGATCTTTGATGGAGTGCAAGAATAGTGAAAAAGAATATTTCCTTCTTGGTTTTTACATTTGTTTTTTGAAGCCACACTCAGCAGTGTTCAGGGCTTACTCCTGGCTCTGTACTGAGACATTACTCCTGTCAGGGCTCAGGGGATCATATGGGATTCTAGGTATTGAACCTGGGTTGGCATGTATAAGACTAATTTCCTACACTGAGTATCCTATTGTATCACTCTACTATCTCATCAGCTTCTGAATTAAATTATCTTACGGTAGTTTGACAATCTGGTGAACTGCCTTGCTCATCATTACATCCTAAATTTAATGAATTGCCATTTGTCAAATTTTTAGGAATAAAACACTAAAAATTTGGGTTGACTTGAGGCTAGGTGTTTTCTATATAAGTGTTAATTGGTTGAGGTAATTGAAAATTTGCAAGATAAAATTGGGCTTAAGGCAATAAGAAGAATTTGTGAGAAGTATGTGGATATGTTGATAAATAATTTGGGAGACAGATGGTTAAATTTCAGAAAGATAAAACTAAGGGACTCCAGGGAGCAGCTGCTTCTTTGCTTCACTCACTTTCTTGAGATTTTGCACAGTGAAGCATGAGAGGAGAAAGGTGAATAGGCTGTCAGTGGCTAGACAGGTCAGATTTTTATGCCTCATCAGCCACAATATATTATCATCTGGGTGTCTTTGTTATTTCCCTTCTTTCTTTCATTTTTTAAATTTTTGGCTGATATTCACATGTTGCAGTTGTTCTGCATCAGTGAAAGCCCAGCAAGAAAACAAAGACACATACATGCTCATTTTCCCTCTATTTGTGCTTAGCAATATCTCTGTTGCCAATGTCCTTCACTGAGCCTGGAGGGTTAGTGAGCAGCCCTGATTAGTTCATTACCATTCAATCTTTATTTCAAGTGAAGTGAAAAGGTTACTTTAGAAAACAAGAAGAAATATTTTCAAAGATTAGGTAGATGGCCATTGAAAAGTTAAGAAAGAAGACCTAGAAATGTTTAAGGAGTAACATTAAGTTCCTATTCTTTGAAAATTTAAATTGCAAATAACAAGTAGGTGTCTCTTAGCCCAAGTGATCAGAAAAGTGTTAAAAACCTTATTGCAGATATAAAGCCACAATCAAAATTCCCTGTTTATCATAGATCCCACTGACAGCTCTAGGCTTGGTAGATCTGGGAGACTTATCTGTTTTCTCATTCAGTAATTGTAACAAATCCACTCTTGGAAAGTAGAAAATGATCATCTATTTTGGCATACTGCAGTTAATTATTTTAATTATATATGTAATTACATAATATATATTTATATATATGCATGTGGACTGGGGCAATAGCACAGCAGGTAGGGCATTTGCCTTGCATGCAGCCACCAGGGTTTGATTCCTTCGTACCTCTCAGAGAGCCCGGCAAGCTACCCAGAGTATCCCACCCACACAGCAGACCCTGGCAAGCTTCCCATGGCGTATCCAATATGCCAAAAACAGTAACAGCAAGTCTCACAATGGAGACATTACTGGTGCCTGCTCGAGCAAATTGATGAACAATGGGATGATAGTGCAACGGTGCTACAATTATATATGCATGTGTGTTTATGTGTGGATATATATACATATGTATGCACATATATTATATATATAATATATATGTGTGTGCAACACCTGGCGATGCTCAGTGGTTACTCCTTGCTCTGCACTCAGGAATCACTTCTGAGTGGTGTTACTTTGGGGACCATGTTGGAGATCAAACCCAGGTTGGCCTTACCTCCTTCCTTCTCCTCTCCTCCCTTCTCTTTATGACCTTCCTTTGTGAAGACAAAGTAAATACATAAAATGCAGTAAATTTTTCTGTAATTTCTAAATTTAGAGTCAAAATAGCCATATGTGTGAAAAAATCATTAACTACTTTTAACAGGTGTTTTGAAGCATGTGTTAGTAATGAAGACGTGTGTTATTCTCTTAGTAGGTCCTTCAAATATACTTTTAAGTTTGGTGAATTATTTCTTCAAAATTACCTTATCCAAGTTTTCTTTCTTTAGGATTAGTAATATTGCTAAGAAAGCATAATCTTGATAAATATATACTATATAAATATATAGTATGTATTTATATTATATTATACTAATATAATATATTAATACATTATATAAACATAACACAGTGTAGGGTGTTTGCCTTACATGTGGCAGGCCTGGGTTCGATTCCTCCCCCACCTCTCGAAGAGCCTGGCAAGCTACTGAGAGTATCTCACCCACATGGCAGAGGCTGGGAAGCTACCTGTGGTATATTCGATATGCCAAAAACAGTAACAAAAAGTCTCAAAATGGAGACGTTACTGGTGCCCGCTTGAGCAAATCGATGAGCAACAGGATGACAGTGATACAGTGATGATATATATTCATATTAGATGACGTATATTATATTTGCTTGTATATATATTTGCTTACTCACTGTTACATCCACAATGTAATGTCTTGCCATTTATCATATTATTTTAATAAAAATCCCATGCCTATTCTATGAATGACATCATAAGTCCAGTGTCCCTTGCTGTCTACTGATGGCCTGGATTGTCTCTGTTTCACTCCATATCCAGTGTATGTTTTCCAAGTCAGAAATTGTATCCCTAGGCTTTTCCCAGACTGTGCCTCAGTGGTTCCCAGATATCTTGCCCGTGTTTTCCTTAGGTGTTCAGCCTGCTTTCTGTCTGGCTGATGAGTTTTATTGTATCTGGCTGGAAAGAACTCTGAGGATGTGGCTCTTGACTTGACTCTGTAGACCGTTGGGGAATTAAGAGAGTGAGGGAAGGGCAACTGAAGGACACAAGGGACTAGGAAGAGGAAAACAGGGCGGGCCTGGCTGGGGGTCTCACTTCCATCTGTTGCCAACTAGTACCATCAACCATCTCATTGTTTTGATTGGTGACCTATTCAGTGCGGGAGATTTAAAGTGATCAACTAATTTTACACGGTGCTTCACTCTTCCGTTCCTCCCACTTCTCAGTACTATTCATATTTTGTTATATATCAAGATCCTTTTATATTTTTATGTATTTATTCATGAAATTGAATGTTTAACTTAGAAAATGTGAAGCATGAGAGAGGGAGAGAGAAAATGGGGAACATGCATTCAAGAGAGAATGTGGGCTCCTCCAAGGAGGAGTGAGCTGAGGGTACTCCAGAAAGTACAAGAAAGAAATTATACATCCCAAGTAGAGATAAAGGTGACCCCAAACTCAGTAAACATGGAAACTTTTTAAGCAAGGATAATTGCTTGAGTAATTTGGGGGAAAAAAGAAATAAAATATTCCAAGTATATAGAACTACATGATCAGAGACAAAATTTTGGAGAAAGAAACTTAAATTTTTCCATAGTTTAACTGAGCAATCCTAACCATCATGATCAATATCTGTGAAATTTCCAAATAGTATTCAAAATACTTCAGATGTTGAATATTGAACGGACTGGAGCAATAGCACAGCAGGTAGGGCGTTTGCCTTGCACACCACCGACCCAGCTTCGATTCCTCCATCTCTTTTGGAGAGACTGGCAAGCTACCGAGAGTATCCCGCCCACACAGCAGAGCTTGGCAAGCTAACCATGGGTATTTGATATGCCAAAAACAGTAATAACAAGTCTCACAATGGAGATATAACTGGTGCCTGCTGGAGCAAATCAATGAACAATGGGACGACAACAACTGCTACAGTGCTTCAGTGAATATTGAATTATTTTAATAAGGATGACAAGGAATGTTTAGAATAAAAATATCTGCATCTGTTCTGATACCACTTAACATAGCAATCAAAAATTATTGTCTGTGTTCTAACATAGCAAACTTCTACATAAAAGGAAACACAACTGTCAACTACATAGAGAATACAAATTTCAAAATATCTCTGCAATAAAAGTTCTTTAGAAAAGTGGTTTTCAACCTTTTTATTTTTTTATGAATCTGATCACTGTTTTATTTTATTTTATTTTTTATTTTTTATTAATGAATCACCATGAGGGTACAGATACAGATTTACATATTTTCGTGCTTGTATTTCAGTCATACACTGGATCTGGAAACACTGATTGCAAACCACTATCAATTAAACAGTAATAATTATTTTATTGTCTGGCAAGAAATTTTTACAGATGGGCACAAGTCCATAGCCTAGTTGAAAGAATATATACAGGGTATCTGAGGTCTCTATGCAGGGCACATTTTTTTTTCTGTTCTTTTAAAAATGCACAAACATTTAATTTTGACATAGTTTTCCTTTATCTGTGGTCATAGTCACTGAGATTAAAAGTATTTACTATAACTGCCCTTACATCAGTAATACCTGCAGCTTTCCCACCAAGAACTGCTGTTCATTGATTTGCTTGAGCCGGCACCAGTAACATCTCCATTGTGAGACTTGTTGTTACTGTTTTTGGCATATCGACTATGCCACGGGTAGCTTGCCAGGCTCTGCCATGCCGGCGGGATACTGTTGGTAGCTTGCAGGGCTAACCGAGAGGGACCCACCAAGAAAACTGCATTTATTTATGTTTCACTACTGCTGTCACTTATATACATATATGTACATATATCCAATTCATTACATTATTTACGTACATTACTACTTAAAATTATAGTGGCTGTTTTCTGTTAGATCTACTAATATTTCAATAATACAGAAAAAGTGATTATTTAAAAAATTAGTGGTCCACACCTGGCAATATTCTCAGACTTACTCCTGGATGTGTTCTAACTATCACTCTTACCTAGCTCAAAGGACCACATGTGGTGCTGGGGATTAAACCTGAGTTAATTGGTTAGAGGGCTCTTGCACTCTAGCAGTGTGCAAGAGCCCTCCCTGCTATACTATTCCTTCAGCCCTGCTGAAAAAATGATTTAAAAAATATATTGACAGTTGCACTGGAGCAATAGCACAGTGGGTAGGGCATTTGCCTTGCACGTGGTCGACATGAGTTCGATTCCTCCATATCTCTCGGAGAGCTCAGCAAGCTACTGAGAGTATCTTGCCTGCACGGCAGAGCCTGGCAAGCTACCCATGGTATATTGGATATGCCAAAAACAGTAACAAGTCTCACAATGGAGACGTTACTGGTGCCCGCTCGAGCAAATTGATGAACAACGGGACAACAGTGAGACAATGCGATTGATAGTTGCATCATTCTTGAATGCACTAACTTCCCACATATATCATGATATAAATCTAAATTATTTTTTTTACAGAAAGGTCTATCGATATACTAATTAATCGGATTCCCAAAAAAATGCATAGCACAGAGAAAGGTTTTAAACTCCTCTTGCTCCGTACACTCTGTAATGACCAATTCTCTATCAGTGTCTCTCCTCTTGCCCCCAAATTGCAATGAGGGGATCCATAGGCAAGTCCTTACTGCCACCCTTTATCATCAGCCCCTTGATTCTCTCCCTACTACTCAGCAGAGATAATGATCTAGAGTAGGAGCGTGGGAAAAATTTTTGCTAATAAAATGAAGAAGCACCATGAAGGCACAATATCCCTGAAGCAGAGAAAATCAATAGTGAAATAATTCTCATTCTTTGCTGAACCAAATTCTTATCAATACCATTAGTAAAAGCTGTATTCTGACAGTTTGAAACTAGTTTTAGTTCTTCCAAATTATACTAAAAATTAGGAAAATACATTTTTACATTCTCTAAACACTAATAGTTTTTCCTTATATGCATTACACATATCCTTCTATAAGAGTACACTCTGATTTTTGCCTAAGTTTCAAATACTAAATAAATGTATTTAGTAATTATGTATTTAGTATTTGCTTATGTATCATATTATCACACATACACATATATATGTCTCCTCTAATATAATAACTGCCTAAGTAAGTTTTATGTGTATTTATCTTAAAGAGTCATGACTACCTCAGCTTCATTTAAGAAATGATTTTTCTTAGTTTTCATAATTCAAGAAAATTAAGAATTAATTTTCATCAGAATAGCAAGTTTCTGATACTTGCTTTTATAGTTAAAGATTCCCCCATGTTTACAGAAAATGATTTTTTTGAAATATACAGGAAAGTGGTGATCTCTTAACACAAACAAGATTTTAAATTTTTTTTTTTTTTTTTGCTTTTTGGGTCACACCTGGCAATGCACAGGGGTTACTCCTGGCTCTGCACTCAGGAATTACCCCTGGCCATGCTCAGGGGACCATATGGGATGCTGGGATTTGAACCCGGGTCAGCCGCGTGCAAGGCAAACGCCCTACCCGCTGTGCTATCTCTCCAGCCCCAAGATTTTAAATTTAAAAAACAAATATAAAATACTTTTGGAAAATAAAAGAAAATTTAAAGAAGCTAATGTATGTTGGTTTAACAGAAACTGTGTCAGGAGTAAGGTTGGGAAAGTTTTCTTGATCTCCCTTCCCCCCTCCCTACTTCCTTCCTTCCTCCCTTCCCTCCCTGCCAGGTGAAACTTTTTGGTCTTCCATTCAATCTCTCTTTGCCCCCACCTCCCCAGCCCACCACTCCTGCCTCTCTCTGCACCCAGTGGTGCCTTGAAGCTATCCTTGGTTCCTAGCTGGGGTTTGGGGACTTGCCATGTACTTAGTAGAACATACGGGAATAGAAGATAAAGCCATAAAACCTCTAAGCAAAGTAAGTGCTCTATCTTGGTTTTTCGTTTTAATTTTTAATTTTTTTGATCTGCCAATTTGAGGTTGGAGTCACCTGGGCCACACCTGGCTGTGTGTGAGAGGTCATGCAGTGTGCATGCCATACAATTGCTTCAGCCCTTTGCTTTTTTTTTCTGTTTTGAATACAGAAAAATTTTATTCGTAGTGAAATAGGTACCAACACTGAGGTTTTAAAAGTGGGTCATAAAGTTTCCTATAGGGAATAAAGCATTACATTTTAATCAGGTGAGTTCACTAAGAAGGTTGTGTCTTTAAAAAAAAAAGTATTGTACTCACCATAATATTTGATTCCTATACACATGGTGACAAAGATTTCTTAAGACGGACTAACAAATGATTGCTTGCACCCACTTTTAAACACCAGTGCAATAAATCAGGATCACACAAGATCTCTGTTACTCTACTTGAGATTAGATGTGGGACAGTATTTAATGTGCATATTATCTATACTACATGGGTAATTTTTTAATGCTACATGTATTCAACAAAATGGATTTCAAAATGATAAAATTTTTATGATAACATTCTCATAGAATGTTGATTAACACACATGCAGATTAACTTATTTGAGAAAATTAAAGTAGTTTTTGGTTTAACAAGCATTATAGAAATAAGTATTATAGAAAATTAAAGTTTTAGATACACCCTCACTTGGAAAGTCATATCATTAACTCAGAATTTCCTTGGCATTTGAACTGAAATTCTGTAATGTCAGTACTACTTAAAAATTATCTTGAGATATACTGATTTGTTCATAAAAGAATATAAAAAGTGCCAAAAGTGACCTGCATAGTTGAGTTCTAAACCGATTTAACCAAGCATACATATTTCTGTAGATGAGGTGAACATTTAGGTCCCATTTAAGTTTTAAAATTCTCCTATATTATAATATCATAAATGAATAATAACCTATGGCAGGCGGGCGAGAATCTCTCAGTAGCTTGCTGGGCTCTCCGAGAGATAACAGAGTAATCGAACTCGGGTCGTCCACATGCAAGGCAAATGCCCTACCCACTGTGCTATTGCTCCAGTGCAACTGTCAATATATTTTTTTAAATGCTGTAGACCCTGGTTATATCTGGCCATGTGCTGTCACAGACATCATATTTAGAATCTTGAAAGGAGTAACTCAAATGTATTTGACATCAGTTGGAGGGACTGAAGCAACTGCTAGCATTGCATTAGAACCATGCAATCAGTGCTTATTACTAAATAACTCAGAAAAAATTGAATAGAGTGTACCATCTTATATATTAAATGTATATTTTTAATTGTAAGGAAAAAAAATTAAAGGAAGAATTATGTTTAGTGTAAAGAAAATAGTAAAATGTAGTTAAAGATACCATTGAGTAGTAATCTTTTTCAAAATGATATATGTGTCTCTGGGAAACAGAAACACATATAAATGCTACATGCACCTACATTTTTTAAAAACATATATAGATATATCACTTGTATCACTTGCCATACGTTTGTTCATCGATTTGCTCGAATGAGCGCCAGTAACATCACCATTCATGCTGTTGCACCATTCTGTTGCACGCTGGTGTAGCCCAGTGGCATCTGCTTGCTCCAGGAACACAAAGAGCCTCAAACTATTCATTCAGGGTCTTGACAAAGTAGTCTGAGCATCTCGTAGGGCGGCGAGGTGTTCTTTTGACATCCCGTGGAATCCAGTCGGTAACAGCTCTAGTTCAGGGCTCATCTCCAAATCACATTACATGACTGGCCCAACTGATTTTCGATGACTTGGCAAATGTGACAGCATCCCTGATTCTTGATCGTTGACAGAGGTCAGACCTCCAGATTTCTTCTCTCACTTGAATGAAATGTGATATTCCAAGCATAGCTCTTTCGATTCCTCTTTGGGAGACCCGAATAGCATTCTCATCCTGTTTTCATAGGGCCCAGGTCTCTGAGGCATATGTTAGTTCAAGAAGAACAGTTGAGTCGAAAATATGTGCCCAGAGTCGGAGGTTCTTCATCATCTTAACAACTTTTTCAATGCTCTTGAAGGTGTTCTACACCTCTCTCTTTATTTCTGCACAGCTCAGGTGCCAGGTCTTTCGTCATGTTGAGTTCTCGACCTAGCTTCACATAACTGCTGCATTTGGAGATGTTTATTTCATTGAGAGCAAATAGAACATAAGGAACTAGAAAACAGAATATCAGAAAATGGAACACACTTTATGTTTGTGTGTGTGTATTTGTGGGATACTAAAATTTATTATCACATACTTTGGATGGAGGCCAAAGACATAATATTCTAAAAATTTTGAAAGCAAAACTAGAAACCAAACCAAATCTTATCACTCTGTCATGTGGAAATGTGACCCAATCGAAGGTCTGTTCATCACTCTCCCCATAATACTTGTAAATCAACACTACAGGGGACACACCTCTCTCCTTCAAAGGTTACATCAAAATGTTTATGTACCTAAAATCCAATTTCTGGATTTCACTTTAAGTATGTAATCCTATTGCCACTACAGAGGCTATATTTAAACAATTTCTGATAAAATTCATAAATTTTCATCTAAAGTGACCTCAAGTTATGATATAATATATAATGTAACATCAAAAAGTCAGATGACCACATGAGAGAAATGCGACTGCACGTCAGACATAGGGAGGCTGGTTATTCTGTTGTTAAGATGCACCGCTGCATCTTGTAGTCATACATGTGATTGGCCTCTGAAATGCCAGAGTCATTTTAGCGTTGGACAATATCTAGAACCACTGATATTATTATGACTTCTGAATAATCTCATAGATTATTGCTATATGATACACAAAAGCAATGGTAGAGTGGTGAAAGGTGTGTCAGTTCTCGTTGCCTCGATCTTCCCTATCCTTTTTTCTCAATCCTTATTACCCTATCCTTTATTCCCTCTTAAGTCTATGCAGGTAAATAGGGTTTACTAGACTATCAGTGATCACGAAACAATAACAAAATCCCTGTTAATTGTCGATTTCTCGAGCGGGCTCAGTAACCTCTCCATTCGTCCTTTCCCTGAGATCTTAGAAGTCTCTCTCAACTCGGCCCTCCCAACAATGTCACACTGGAGACTCTTTCAGGGTCAGTGGAATGAGATCCAGCTTGATACTGGACTTAGCATATGAATACACTATGGGAAGCTTGAAAAGCTGTCCCATGTGGGCAGGAAACTCTAAGAAGCTTGCCAGTTTCTCCCAGAGAGAGAAGTAGGTTACAAGATACCGCTTCTGGAAGCTTGCTTTTAAGTCTCTGGATGTTGGCCATTGATGGGATTACACACTGCCGGATCCTTCATGCGTGAGGCCTGTCCAAACGTGTGGAGAGGGGCCTCGAGCATGGCTGTAGCTAGGTTCAGTGGTCTTCGGTGAATGAATGAAAGGTGAATTTCATTTTTTGACTATCCCCCAAAGTTTCTTTATTTTTGTTTCCAAGTATATAAGTACATCTCCTTTCTCTAATTTTTCTAGTCTTTCTCAGCATGATACATGGAGTACTGAAATTCCCAGTAGTCAAAACTTCCCAAAATCTCACTTCATGACATTAGTGATGACTGTTTATCTGTGGTATTTGAATGTAGCCAGATTGGCTTGCTTTCCCAGTAAGTTCCAATATTTATGAGAGCATGGATTTTAGCATTTTCCCTTTATAAATTTTTATACTGAAGGCATCCATAGACAATTTACCTTTTTGAATGTGGATTGATAGTATGATATAGTATGAGAGAGAGCTAACAAACAGAAAAGTAAGGATAGGGATTTATCATTATTATTATTGCTATTACTATTAAGTTTTGCTTCTAAAGCAAGATTATTTACTAGTGAGTTCTAAAAAATTAATGAAATCACTCTTGGGCATTACCAATAAATTCACTAGGTTGTTCCAAACATATAAACTGTCAATTGTCTTCTAAAATTTTGACTAAGTAGTAGAAATAATTTAACAGCAAACATAACTTTTAGATGCCTCATACAGAGTTACTATTTACATAAAATTTCTAATACTTAAAAGTGCAGGGGTAAGTTGCCCATAGCTTCAGTGAAAATTACATCTTATTATTACCAGAAAAATTGCTGGTCCCAGCACATTTTTATTTGCATGGCTGTGCTTGCAGAAATTTTCGTATTAGCACTAAAGAGCAATTAAGTAGGTATTTTTCTTTTGACTCCAACTTGATGTAATAATTGTAAGTCTACTTGGTAAGGAGAATGATAAAAGAAGGGGAAATACTCATTAGTAAGCTGCACATAAACCACATATTTGAGTGCCTTGAATTGCTTTTATCAATCTTAGTATTAGGATAACTTTTGCAATAATGCAAATGAGTGCCCCAAAACAGATGACTGGTTAAAGAAACTCTGGTACATCTACACAAAGAAATACTATGTAGCTGTCAGAAAACATGAAGTCATGAAATTTGCATATAAGTGGATCAACATGGAAAGTATCATGCTGAGTGAAATGAGTCAGAAAGAAAGAGACAGACATAGAAAGATTGCACTCATATGTGGAATATAAAGTAGCTGAGAAGTACAAACTTACAATGATTCAATTTCTGGCAGATATTTCTCTGGACTTAGGTACTAAAATACTAAAATACAGAAATCCAAAACCATGTGGCCACTAGTGCGGCCACTCGACCTCATATCTCTTCATTCTCAGCAATGGAAAACAAATTATCAAATGCTTCCTTTTCAGCAGGTCGGACTTTAGGGGGGAGAAACTCCAAATCAATAATAGTGAGTTTTTTGTTGAAATATTGAATGTAATCAAAGTAAAGTGAAAGTAAAGTGAAATTTACCAGTTACACAGGCGGGATGGGGGGCTGGTGAGGTGGATGGGTGGGGGGGAGGTATACTGTGATTCTTGGTGGTAGAATATGTACACTGGTGAAGGGATAGGTGTTCAAGCATTGTATAACTGAGACTTAAACCTGAAAGCTTTGTAATTTTCCACATGGTGATTCAATAAAAGAATAAATTAATAAAAAATAAAAATAAATAAAAATGAATATAAAAGTAACTCAAATTAGTGACAGAATGGACTTCTGAGAGAAAGTTTTGCGAGATAGTTATGTCAAGGAGAATAAAGACATTTATTTCCACTTAAAAAATAATGCAAATGAGGCCACAAATTAAAAAGTGCTAATTATAGGACATGAAATATATTTTATAACATAAATACACGTGCCAAATAAATTCTGAGTAATCTCCTTGACATTGGTTTTAAATATGTTTCAATAAATTTTGGTTCCTATGCTATTTATATTTCTGCAATTTATTTGTACAATCATTTCCACACAAGAAAAATAAACCATTGCACTTTTAGTGTATGAGGATGGATCACTATTTCTTTCTTGTAAGACAAAAATATTTATTTCACCAAGAAACTTTGAAGAGTGTCAGAAGAACATTGAACATTGAGTAACCCATGGAATGACTACAAAGGAAGAACTTTCCTACTTCTCTACTGGTACTTCTGCCACCCTGTTTGAAATAATCATAAATTAATATTATAGATATGCCACTACTATAAATCAATCTATTTATGAACCATGTTTTCCACAACTAATTTCTCATTGTTGACTCTTACATTCCACATGTACATATGTATATCCACAGAAAAATAACCTTTTTGATGAAAGTTAAGCTGTCATATTGCTAGACTGCTTTTGTTGGTGGTATAAGTAATGAACTAAAACATACTTAAGGAATGCTTCTTTATATGAAATATTTTGATACACAAAGGTAGATTGATTAACTTGTTGCCTATGGTAGTTTAAATATAATTCTGCAGGGAACCATGAAAACAAACATATGCAAATAAATGTTATATGCATTTAATGTAAAGCCAGTAATTTAGAAGAAATAATAGATAACATATTTTATACCATGAATGTTAACTAGAAGTTATTCTGTTCAAAGTAAAATACAGAAACAATCAATTAAACTTCTATTTGAGAACCAAAGAGATTTGCACAATAACTCAGTGGTATATTCTACTTCCTATATTGGATATTTTTTATTGTGGCCCATATATAATGCTCTATTTATACCGGTGATTCAAGAAATGTGAACCAGGGACTCTATAATAGATGGGCAATTTTAAGCCTCTAGGGATTGATATAAAGAATATACAAGGCACTGGTTGAACTCTACAAGAAGAAAACTTCCAACCCCATCAAAAAATGAAGGATGGAAATGAACAGAAATTTTCTCAAAGATGAAATCCAAATTGCTAAAAGACACATGAGAAAATTCTCTACATCACTAATCATCAGGGAGATGCAGATCAAAACAACAATGAGATATCTTTTCACACCACAGAGATTGGCCCACATTCAAAACAACAAAAGCAACAGGTGTTGGTGCAGATGTGGGGAGTTAGCTGCTGGTGTGAATGCTAACTGTTTGTGCACTTTTGGAAAACAGTATGGACGATTCTCAAAAAATTAGAAATTAAGTTTCCATTTGACCCAGCAATACCACTCCTGGGAATATATCCCGGAGAAGCAAAAAAGTATAGTCAAGGGGGCTGGAGCGATAGCACAGCGGGTAGGGCGTCTGCCTTGCATGTGGCCGACCCAGGTTCTAATCCCAGCATCCCATATGGTCCCCTGAGCACCTCCAGGGGTAATTCCTGAGTGAAGAGCCAGGAGTAACCCCTGTGCATCGCCAGGTGTGACCCCCCCCCAAAAAAAAAAGTATAGTCGAAATGACATCTTCATTAGTATGTTTATTGCAGCACTGTTTACTATAGCTTAAATCTGGAAAAAACCGAAGTGCCCAAAAACAGATGACTGGTTAAAGAAACTTTGATACATCTACACAATAGAATATTATGCAGCTGTTAGAAAAGATGAAGTAATGAAATTTCCATGTAAGTGGATCAACATAGAAAGTATCATGTTAAGTGAAATGAGTCACAAAGAGAAAAACGGGCATAGAAAGATCATACTCAGATGTGGAATATAAAATAACAGAGTGGGAGACTAACACCCAAGAGTAGTAGAGATAAGGACCAGGAGGTCTGCCCCATAATTTGGAAACTGGCCTCACATGCTGGGGGAAAAGGCAGCTCAGATAGAGAAGGGAACACCAAGTAGAGAATCTTGGGAGGACCCATTGGGGTTGAAAGATGCGAGCTGAAAGTAGACTATAGATCGAACGTGAAGGCCACTCAGTATCTCTATTACAAACTACAACACCAAAAAGGAGAGAGAACAAAAGTAAATGCCCTGTCACAGAGGCAGGATGGGGTGGTGGGGGATGGGGTGAGGGTGGTGGGATGGATACTGAGATCATTGGTGGAAGTGAATGGGCACTGGTGGAGGGATGGGTAAACGATCACTGTATGAGTGAAATGCAAACACAAAGGTTCATAAGTTTGTAACTGTACATCACAGTGATTCAATAATAAAAATTAAAAAAAATAGTATTGTAAACCATGGTGACTAAAATAAAATTAGATTTAAAAATTTAAAAAATCATTTTATAAACCAATTTTATAAATTAATGCAAAAAAAAAAACCCTGGTTATGCTTTTGGCCTAGCAGTGAGTATATGACTTCAGCTAAATGAATTAAAAAAGAGAAAACAAATCTAAATAGATCAGAATTGGTGTTTCAGCTCAAAAAAACAAGGGAATGAGAATACATGTTGTCCCCATTACTGTTGGCAGACACTAACATATCATAATTACACATATCTAAAAGACAAATATAAGATAGAAAGGGGACGAAGCTGAACAATTACAAAGATAAACTGAATTATACTAAACCCCGCCCTCAATTGCTTGATCTGCCAATGGATTTCATTATTCTGAAACCTACAGATTCATGTGGTAACAAACGTGTATTTGGGGCCCTGAGTTCAGTCCCCAGTATCTAGTAAAAAAGCAAAATTAAAAAATGTGTAACTCAAATCATACCAGTTACTTAAAAATATTTTTTAATTAGCTAAAATGTACTTAGTTATATTTTAATTAAATTGCTCCTCAATGTGAAAAATTACAAAGACAAGCATGCCTGCAGGAGGGGGAGATGTGATGTGTGTGTTGTATTATTCGCAGGTTCTCAGGGCAGCTCAATCTTTCTCTTGCTGCTCGCGTTTGGTGCTCTAGAGCCTCTGTGTATGGACCGGATCGGGATGGCTCCTCCTTGTGTTCTGCTTTTGTGTGTGCGCTGTGATCCCTTCTGTTTGTCTATCTCTGTCTCTGTCTCTGTAGTCTCTCCTCTGGTTTCTTCTGACTTCTCTCTGTCTCTGCTTCTGTGTACTCTCTCCACTTCTGTGTCTTCTCCTGTGTCTTCTCTGCTGCTTCTGTTTTGCCTCTGTCTTTCTGTCTTGCCTCTGCCTGCTTCTGTCTTGCCTTTGCCCCTTCTTCCTCACTTCTGTGTCTTCCACCTAATTCTGTTACAGTCTTAGTTTATATAGCAATCACATAGGGCAGAAACACAAAGGTGGGTTGAACATTAACAAATTAACAAAGGGTAAGACCCTTTCTCCAGGAGATTAACAAAATCTCATCTAAAGAGATTACTCCAGATTACTAGGAAATCCTATAAGGGTGGGATCCAAACAAGGAACTAGCCTTCTCAGCTAGTAATCCACTTAAATAGTTATAGTAAATTTACATCTAATATTTATAGCAATGTCATTCTGTATGAGCACAGTAAGAGATATATATCACACTTAAAGTTTGGTTCTTCCTCAGGACATTCACTATATATTCCAGACCACAGTCCTTAGGCCAGGTTAGTCTTCCTAACCCCAGCAGGGTCCTAGTCTTGTCGTTACTTTTGAATCATGACAGCATTTGTCTATGACCATGTTCTCAACTTACAGTTGAGTATTGTGGTGCTTTAGCCTGGTCCATTTTGATGCCAGGGTCTGCCATTCAGAGCTTGCCCTGGGTCCATTCTGTCCCTCGTCGGGACCCTGATTTTGGGGTTCTAGGAATAAAGGGCAACTGAGTTGAGAAAGCAGATGCCCAGGAGTAAATATTATTGGAATCAATCAGCTCCCAATTTACAAAGCATAATATTGACTGTCTTCCTGTGTCCATACAGAAAGGCCATTTCTCTAAGGTAAACAAAGTTCCCTGTGGCAAGGCTGAAAGACAAAACCCATGTTATCCTACACCCCAAAAGATTTTGTAAAAACCTTTAACATTGGGGCCAGAGTAATAGTATAGTATGTTGGGTGCTTTCTTTGTAAGTAGCTGAGCTGAGTTCAATCCTTAGTACCACATATAGTCCCCTGAGCCTGCCATTCATGAAGCCTGAGCATAGCTACGTATAACCTCAAAGTTTAATATATATATATAAAACTATTCAAACAAGCTAAAAGATTGTTGATACTGTCCTATGTATTATCCATCACTTGCATCACTTGTCATCCCATTGTTCATCAATTTGCTCAAGTGGGCACCAGTAACATCTCCATTTGTCCCTGTCACATGCTAGTGTAGCTCAGTGGTGTCTACTAGTTCCAGAAACATGAAGAGCCTCAAACCGTTCATTCAGGGTCTTGACAAAAAAGTCTGACCATCTCGTAGGTGGGCAGCGAGGTGTTCTTTTGACGTCCTGTGGAATCCAGTCAGTAACAGCTCTAGTCCAGTGGTCATCTCTAAAATGCATTACATGACTGGTCCATTTGATTTTCAATGCCTTGGAAAATGAAACAGCGTCCCTGATTCTTGATCATTGACAGAGGTCAGAACTCCGATTTCTTCTCTCACTTGAGTGAAATGAGATATTCCAAGCATAGCTCTTTCGATTCCTCTTTGTGATACAGGAATAGCGTTCTCATCCTGTTTATGTAGAGCCCTGGTCTCTGAGGCGTATGTTAGTTCAGGAAGAACGGTGGAGTCAAAAAGATGTGCCCAGAGCCAGAGGTTTTTCGTCCTCTTAACCACTTCTGCGATGCTCTTGAATGTGTTCCACATTGCTGTCTTCCTCTTGTGCAGTTCAGGTGCCAGGTCGTTTTTCACGCTGAGTTCTTGACCTAGGTACACATAGCTGCTGCATTTGGAGATGTTCATTCCATTGAGGGTAAATGGAGCACCAGAAACTAGTCATTTTCTCATGAATATTGTCTTCTTGAGATTCAGCTGTAGTCAGACCTTTCCACAATCATGGAATATCCAATTGGATAATGTGGATAATACGAAGTGATCATCTATGTAAAGAGGGCTTTGTGAGGGCAACACCATTTCACTGAAACTCTTCAGTGCCACCCTCGAGAACATCATGTGATGACTGAAATGGGAACAAATGGGAGTGAAGATAGATAGTCAGCTACTATACCACCTCCACTTCGCTGATGACATTGTTCTAATAGCACCAAATATCAGCCAAGCAGCACAAATGCCTGCCGATTTCGACAGTGTGGAAAGGTGTGGAAAGGTCAGGCTGCACCTGAATCTCACGAAGATGATGTTCATGAGAAATTATTCATATTATACAATTATCACTCAGTATTATCCATATTGCCAAGAAATAGGAATAATTATCAATTCACCTTACGTTCATAATCAGTGATTAAAATAATTTGAATTTGAAAATATATTAAGGCCCTTTGTATATCTAAGTATATTGAATTTTGTTATTCAAGTTGTTTTATTAAGCAAAACCAAAGGGTTAGTAATATGGCACATGTGTTATCAAACTAGAAATATAAAGCTTTAAATGAAGACAAAGAGTTAGATAATTGGTAGGTAATCCTACAAAGACACGAATAGGAGGATGGGAAGACAAAAGACTTATTCAAATAGACGCATTACTGAGTGATTAAACAGAAGAAGAGTAGCAAGAAGGTGGATAAACAGCAATGCAGAGAGGCATACCAATATCAAGCAAAGATGGAGAGTAACATGAAGGTAAAGAAATAATGTATGTAGCTCAAGGAAGATAGGAAAGTACAAAGCAAAGAGAACTTAAATTTGACAAATGATTTAACTCTCGAAAGACTATATGTACATATATACATATATATTTCATGAAAATCCTGTGGCAGTAATTTAATAACTAATATTAAATTATAGCTATAATAATTAAAATTGGGCTCGAGCGATAGCATTGTAGTAGGGCATTCACATTGCACGTGGTTAACCTGTGTTTCATTCCTCCGCCCCTCTCGGTGAGCCTGGCAAACTACCAAGAGTATCGCGCCCACAGGGCAGAGCCTGGCAAGCTACCTGTGGTGTATTGGATATGCCAAAAACAGTAACAATAAGTCTCACAATAAAATGTTACTGGTGCCCTCTCAAGAAAATCGATGAGCAATAGGATGACTGTGACTGTGAATAATTAAAATTATTTCTGTTTCCTTTATACATATGGGAGTAAGTCATAGTCTATGCAACTTTATATAATCAAAATTCCAGAGATGACTTAATGAAATTAAGTTTAACAAACTCCAGAATCATAACGTTATGTCTCTATGTAGAACACTGCCACAAGGTAACACCAATGGAACTGTAACAGCAAAAAAAAAAAAAAAAAAAATCAGCAGCAATAATTTGTCTAACTCCATAAACATGCTGCTTTCAATTATAGTTAAATAAGAAAATGACAATATATATAACTGATTTTCTATGACAAATATAGTGTCGTGGAAACTATGTAATATCAAGCAAAACTTTGTTCATCATTTGTTATTTCATCAACAAATCATACATTTCTTCCATTTGGGAGGGGGATCACACCTAGCGATATTCAGGGATTACTCCTTCTCTATACTCAGAAATTAACTTCTGGCCATGCACGGGTGAACCATATGAGATCCTGGGAATCAAACCCTGGCTGGTCAAATGCAAGGCGAATGCCCTACCCACGGGACTATCACTGTGGCCCCTACTAATTGTACGTTTCTTAAAACTAGGATTTAATTGTTTCAGAAAAGGGAGGTAAATAACAAATTTGAATTATGTCATATCATAAAATAGTTATGCTAACATCAAGTTCTACTAATATGGTCCATAACGTTCTAACATACATCACTGTCACTGTAATCCCATTGCTCATCGATTTGTTCGAGCAGGCACCAGTAATGTCTTTCATTGAGAGACTAATTGTTACTGTTTTTGGTATATCCAATACGCATGGTAGCTTGCCAGGCTCTGCCGTGCGGGCTTGATACTCTCAGTAGCTTGCCAAGCTCTCCGAGAGGGGCTGAGGAATCGGACACAGATTGGCCGAGTGAAAGGAGAAAGCCCAACCACTGTGCTATCTCTCCAGCCTACTAACATACATATTAGGCATATGTGTTTTGAATAACCATATGTTAACGTTTGTAAATAACATTCATCAGTATGACATGAAAAAATGCAAGTAGCTAAGGTAAACTGCAACAGGGAAAGAGAATTACTTTGGCTCTCAGGTTAACATGAACAATTGAAATGACACTGCTGAGGTTGCCTCTCACCAGTTACCCATGAATTTAGGTTAATATATGAATTGACAGTGGCTTTAGTTATGAGTCAGTCCCTATAGGAAACCATTTGCTATAAAATACACAGGGCCAAGTCTTCATTATAGAAACATAAAATCTAATTTGCAGAGTCTTTGCCCTTTGCTGTTTGAAAAACATTGTAAAGCATAAAGCTTATTGCTGATATTACTGTCCATGAAAAAGGATCCTAAAAGCACATGTTGAGAAGCTATACATTTAGTACTTAGAGGAAAAACAAACCAGATGTGTACAGTGAGATGTCCCTAGTAATGTTTAGCAGATATTGTTATCCTTTATTCCACAGTTGGAACAGATTGTTCAAAAACATGAAGTACTGCATGGATATACCCCAATTTGAATATCCTTTATAACACACTAAAAGTAGCTGAGTAGTATGCGGTTTGTGAGGTTGTATAGCAGGTAGAGTGTTTATCTTGCATGTGCTGACTCTGATTTGATTCCTGGCTTCCCTCGTGGTCCCCTGAGCCTGCCAGAAATGTTTCCTGAGAGCAGAGCCAAGTGTAAGACCTGAGGCTCACTGGGTGTGGCCCAAAACAACAACAAAGAACAAATAAGTAGCTGACTATAGGGCTAAATAAGGAGAAATAATCAGAAACTGAAATTCTGGTTTTGGTTGCCTGTTTCTTTTTTTTTTTTCTCTTCTTATTACGCTACTTACTAGTTGTGTTCACTTGGTCTCAATGGTGGTGTGCCAAGAATAGTGGGGTGTTTTTGTACAAATTTTTGCCTAATAAAATCCTTTTCATATTAAAGAAGAAAAATATCAAGATGTAAGTCTCAGGAGTAATACTTTATCTGAATATTTTTGGTTACTCTCATTTATAAAATTTTAAATACCAGAGACTTTAGCTTTTTAATCAAAACTCACATTCTCTCCAGTTAACTCTCCTTGTCTGATCTTTCTCTTTCCTTTATGAAATTTTATATTCTTTCAATATTTCACATATGTCTCAAGACACAGTTCTTGAACAGTTTCTCAAATCCAATTGTACTTAATATCTCATGCTTATCTCATTCCCATCTAGTTATAGGACTTTAATATTGTATATATGCCAAGGACTCTAATTTCTATCCCCAGCTCAGACCTTTTCTTGAACTGTGTGTTTAAATATTAATTTGTCTAATGTCTATTTCTGCATGAATTTTTATAGCTCATCTCATACTTGAATTGTCTAAAGCTAAGCCTTTGATCCTCTATATCCCATCCTTATACATCACCTCCTAAACCCATTTCTCTGCTGTAGGTCTCTCGGTAAGTGCAGTACATTTTTCCAGTTGTTGAGACCCAAATCACAGGGACTCTTTTACACTCCTTAGTCAAATCCAGTTCCTCTTAATACACTTCACTTAATAGTAAATTTTGTCACTAATACCATCAATATATATCTGGAATCTAACCACTTATTACCTTTCCCACTGCAATTAATATTATCTAAACTTTCATTCTTTTCCCCCCCAGAATTATTCTGATGATCATGTATTTTCTCTATTCTTTACCCTTAATTCCTTTTAAGTCTATTTTTAACACCACAGACAATATTAACCCTTCAAAATGAAAATCAATCATAATATTCTTACTAGCATTCATAGTACAAATCAAGATCATCCAATGGCTTTTGAGGATCTTCATGTCCTCAGGTTCTCTATGATCACGGCTCTAACCACAGATTCTATAAGTTCCAACAACTGTTAAATTTTTGTTGCTCGAATACGTCAGGTCTCTCATACCCTGGGAGATTTTATATTTTCATGTCTTCTTTCAAATATTTAGATGAAGAAGTCCCCCCAATTCATTCAAGTCTTTACTATTGGAGTCTTCTCTGTTGAAGTCTTCCCTGAAATGTACTGAAAAACAAAATTCCCTTTATAATCTTAACCCCCATTTTCCTCTTTTATTTCTTAGCATTTATTACTATAAAAGTTTTCCCATTGTATGTCTCTTCACAGTAAGAAACCAATTTTCAAGGGTCATGTGTATATTTTCATTTTGATCATTGTTGTCTCAAGTTTTAAAAAACTAACAATCACATGATAGGAATTCAAAGTTTGTCACATGAGAAAAATGAATAAGAGATTTGAAGTTGTCTAATAAACACATTAATAGAAACCATAGTTCTGGAGATATGGTCTATATTTGAGTATGTATGAGTAAAGTACATTTATTTATATTATTTATTGAAATTAGGCCCAGCTATTAGAAAAGATAAAATCTTGTAGTTCATTGCCACCTGGATAGCAGTGAAAGATATGTTAAGCCAGTGAAATAAGCCAGAAGGAGACCAAGAAACACCAGATTATCTCATTCATCTGTGTTATATGGAGAAAGGAAAAAACAAGGGATTAGAGAGTATTTAATAAAACACTTGGCCTTGGATTGCAAAACTGAGACTTAGGAAAATGGCAGAACTGAGACTTGGGGAGGGCTGGTATTATGGGAGGGCATGAAGAAGCAGAATAAAAAAAATAAGGTCAATGGTTGAGCATCTAGGGCACATTATCGTGAGGTTAGCTATGTACACCAAAATTATATATGTTTTCAGGATGAAGATCATGTTTAAAACCTGTAATCACAATTCAAAAACCTTAAAAATACACATAAAACTATTATTAAATCAAAACAACAAAAGTTACAGTTTAACTGATGATCTTTCCCCACACCAAGATATACCTAATACAAAAAATAAAGAGTAAGTTTGGTCCCCTTCCAAACTTGAAAGCCACTTACACAAAGGGAAGCAATTTGATCTGATTCTGCAACTTTATGCTGCCAGATCCTATACCTATATCAAGCACTGGCTGGCTCTACTTCACTTCACTTTAACATCTGACCCAGGTGCATGCATTGTGGACTTAGAGACTCACTCACTCCCACAAAGTGAAGCCCTAAAATGCAATACTGCAGTTTTGAGCCACACCCCTGTCCCCAGGCTAGAGCTGGCCCTACTTCATGTCATTCCAAACTCTAAGTCCAAACCCCACAGGCACTACGGCTAAGAAATTATTTCATACATATCTTATATTGGGGATAGGTGTGCAGGTGCATTCCTAATAAAAAGACTTACATGTCAGTTAACTCAAGTGAGTTAACTAGCTGACAGTTTTGGAGGGGCATACTCAAACATAATTACACAATAAAGAAAATAACTTGAACAGCTGATGTAGTATCAGAAGTTGCTTGTTATTAACAACCTAGCAGATCCATTATCACGTAACTAGGAATATAAAACTCCATGATTAATATACACAGACTCAAAGCACAATGGAGAAATTAAGGAACTCAGATTCAAACAGATTGGGATAGAAACTCAGTCAAATATCCAAGCCCACCAAAATGCTTGAGCCTGGTTGATGAGGACTTTAAAATCAACACTCACTACACTGGTAACAGAGATTAAGCAAACACTTGCCAGTGAAATTAAGCAGTTACTAAATGAGAAATTCAGCCAACTCAAAGACAAACTTTTTCAGAAGATGAGAGACTCCATACAAATAAAAGTGTTGAATACACTAACAAGCCATGATAATAGAATATTACAGGGAGATAACCATTTAGATGAACTGGAAGGCACAATAAAGACTAACATTGACAAAAAAGTCAAAAAGAAACAAAATAATGGAAGAAAATGTAAGGTACTTAATGAAGAAGAGAGTTAGTATAATCTCCCAATTAAGTAATACCAGCGGTTAAGTAAAAGGGAATACAGAAGAAAGAGTGGTGAGAAAGATTATAGCCGAGAACTTTCCCACTCTCTGTAGGGAAGCAATCGCACAGACTCAAGAGGCCAAAAGTATAGCAAACAAAATAGACCCAAACAGAACAATACCATGACGAACAGTAATCAAACTTGCAAATACTAAAGAGAGGAGCAAACTTCTTAAAGCAGTCAGAGAGAAGGAAAACTTAAACACAAGAAAAATAGCATACAAATCACAACAGATATCTCATATGAAATGGTACATGTGAGAAAAGAGTGGAATGGCATATTCAAATTACTGGATGAAAGAAACTTTCAACTTAGAGACTACTACCCTGCATAACTTTCATTCAGATGGGAGGAAAGGATAAAACCATTCACATACAGACAAGAACTGCCGACATTTGTGATAACCAAACTGACCCTCAATGAACAATGAAAGACAACTTATAAAAACAAGCCATTGTAGAAGCCAAATCAAAATGGCAGCACAGCCTTTTATATCAATAATATCCCTGATTGTCAATGAATTCAACTCTCCCATTAAAAGACAGAGTGGTGTGTTGGATCAGAAAACAAAATCCATCTTTTCTGTCCACAGGAAACACATAAAATATCACAGGATAGATATAGGCTCAGAGTAAAAGGATGTAAAATAATTATAGAACCCAATGGAAAACAAAACATAAAAGTATCTGGGATAACCATACTTAGACCAAACTGCATTCAATCTAAAGAAAGTAATTAGAGACTGATATGGACACTACCTATTGATCAAGGGAATATTAGACCAAGATATACTAACTTTAATCAATATATACTCACCAGTTGTTGGGCCAGCAAGGTTTGTAAGGATTTTTCTCACAAACCTAGAGAAACACATGGATAGAACCATAATAATAGTGAGAGACTTTAATATCCCATGGTTACCTCTGGATAGATTCAGTAGACAGGATATCAGTAAAGAAACAATTGCCCTATAAGAGGAACTAGAAGAGCTGGGACTGATGAATTTATACAAGATCTTCCATCCTCAAAGAACTGAATACTCATTCTTCTTTAGTGAACACAGAACATTCTGCAGGAGAGATCCCATTTGGGTACATAAGTGTAACTTACATAAATTCACAAACATAAGGATCATACCAAGCATAACAGTGCCATGGAGATAAAAGTTAACTATAGAAAGAAGATGGGAAGAAAGTACATCACCTGGAGACTGAAATACATGTTGCTATATAACAGCCAGATCAAAGAGAAAATAAAGGAAGAAATAAAATGACTTCTTGATACTAATGATAATGAAGAAACAAGTTACCAAAATCTACGGGACATAGCAAAAACAGTACTTAGGGGGGAAACTCGGTGCAAATACAGGTGTTCACAAGGAAAAAAGAAAAGTTAATATCAACAACTTAAATACACACCTTAAGTGTCTGGATAACCAACAATAAAGGAATACAAATACTAGTAGAAGAAAAGAAAAAATTAAAACCAGAGCAGAAATCAACAATGTAGAAGTCAAAAAAGCAATACAAATAATCAATAAAACCAAGAGCTGATTCTTCAAAAGAATAATCAAGATAGACAAGCCATTGACTAGAATCACAAGGACAAGAATAGAAATTGGTCAAAGTATTTGGATCAAAAACAAAATGAAAAAATTACAACAGAAGCCCCCAAAATCCAAGACTCATGAAAACCTACTATGAATAATCCTACCCTTGTAAGCTGGAATGAACAGATTTCTATATACATGCAATTTCTCAGAACTGAAGGAGGAGGAAGTAGACAGCCAGAGCAGGACAAATACAAACAAAGAAATTAAAACAAAATTAAGAATCTCTTAAAGAATAAAAGTCCTCGCCCAGATGATTTTACAGGTGAGCTTTATTTAATGTTTAGAGAAGATTTACTGTTGTTGATCCTTAAGCTTTTACAAAATATTGAGGAAACAGGAATTCTTTCTAACAATTTCAATTAATCTAATATTACACTGATAGCCAAAGCTGGCAGAGATATTTCAAAAAAATAAAATTTCAGACCAATTTCCTAGATAAACATTGAGGCAAATTCCTCAAAAAAATCTAAGCAAACCAAATTCAACAGCACATAAAAAAATTATACACCATGATCAAGTGAGATTCATCCCAGGGATGCAAAAATGGTTTACTCTATGTAAATTAAAAATAATACACCATATCTGTAAAAGCAAAGATAAAAATCATATGATCATATGAATTACTGCAGAGAAAGCTTTTTTTTTTTTTTGGTACTCACTAAACTTTTATTTATTTTTTTTTAAATTTATTTATTTTTAATTAGAGAATCACCGTGAGGGTACAGTTACAGATTTATACACTTTTGTGCTTATACTTCCCTCATACAAAGTTTGGAACCCATCCCTTCACCAGTGCCCATTCTCCACCACCCATAAACCCAGTGTCCTTCCCACCCTCCCCAATCCCATCTCCCCCCCACCCCACCCTGCCACTGTGGCAAGGCATTCCCTTCTGTTTTCTCTCTCTAATTAGCTGTTGTGGTTTGCAATAAAGGTGTTGAGTGGCCGCTGTGCTCAGTCTCTAGCCCTCATTCAGCCCGCAACTCCCTTCCCCCACATGGCCTTCGACTACAATGTAGTTGGTGATCGCTTCTCTGAGTTGACCTTTCCCCGGAACGTGAGGCCAGCCTCGAAGCCATGGAGTCAACCTCCTGTACTTATTTCTACAGTTCTTGGGTGTTAGTCTCCCACTCTGTTATTCTATATACCATAGATGAGTGCAATCTTTCTATGTCTGTCTCTCTCTTTCTGACTCATTTCACTCAGCATGAAACTTTTCATGCCCATCCACTTGACTACAAAATTCTTGACCTCCTTTTTTCTAACAGCTGCATAGTATTCCATTGTATAGATGTACCAAAGTTTCCTCAACCAGTCATCCGTTCTGGGGCATTCGGGTTTTTTCCAGATTCTGGCTATTGTAAACAGTGCTGCGATGAACATACATGTGCAGATGTTGTTTCGATTGTACTTTTTTGCCTCTCTGGGATATATTCCCAGCAGTGGTATTGCTGGGTCAAATGGGAATTCAATATCTAATTTTTTGAGAGTCGTCCAAATTGTTTTCCAGAAGGGCTGAACCAGTCGGCATTCCCACCAGCAGTGAAGAAGGGTCCCTTTCTCCCCACATCCTCTCCAACAGCGGTTGCTTTTGTTCTTTTGGATGTGTGCTAGTCTCTGTGGTGTGAGGTGGTATCTCAAAGTTGTTTTGATCTGCATCTCTCTGATGATTAGTGATGCAGAGCACTTTTTCATGTGCCTTTTGGCCATTCGTATTTCTTCCTTGGTAAAGTTTCTGTTCATTTCTTCGCCCCATTTTTTGATGGGGTTGGATGTTTTCTTCTTGTAGAGTTCAACCAGTGCTTTATATACCATTGATATCAACCCCTTATCTGATGGGTATTGTGTAAATATCCTTTCCCATTCTGTGGATAGTCTTTGTATTCTGGTCACTGTATCTCTTGCGGTGCAGAAGCTTTTTAGTTTAATGTAGTCCCATTTGTTGATCTCTGTTTTTACTAGATTGCTTAGTTCCGTGTCACCTTTGAAGATACCTTTATCTTCAATATCGTGGAGGGTTTCGCCGACCTTGTCTTCAATGTACCTTATGGTTTGTGGTCTAATGTTGAGGTCTTTAATCCATTTTGATCTGACTTTTGTGCATGGTGTCAGGTCAAGGTCTAAACCCATTTTTTTGCATGTGGTTGTCCAGTTGTGCCAGCACCATTTGTTAAAGAGGCTTTCCTTGCTCCACTTCACATCTCTTGCTCCCTTATCAAAGATTAGATGGTCATACATTTGGGGTTGTCTGTAGGGATATTCCACCCTGTTCCATTGGTCTACGGCTCTGCCTTTGCTCTGCCTTTGTTCCAGTACCATGCTGTTTTAATTGTTACTGCTTTGTAGTAAAGTTTGAGGTTGGGGATGGTGATGCCTCCCATCATCTTTTTCCCAAGAATTGTTTTAGCTATCCTTGGACGTTTGTTATTCCATATGAATTTTAGGATTGCTTGATCCATTTCTTTGAAGAATGTCATGGGTATACTTATAGGGATCTCATTGAATCTGTATAATGCTTTAGGGAGTATTTCCATTTTGACAACATTGATTCTCCCTATCCACGAGCAGGGTATATGTTTCCATTTCCTCATGTCCTCTTTGATTTCATGGAGTAGCGTTATGTAGTTTTCTTTGTAAAGGTCTTTTACTTCCTTGGTTAAGCTGATTCCGAGGTACCTGATTTTCTGGGGCACGATTGTGAATGGGATTGCTTTTTTCATGTCCCTTTCCTCTGCCTCATTGTTTGCATATATGAAGGCCATGGATTTTTGGGTATTGATTTTGTAGCCTGCAACTTTACTGTATAAGTCTATTGTTTCTAAGAGTTTCTTAGTAGAGGTTTTAGGCTTCTCTAGATATAGTATCATGTCGTCTGCAAATAGTGAGAGTTTGATTTCTTCCCTTCCTATCTGGATGCCCTTAATCTCTTTTTCTTGTCTAATAGCTATCGCAAGTACTTCCAGTACTATATTGAAGAGGAGTGGTGAGAGTGGGCATCCTTGTCTTGTGCCTGATCTCAGAGGAAAGGCCCTTAGTTTTTCCCCGTTGAGGATAATGCTTGCCGTAGGCTTGTGATAGATGGCTTCGACTATCTTGAGGAAAGTTCCTCCAAACCCCATTTTGGCGAGGGTTTTCATCATGAAAGGATGTTGGATCTTGTCAAATGCTTTGCAGAGAAAGCTTTTAACAAAGCCCAACCCCATTTATCAAAACCTTAATAAAAATATAGGTTGAAATAACATTCCTCAAGATAGTAACAGTTACCTATAAGAAGCTCAGAGCATGTACTATTCTTTTTTTAACTTTTATTTTTATTTATTTCAATTTTAATTTTAATTTTATTTTATTTATTTATTTTTAATTTTATTTTATTGAATCACCATGTGGAAAATTACAATGCTTTCAGGCTTAAGTCTTAGTCATACAATGCTGAAAAAACCATCCCTTCACCAGTGCCCATATCCCACCACTGAAGACAAAAAAAAAAAAAAACAAACCACAGTACACCTCCCATCCCGCCCACCCCCGCACCACCCCCCCCGCCTTGTAACTGATAAATTTCACTTTACTTTCTATTTACTTTGGTTACATTCAATATTTCAACCAAACCTCACCATTATTATTAGGAGCACCTCACTAGAGTCAGACCTGTTGTGAAGAGAAATGAGGTCTGCGGCCGCACAGTTTTGTATTTCTGTACTTTAACAACTAAGTCCAGGGAGATTTCTTCCGAATATTCGATCATTGCAAGCTTGTAAACCCCATCTGTGGTCGTCATAATATGGTGGTCCCCACTCCCTTCATCCCCGGGAAGGGACAGGCGAGAGAGAGAAATACCTTTCCCCTCCCGGGGGGGCATGGGGTCACAGCTTAGTTCTCTGGCTGGAAACAATCTGCAAGGAGCAGTCCATGTTGTAGTTGGTTCAGCTGGGTCTGGATTCACGAGGGTGCAGCTGCGGAGGAGCTGCACGCGCGTGCGGCCCCCGGGGTCACATCTCGGCAGCAGTGGGAGGGGCCCCCGGGGTCACATCTCGGCAGCGGTGGGAGGGGCCGGTGACTCCCACCTTCCCAAGAGTACCCTCGAGCCCTTTTGCTGCAGTTTTTGTCGTAAAATCCCATCTGTGGTCATCATAATATGGCGGTCCCCACGCCCTTCATCCCTGGAAAGGGACAGGTGAGAGAGAGAAATACCTTTCCCCTCCCGGGCGGGCATGGGGAAATGCACTATTCTTAATGATGAAAAACTGAAAGCATTACCACTAAGATCAGTCATAAGACAAGGGTGCACACTGTCCTCACTCATATTCAACATTGTATCAGGAGTCTTGACAACAGAAATCAAGCAAGAAAAGGAAATCAAAGGTAATTTGACTTTCTCTTCCAAAAAGAAATTGGAAAGATAAAGTCAAATTATCTCTATTTGCAGATGATATGTTTATATATGTTGAATATCTTAAAAATGGTCACTCAAAATCTTCTACAAACAATAAACTAAATGGCCAGTACAAAGTAAAAACACAAAAATCTGTTGCATTCCTAAATACAAATAATGAATCAGAGGAGAAAAAAATGAGTCTATTACACTTAAAATAGTTTCCAAAAACATCAGGTGTCTAGAAATCAACTTAAAAATAGAGCTGAAAGATCTATATCATGAAAATTTAAAAACACTTAAGAAGAAAAATTAAGTCTTAGGAAATGGAAGAACTTTCCATGTTCATGGATTGGAAAAACAATATTGTGAAAATGACCATATTACCAAAAATACTGTATAGATTCAATGCAATCATTTTTCAAATTCAAACAACATTCTTCAAGGACTTAGAACAATTATTGAGATTTTGTGAAACAATAAAAATATCCCACACAGACAAAATTATAGAGAAAACCAAGAAACCAGAAGGCATCACTCTACCTAATTTGAATCTATATTATAAAGCTATATTGATAAAAACAGCATGGTATTTGAATAAATGAAGACTAGCTGACAAATGGGCCAGAATAGAATATATATATATATGTGTATATATATATATATATACGTATATATATATATATGTTATAATCCTTGGACCAAGTTGTTGAAATGGTGTTGAAATGGTGACTTGGAACAAAGACAACTCAACAAATGGAGTTGGGAGAACTGGATAACTGCATGCAATAAATTAAATCTGGATCCATATTCCACACTTTACACAAAAATCAAACAAAAGTTATCAAAAAGCTTGAGATCTGACCCTGAATCGACAAAGTGCATTCAGGGAAATATAGGCAGGGAAATATATGTAAAAAAGTATAAACCTAGACCTCAAAAGAGTCCTCAATGATATGATGATATTTGCAAAGGCTAGAGAATCAAAACTAAACTAATGGAACTACATCATAAGTGTCTATATGGAAAAGAAACATGAGCTAAAATTAAACAATATTTGAGTGGGAGAAAATATTCACACTCAAAACAACAGATAAAGGGTATACATCCAGGATCTATAAACTACTCACAAAGATCAACAAAAATAAATACAAGCCCCATCAAAAAATGGGGAGAGGAATTGAACAGATACTTCTCAGAAAAAAAACAATAGCCAACAAACACATTAAAAATGCTCATCATAAGTTATGTAAATTTGAATGAAGATGAGATAGCACCTTATACCAGTGCAAATGGCACATATCAAAAGTACTGGGAACAATCTCTGTTGTCAGGGGTGTGATGAAAAGAAAACCTCATCCACTGTTAGTGGGAATGTTGTATGTACAAGCCCTATGGAGGGTACTAAGTTAACTCGGAATTGAGCTCCCATATGATCCAGCAATTCCACATTTGGGTATCTACCACCAGAATATAAAAATATTTTATTTAAAAGAACATATGCATATTGTTATTCATTGAAACACTCAGTACAATAGCTAGAATTTGGAATTAACTTAGATGTTCAACAACAGATAAGTGGATCATGAAGATGTACATGTACATATATACACACATACACACAATGGAATACTACACTGCTGTAAGGAATGACAAAAACCTGAACTGTGTGGTAACATGTTAAATGAAATGAGGCAGATGAAGGATAAACAAAGGATATATCTCACACGTGGTATTTAGAACAACTAGATGACTTAATGCAAGGGGAAATGCCCTGATCTACCTTGGCCCCATTGAATAGAGGAGAAGGAAAGAAAGAACTGAGGAGAGGGGGAAAGAGACAGATGAGAAGCAATGGGGGCCAGCTCAGGAAAATCTGAACAAAGGTACTATTTAGGAATGATAGAACCAAATATCTAACTACAATCAACAATCAAGAAATCAAGAGATTTGAACATGTTCACAATCAATCTTAGAACAGTGCCTGTTAAGAGATCAGCAAGGTGGGGTGGGGGAGGTAGGGGGTGTATGGGAGGAAACTCAGGAACATTGGTGGAGGGATGCAATACTTTATGTCTAAAACTAAAATATGAATAACTTTGTAATAACAGTATTTTAGTTTTTAAACGTGGATAAAATAAAGTAGATAAATATGTAAAAGGTACACTTATTTATTTATTCATCTAGTCAGAGAAATATAAAGTTATCTATTTAATTTAACATCCCTTTATATCTAGTTAATCAACTTCCCTCACTTTTTGGTCCGAGTAAGCACTGATCTGATTTTTATGACTATGTTTTTTCATTTTATTAAATGTTTTTGAAGAATAACATACAATATGCAACATTTTGTGTGTGGTTTCTATTATATACCACAGTGCAGTTTCACTTTCATATGGTTCTGTGCAAATTCTATCCTTGGTACAATTTTTTCTTTCTTTTTTTTGGTATTTGCTTGTGAAATTCCCACACCATTTAGTAAAACAATTGCTATCCCAATATAACTTTTGTATAATTGAAAAATATCTTTTGTATATGTAAGTATGGTCTATTTATGAGCTTGCTCTCTTGTTATATTATTCTATATTCTTATTAGACCATTGTCAAACTTTTATAATATACAATTATTTTGATTAAGTCTTATAGCCATGTAAAAATTTAATTTGTATTGTTTTAATATTCAAATACTTTGCATTTCCATTTAAATTTTACATTCAGCTTTTAAATTTTTACAAAATGAACACAAACACATATGCTCATCCTGCTGAAAACTTGAATATGAATTGTATTTAATATTCAGTTCATTGTTCTTAGCAACAATAAAACTTGTTATTCCAAAATTTGTATCAGAAATATGTTGCAATTCTTAAGTCAGCACAGTTTATGACATATATTTTCAAATAGTTTAAAAGTTCATTGATAGTATATTAAATAATACTTCTTTTGAATTGCTTATTGCTAGGAAACAGATATAAAACTGATACTGTATAATTACTTTGAAAATTTCCATATTATTAATCTCATATAGCAGTCTAACTGCTATTTTTAAGTAATACCATATGCAAGTAAAACCAGCTTTTGTCCTTCATTCAATCAATCCTTTATTTTGTTTTATATTTAAATATGGTTAAAAATTAATTACATTTTGGGATGGAAAACTCAGTCTTCACTAGAAAGAATGATGTTATCTATAGATGTTTATATCACCTTTATAGCATTTTATAGCATTTTTATAATGCTTAGAACCTTTATTCTGGTATTAATTTTCTGGACTGGCTTTAATGAATTGGTACTCAATTTTTCAAATACTTCTTGGCAGCACGTTTTCAAATGACTAAGGTATTATTATTTATCATTAAATATTAATTTTCTCTAATTGCATTTTAAATATTGATCCAACCTTGCATTCATAGGTTTAATTTCATTTGATTGTAATGCATTACCCTATATAGATTTCTAGATTTAATTTACTAATATTACTTTAATGGTTTTGTATCACTGTTAATGAAAAAATATTGGTCTGCATTTTTCTTTCCTTGTCAAATCTTTGTCCACTTTGTTGTTAAGATAATCCTGACCTCATAAAATGAGTTTCTGAAAAAGCAAAATGAGAATGGAAGACTCCTTGTTCTCTAGGATTTCCTGGTTCTTGACTATTATGACCAGAGAATTGTGACACAGGAATGTATCAGCAGTCGCAGATGGAAAAATGACCAGACAGAAATGGGAGGATCGAAAGAAAAGTAGTGTGGCCTGAGCAATAGAACAGCAGGAACTGTGCCTGCCTTTCACATGGCTGACCTGGATTCAATCCCCAGAAAGCCCCCTTGGTCCCCTAAGAACCACCAGTAATGATCCCTGAGATCATAGAAATGAGTTAGCTTGAATGCTGCACAGTTGGGTTTAGACCCCTGCCCCTGCCCACTCAAAATCAAAAACAAAAGTAAGTTTACTGAAGCAATAATATAACCGCAATAAAGTGGGTAAGTTTTTACTGAGAAGAATAAATGATCCTATTTTCTTCTTTGTTTAGGATTATATACTTTGGCAGGGCAACCAGGGATTGGACCTCATTAAGTGGTGCTCAAAACTTCCTCCTGGCTCTGTGGTCAGGAATTATTCCGGCAGTGCTCACACCAGATGTGGTGCTGTGGATTGCACAGGAGCTGGCCTCATGCAAGAAGTGTTCCATCCTCTGGTCCTAGGAATTTAGATGTGGAAGATTATTTATTCTGCCAGGTACCCACTCATAGGACAACTTACTTAATTGCAAATGCTACTTTAGAGGGGAATTGCATTCCTGCTCTATGAAGTGATACACATGCATATTACAAAATGTTTGCCTCTAACTATTCAGCACCCCTGTTGAAAGTTCATATAGGTGTGAGGAGCATGGACTGTTAGGGAGAAAAATCTCTTCTGTTTGGTTTGGGTGATTTTAAACAAGCAGACTGTCAAGGTTTAGTTATCATATTGCAAATATTTGCAAATATTCATACATTTTTAAGGCATTCTTGAGCTTTTACATGCTCTGTGAGGCACAAATTCTTTTTGGATGCTTTCATCATGATCACTGCTTCTAATTCCTTGTCACGTTTTAGACATCATAGTCATTAATGGTCTCCATTAAGCTCATAAGCCTTACGTATTCAAGGACCTACATTTTAGGGCTCTCATTAGGAGCTCAGTTTTTATAAACTTGTAGTGATCAAGATTTCCTTTTGTTATTATCTTTTGTAGTTCTTTTTCTACTGAGACTCCTGCTTATTTTCAATTCCGAATTTATGCCCCTCTTTAACATTCTGGGTCAATTTATATAAACTAATACTATTTCTTATTGCAATGTTTAAATAGTATTCATTAATAAAGACAGCTAAGCACTGACTTTTATGTGTTATATGGCAGGAGTGGTAAAAACTATGATTTTTAACTACAAATTCAATATCTCTAATATATAGATATTTAAGTATATTTTTCTAGGATTGAATTTGATAATTTTTAGCTGTCAAAGAACTATTCCAATTTAACTAAATTTAAAACATTTTGTCATTTCTTTCAAATGCTACTTTATTTTTATGATCATATCTACAGAATTTACTTTTACTTGATATTTATTGTTTATATTAATAAACTTTTTATCCCCACCAAACTTTATGGTTTTTTATATTTCAAAATAATAAGGTTCTACTAGCAATAGTTTTGATTTTCATTGTTTTATTTTATTTTATTTTTGCTTTGTATTATTTCTTTCCTTATAATTTGATTACATTTTCTGATTTAATAAGATGAAAAATTAGATCAACAATTTTAAATCTCCTTTGCTCATGTTATGAGTAAATGTAATCCTGTTTTAAATATACACCATCAAATTTTAAGTATGTTTTAAATTCCATTACATTACTTTTTAAGGATATTTCAATTACTACAAAATAATCATATGTATGATAGACATTAATATTACAGTGATAATCATGCTGCAATATAAAAATGCCTGAAAAATGGGCCAGAGTAGTAATATAGAAGTTAAGTCATTTGCCTTGCATGTGGCCAACCCAACTCAATCCCAGACATCTCTGAGAATTGGCAGGGGTGATCTCTAAGCAGAGATTCAGGAGGAACTATGTTTGACCCCCAAATCAAAGGGGAATTAAAGCATGGATTATCTTAAATTTACTTACCTGTCAGTTGTATCACAATTAAATTGATAAATCAAATTTCATGTGATGGCATCCTTCGCTCACATATTATTTTAAATTGTTGCATTTAATATGAAAATAAAAGTGTCAATGAAATAAAAAAAAAAACACTTTAGGCCATCAGTGATAACTGGAGCAATGACCAATTTTCTCTCATTTCCTGCAACTGAAAACTTGTGGCTTGTGGCAGAGATTGTTCTCCAGGAAGGGAAGCCATGCAAGCGGGGCGTCTCACCCATCTATTTTGTAGCTAAGTGTTAGAATAATGAGTCACAGCTTTTGAAAGTTTCTATTTTAAGCAGTTTTCTTTGCTGGGAGGGGAAGGCAAAAAGATAGTGCAGGTGTACAGGTACATGTTTTGGAAGTTGTCAATTGCTGTTTGATCCCCTGCACTGCATGTGGCTCCCCCAAACACTGGTAGGAGTGAAACCTTACTATGGAGCCATAGTGAGCCCTGAACACAGCTAAGCGTGGCCCAAAACATACAAAATATTAAAATTCAGAAAAAGGAGCTCATTTTCCAAAATTCTGTCATTTATACTTAAAACATAAGTGCACTGAGTACTCTAGGAAGAAAAGAGACTGCATAAGAAAAATGATGGGAAAATGGGATGAGAGATCATGTGCCAAGTTGGTAAATCAGAAGTTACTTTGCTTTCCTTCTAAGAAACACATTAACACTTAGGCAGAAAGGATATCTCCAACCACCACTTGGAGCATATCTACACCTCAGAGAATATCACAGACTGTGCTAGAAGGGAAACTGAGAATATTCTCATCGATTTAATAAAAGTTAGATGGAGAATAATGCATGGAGACAGCAATCTCAGGGAAGAACTAGACGGCAAGCCTCTAGACCAATCAGCATCTCTGAAGATTGGGAAGTGAAATAGTATGGATTCAAATGCCCTTCATTCATATAAAAGCTGCAGTGAAGAAACTGGTACATATATAGTACAGTCCCCTAGCAAGCATGACTACATGACAAGTGCTCTTGATTATACTCCGTTTCCACATCTAAGAGCTCATATTGACCTAGTGAAGTATGCTGGTAGACAGATTGTTGAATCTCAGATAGTTACCTAGAAAAAAATAGGCCAGCAGTGCCACAAAGATGGACTAATGCCCACCAACCCCCAATCTCAATATTCCACAGAGGTTTGAATGTGAAAATATTGTTCCTCTTTGTTCCTCTCCCCATCTTGATGACACAACTAATCCTGACATCAATATTAACTGACATCAATAACTAAAAATCAACGAGAAGATATAGTCACAGCACCACCTGCTAGAAATATAACTTAAACAGTTTAATTCCCTATGTTGTTGATTTAGATTGTTTTTTGTTTTTCGCTTTTTTGCTTTTATCTGGGGATTGCACCAGATATTTCTCAGAGATTGCTCCTGGCTTTGCATTAAGGGATCACACTGGCAGTCTCTAGGAACCATATGTGTTACTGATTATCGAACCCCAGCATGCAAGGCAGGCACCCTACCCAGTGTACAATCTCTCTGATCCACAGATTGTCATTTAAAATATAAATTCAAAATAGCAAAATGGGAAAACAAAGTTAATCTAACACAAGACAACTTGGGGCCTTAAAGGGATATAGTATCACAAGGGGAGAACAACTTTTCCATATACAACTTCAAAAACATGAGTCTGTCTGTACCTCTCTTTTTATCTCTTATTCTCCCTCTCATTCTATACTTTCTTCGCTTTATCTCCTATTATATTTTTAATCTTTGTTTCTTTTAATTAGTATTGTATGATGCAGAAAATTTGGGTATCCTCTCTTTAAAACTTTGCTGAGGGCTAACTATGACTACATAAATCATGGTACTTCACTTTAAGCTTTAATGAGATGCTTATTTTATGTACTATAATAGCTGCTAGAAAATGATAAATTATCTTCTAGGCTGAGGTTCAGTTATACTTTTGCTACTGGCAGTAATAGTGCCTAGCATTTAATAAGAAGAAATATATCAAATTATAATAAGCAAATAATGACTCAATTAATGAAAACTTTCAAAACATGTATTCTTATTGGAAAAAGTCTACAGACAGAAAATATAAAAATGCAGAGTATAAAACAATTTACAAAGTAGTCTTATTCTACTCTTACAACTCTAAAGTTTGAAAACAAAGAGACTATGGCTAAATATACAAAAGTTAAGCTAAGGGCTCCTGTTATAAGGGTCTCCATTTTATTTCCCCTCAAAGTCTCCCAGCTTTTCAGTGGGAAGAGGAACTCACCAGCCCTGATCATTTCTCTAAAACCATAAGAAACCACTAACCAATTTACTTTGCTTCTGTTTCATGCTTTGCTGACCATGGATCTTACCCATTGTGTCCATTGTCTAGCTAAGATGTGGTTTGGCCTTCATAGACTGGTCCCTTGCTGTCTTTGAAGGAGCACATTTTCTGGAATGCTAGTTCCTTGGTGGTTGCAGGCTTCTGTCATAATGACTCCTAATTCAGACTGAGTCTGGCGCTCATCTGTTTCTCCTGAAACTCCTTTACAATTCCCTTATATCTATCTTGGTTTGGGAATTACACTTAGGGGTGTTTAGTGCTTACTCCTGGCTCAGCATTCAGGGGTTACTGTGGTCATTCTCAGTGGTCATACTGTGGAACACTTGGGAGTTGCTGAGGATAGAAATTGGGTTGACCAGGTGCAAGACAAATTCCCTATGTGATGCTCTATCACTTAGTCTTGAAAAGTAATATATAGCAATAAAGCTGAGATTCTTTGTAAATTATGTTTAGTCCTTACAAATTCTACAAAGTTCAGAAATAAGAAAGCTACAAACAGAAGTGTCACTAATAAAGGACTCAGTAGATGAAATTAAAAAATTTGAGTGGGTGTTCTCAACAGTAGAATGAATACAACCGAAGACAGACTCAGTGAGCTTGAAGATGAGCTGCAGAAAGCATACAGGCAACAACATACAATGAGACTTTTCCTCAAAATAGGCTGCAAGGTGAGTTAAAGACTTAGGGAATGAATTCAAAGGAACAACATAAGAATCATCAGAATACCAGAAGGAAAGTGAGGCAACCCCAAAGAAAAGACAACAGTTAAATATATCATTGCTGGAAAGTTCCCAGAGCTGAATAATGAAGGCATCTAGATCCAAGGAGCCCTAAGGGGACCAGCTAAAAGAGGACCTAATAAAAAGACTGCAAGACATAACATAATCAGAATGATGGATACCATGGATAGAGACACAATACTGCAAGCAGCAAGGTCAAAGAAGGAAAACACATACAAAGGAGCATCCATTTGATTTACTGCAGACTTATCAGAGAAAACCTTCTAACTAAGCCTGAAGACAATGGTGGACTATAGTGAAAAAACTCAATGAAATAAAAGATTCACCAAAAATACTTTAACCGTCTAAATTCTCACTCAAACTCGAAAGGACGATTCACTATTTCATGGATAAGCAATAGCTCAGGGACCTCATAGACTCAAAACCAACCTTAGAAGAAGGACTAAAGGGACTGGAGCAATAGCACAATGAGTAGGGTATTTGCTTTGCATGTGGTTGACACGGCTCCAATTCCCAGCATCCCATATGTTCCTCCAAGCACCACCAGGAGTAATTCCTGAGTGCAGAGCCAGGAGTAAACCCTGAGAATCACTGAATGTGATCCAAAAAAGAAAAAAAAATGGACTAAAGGGACTATTATAAGACTAGAATAAACCACCCTACAACCACAACAAACCTCTACAGAAAGATGGCACAAAACTCCATGACAATAATCTCTCTAAATATCAATAGTTTAAATGCACCAATTAAGAGACACAGTGGCAAAATGGACTCAGAAATTTAATCCAACATTTGGCTACCTACAAGCAGCCAGAGCAAAGACAGATTCATAGTCATAGGATGGAAAATAATCCTTCAAGCAAACATCTCCCTCAAAAAAGCCAGGATGGCCATACTAGTATCCAACAACATAGATTTCATGTTGAAAAAGATTAGAAAGGACAGCAAAGGTCATTTTTTAAGCGATAGCACAGTGGTTGGGCGTTCGCCTTTCACTCAACCTACCCGAGTTCAATTCCTCTGCCCGTCTTGGAGAGCCTGGCAAGCTACCGAGAGTACCAAGCCCGAGCAGCAGAGCCTGGCAAGCTACCCTGTGCATATTGGATATGCCAAAAAAGTAACAATAAGTCTCTCAATGAGAGACGTTACTGGTGCCCGCTCGAACAAATCGATGAGCAATGGGATGACAGTGATATGTACACCAGGAAGAACTCACTCTCCTATAAAGGACCAGCTAAATACTTAAAACAACTGCTAATAGACTTCAAGGAAGACACTGGTAGCAAAACAATAGTACCTGGAGACTTAAACACCATCTAATCACCTCTGAATAGGTCAACACGATTAAAATTCAGCAAGGAAGTACTGGCTTCAAAGGAAGAAATAGAAGAGAGAGGGCTAATAGATGTATACAGGGCCTTCTATCCCCCAAAATCAAATACGCATTTTTTTCCATTGCACACAGAACATTTTCCAAGATAGACAACATGTTGGATCACAAAACATACCTCAATAGAATTAAGAAAATAGAAATTATATCAAATATCTTTTGAGAACACGATGCACTGAAGATAGAAGTTAATCACAGATGTGGAGAATCCAATCAAACACCCAAAAACTAAATAACTCAATGTTGAACAATGAGTGGGTCAGGGAGGAAATCAAGGAAGAAATAAAAAGAGACCTGGAAACAAATGAAAAGGAATATATGAGCTACCAGAACCTATGGGACACAACTAAAGCAGTGTTAAGGGGAAAATTTATAGCCCTGCAAGCATTTCTCAGAAAGGAAGAAAGGGCTCACATAAATAACCTAACGTTACAGCTCAAGATCTTAAAAAAGGACCAGCAAAAAGAGCCCAAACCAGGCAGAAGAAAAAAAAAACTTATAGCAGAAATAAATGACATGAAAACCAAAAAAAAAAAAAAACCAATATGATCAATGAAACCTATAGCTGGTTCTTTGAGAAAATAAACAATATTGATAAACCACCACCAAGACTCACAAAGAAAGAGAGGGAACCCTAATAAACTGAATCAGAAATTAAAAGGGGGACATCACAACAGAAACCAAAGAAACTAAAAAGATCATCAGAGATTACTTTGAAAGTCTGTATGCCACAAAACAAGAGAACCTAGAAGAAATGGATAAATTCCTGAATTCCAATAACCTCCCAAGGCTGAACCCAGAAAATTTGGAATAACTGAATAGACCTGTTACCATCAAGGAAATTGAAACTGTAAACAAAAGTCTTCCCAAAAAGAAAGCTCAGGTCCAGATGGATTCTTCCAAACATTTAAAGAATACTGATTGCCAGTTATTCTCAAGATTTTCCATGAAATTGAAAAAAACAGAAATTCTCCTAAAAAGTTTCTATGAGGCATACATCACCCTAATGCCCAAAGCAAACAGAGATACCATAAAAAAAGAAAATCACAGGCCGATATCCCTAATGAACACAAATGAAAGATACTCAACAAAATATTAGCAAATAGAACCCAACAACTCATCAAAAATATCATACACCACGACCAAGTGGGATTCATCCTAGGGATGCAAGGATGGTTTACCATTCACAAGTCAGTCAACATAATCCACCATATCAATAAAAGAACAGATAAAAACCATATGATCATATCAATAGACACAGAGAAAGCATTTCACAAGATCCAACACCCGTTTATGATGAAAACTTTCACCAAAACGGATATTGACGGAACTTTCCTCAATATAGCCAAAGCCACCTGCTATAAACCTATGACAAGCATTATCCTTAATGGGGGAAAAACTAAGAACCTTCCCTCTAAGGTTAAGGACAAGACAAGGATGCCCACTCTCACCAATTCTATTCAATATAGTACCGGAGGTACTAGCAATAGCAGTTAGGCAAGAGAAATATATTAAGGACATCCAGATAGGAAAGGAAGAGATCAAGCTCTCACTATTTGTAGGTGACATGATCCTATATTTAGAGAACCCTAAGGCTTCTACCAAGAAACTCCTAGAAAAAATAGGCTTGCATAGTAAAGTCTCAGACTATAAAATCAATACGCAAAGTCCGTGGCTTTCCTATATGCAAATAATGAGGGAGAAAAAAGTGATATGAAAAAAGCAATTCCATTCACAGTCATGCCTCAGAAAACCAAATACCTTAGAATTAACTTAACTAAGGAGGTAAAGGACCGTACAAAATGCTACTTCAAGAAATAAAAGAGGACAGGTGGAAATGGAAACACAAACCCTGTCCTGAGAACAGACCACTGGTTAAAGAAACTTTGTTACATCTACACAATTGAATACTAAACAGCTTTTAGAAAAGATGAAGTCATAAAATTTGTATATAAGTGGTGGACATGGAGAGTATCATTTTAAGTGAAATGAGTCAGAGAGGAACAGACATAGAAGGACTGCACTCATTTGTGGAATATAAAGTAACATAATGGGAGACTAACACCCAAGGACAGTAAAAGTAAGGGCCAGGAGGATCACTCCATGGCTTGGAAGCTGGCCTCACATGCTGTGGAAAAAGGCAGCTGAGATAGAGAAGGGACCACTAAGTAAGTGATGCTTGGAGGGCTCACTCAGGATCGGAGATGTGCGCTGAAAGTAGTCAATGGACCAAACGTGATGACCACTTAGTACCCATATTGCGAACTATAAGACCCAAAAGGAGAGAGCGAGTAAAAGAGAATGTGCCTGCCACAGGGTGGAGGTTGGAGGGAGGGATATGGGAACATTGGTGGTGGAGAATGGGCACTGGTGGAAGGATGGGTACTCTATCATTGTATGACTGGAACATAATCACGAAAATTTGTAAGTCTGTAATTGTACCTCACGGTGATTCATTAAAAATAATTTTTTTAAATAAATAAAAAAATTAAAAAGAGAAAAACTTATTACTATAAGACAATGAAAACAATCTAAAAAAGTTTTATTTCTCTTGAAGTACACATGGAAAGTTGGAGTATATTAAGTGATTTATTTGCAACAAAAATTAAAATATTGGTGATTTTGTGGAAAAGTGGGATTAAAAATCTTCTATCACATTTTGGCAGATATAATTTTTTTGAAATGTCTAGAATATAATGTTATACAACTGAAACCTAAATAATTGTACAACCCACTACATCAATTAAAATATTTTTCAGCAAAATCAATAAACAACATGAAGTATCTCTTTAAAATCTCAACCAGGGCTGGAGCTATAGCACAGTGGGTAGGGCGTTTGCCTTGCACACGGCCGACCCGGGTTCGATCTCCGGCATCCCATATGGTCCTCCACGCACCGCCAGGAGTAATTCCTGAGTGCAAAGCCAGGAGTAACCTCTGAGCATCGCTGGGTGTGACCCAAAAAGAAAAAAAATTAAATAAAATCTCAACCAGGTGTGGGAGAAATAGTATAGGGTAGAACACTTCCCTTGCACTTTTCTAATTCAGGTTAAATCCCTGGCATCTCATTTGGCTCTGTATGCAGAGCCATGAGTAACCCCTGGCCCCAAAATGCAAACACAAAAAATCAACTGTCCCCGCCTCAAAAACAAACAAGCAAAACCCAGAAAACAAACTTTATAAAGAATTTCAATTATTTTGTCCAAACACTATTCAACTGAAGAACTCAATGTTTATTTCATGTAAATATAAATAGAAACAGATGACATCTTAAAGCAAATAAAAACAGATTAATAGATGGATTGATATGTAGGTTGTTGGGTAGATGCCTGCAAAGATATCATTTTTGAATAAATACCTGTTTTTGGCCACTAATTCCCAAAACTTGGAGCTAAAGGATTATCTCACCAAGATTATGTAGTCATTTTATTTTAGGGTATGACCATTAGGTCAGAAATATTTGAATGACATGGTAAATTATTTACAAAAAAATGAACTCTTTCAGTGATTTAATAATAGTGTAATAATAGACAAAAATATTACAAAATTGTGATTACCAAATCTATTGTGTAATCACATAAATTTATGAATTTATGTAGCCATTCACATTTGATGTTTAATATTAAACAGATTTTACTGGGGCATTTTTAGAGCCTTAATTGATAATATACCTATGAATATAAAAGAGACATTTAATATGCAGCATATTTATTTTCTAACTTACTTGAATATGGAATCTTTTTCTTTGTATAAGACAAATTGGGACTGTTATTTTGGAAAAGAATGGTGCTAATAAGTTTTGCACAGCTTATGAACTAGAGCAATTAATCTTGTAACCACACTGGAATTTCAGTGGCTTGATGCAAGATTTGTTTCGAACTTAGATCACAGTCCAAAATAAGATTGAGTTGATCTATAGCAGGAATCCCTAAATTTATTTGGCTTACTTGCTCCTTTCAGAAACAAAATTACTGAGTGCTCCTGAAAAAATACATTCTTTAAGGAATTTCACAGTATGTCCCCCACCCCCTGCGCCTGTCCCCCATCCAATACTCCTGAGGTTAGTACTACCACCCGTCTATTGTTCAAGTGCATGCCCACAAGGAGTGAAGAATTACGCACTATAAGAAATACTGCTCTATAGATATCTTGCTTTCAATAATGACACTAGATAAAATCTTTCCTTTCCTAAGTTTCTGCAACTCCTTCATGAATTCTGGGGTTCTTTGTTGGATTTCACTCACCTGTGCAACTGGCAGAAAATTAAAAAGCATGTGTAATTATAAGAACATCTAATAACTAAAAATAAGTCTAATCTTTCACAGCTAACACTGAGGAAATTGGAGCTAATTCTCTTTCCCTTAAGCATAAACCAGAATCCAAGACTTGCTTTTTTAAAATGAATGGGAAAGAAGAGATGGTGTGTGACTTTGAAACTAGGTTGTAAAAGGGCATAAGCATCATTCTTGCTTTTAGCTCTTCTTGAATTACTTTCTCTGGAAAGATTCAAGTGTCATATTATGAGCATAAGACTAACTTTTCAGGAACGTGATCTATGCAGTCTCACACTCAGAAAGTCTCACCCTTGTTTTAATATTCAGTAGCTTTCATGTTAAAATTATGCATTTTTTAAAGAATAAGATTTTTTATATTTTACTGAGTTCCATAAATTATGTAGTCATGTCTGCATGCAGATACTCAAGCAGTTTTATGGAAAGGGTCATGTGTAATGAACTATGGCTTCCTACCAGTGATCAGTTAGGGACTGAATAGTGCTACTAGAATGGTGTGATTTAACTCTTAGAACTAACTTCCATAGCCAAAGTCCATCCTTCTAACCCTGCTGACAACTTGACTACAACCTCATGAGTTTTTTTGTAAGAAGCACCCAATTAAGCCACTTCTAAATTTCTCACCCATAAAAAAGTGAGATTTAAAAAAAAATTTAAGCCACTACATTTTCCAGTAATTTTATGCTACAATAGATAACAAAATAGAAAGATTTTAAAGACTCATCTTAAAATAAGAATTCCCTTTAAACCACATCCCATTAACTAGTTTTCACAGTTGGATTCAACCAGCTGTGAACAAAGGTGAAAACTTAGTTACTTTTCGTGCCATGACAGTCAAGATTGAAGAACATAGAGTTCATCCTTAGATGTAGCCTGCTAAAAAATCTTAGTCCTCACAATTTAAATAGGAGGATGACAAAGGTATATGAAACGGGAAAAGAAAGCCAGTATAAAATATAAAGGTCAAGATCTTAAAGGTAATTGTGGCTGTAATACAAATATTATATGAATTTTAGCTAAAATAACTTTTTCAGAGAAAAAGTATTCTATAAAAATTTTATCAAAGCTTAAATACATGATCAGTAGCACTATATTGAAATAATCATTAAATTTTTGTAGTGAGATCTTCATTCCTTTCCTTATTTTATTGTTGGTCATTAAATTGGAATAGGTTACACAATCCAGGTCCTTCATGTTTGGCAAGATTATGTACGTGGTATAAGATTGGTCATATAGCTAACACTAATAACTCAGAAAACGTTGAATATAATTTTATTTATTTTTGCTTTGAAGACACAGTACTGTTCAGGCTTGCTTCTGACTGCACTCAGGGATCATTCTTGGTGAGTTCAGGTGACCATGTGGGGTACTAGAGTTCAAACCTGAGTCTGCTGGGTACAAGGCAAGCACCTTACCTACTATACTGTCTCTCTGGCCCTTAAGTATAAATTTTTTAGAACTAAATGATTGTTATAGGGAGATGCTTTAACATTAAAGCACCTGATTTACAGGTCTGAAGCTGCAAATTCAATCTCTAGAACTGCATCAATTCACGAAGTGCAATCCTTAACAATGTCATTGTGATTCCTGGTATTACAATTTTGCCATCTTTGGTGCACTCAGACATTACTAACAATAAAAACAAAGAGATAGAAAGGGGTGGGTCAAATATTGATACCAGATAATAAGTACTGACAGATGAGTGAATTGATAAATTAAAGTTTTTCATATAAACAGTAAAATCGTTTTTTAGATGTTCAAAGATATATATTACTTTCAACAAATAGTCATTAAAATATAAAACACTATCACAATATGGAATAAATCCAAATTCACATCTACAGGTGATTTGATAAAATAGTATTTTAGGGAAAATACTACTTGGTTATTTGAAAAACTGAAATCTTGCCTTTTCAAAAAGATGGATGGAAGTTCCGGAGCTGCTGAGCGCGAAACGGATCCTCTGCTCCTAAAGACTTTGATTCCAGAGGTCTTCTAACTCATTGTGGCACCCAGAGCAGCTTCTTACAGCATTGCATTGGGACTGTGAATTGAGCTAAAATACCAGAAATCTAAAACCACACGGCTGCTACAACTCATAGAGTCTTCATTCTCAGCAATGAAAAGAAATTATTAAATGATGCCTTTTCAGCAGAGCTGATTGTTGAGGGAAATTCCAAGCAATAATAGTGAGTCCTATATTGAAATATTGAATGTATTCAAAGTATAAAGAGAATAAAGTGAAGATCATCAGCTACTTAGGTGGGGGCTGGGTGGGAGGGGGGTATTTTGGGGTTTCTGGTGGTGGGACATATGCACTGGTGAAGGGATTGGGGTTCTATCATTATATGACTGAGACTTAAACCTGAAAGCTTTGTATTTTCTTTTCACGATGATTCAATAAAATAAAAACTTAATAAAAAAAAAGATGGATGGAACTTGAGATGATTTCACAAAGAAAAATTAGATACAAACTGAAAGAAAATCATCAGATATCTCTCATATTATATATAAATATCCAAACAGATAAACTGAAAAATTATAGCAGAAATAACTCAAGATTCTTTGAAGATATGGTGGTGACCAGAGCGAAAGGGGAGAAGTCAGGAGGTAAGGGTAATTGGGGCAATTAATCATGGGACTGATACTAACAATTTGGTCAGAGGAAGAAATAGTCAGGCCTATTTATGTATAGAAGTATGAAGCTATACTGCCCATTTTTTATTGTAAACCTAATGCAAATAAGATTATTATATTTAAAATATATATTTATTAATTAATATGAACTGGATATATGCCAGTGTGTATAGTTGTGTAGGTAGAAGAATATTGCATTTCTTTTGATTAAGGTGTTTATAGACTACACAGAAAACATTATGACAATGAGCATGAGTTCATATGAGTTCATAATTTCTTCTAATGAAGGAATTAGAAATCATAGAATATAAAAGATTCTTAGGGAACTATACAAAATGTAGCTAACAGATTCCAATTCTACATAGGGTTTATAGACATTTCATCCAAAGAAGTAATATTTAAACCATAGATTAAATGTGGAATATCTGTTCTCAAATCTAAGAATGTATCAGAGACAGATAATGGTACATTTGGAATTACTTTAAGTAAAGAGGATCATTGAATAGAAAAACACCTATAGACCAACACAAGGAATTCAGAATATTAGCAATAAAGGTAACTTTGACAACTAATTATAAAACCAAACTGACTAAATATGTAAGTCAAAATAGGAAGAGGATGACAGAGAAAAATAGAAAATTTCAAGAAAGAACAATAACAGATTTCAAGTAGTCCACTTGGTAGAGTGGGCATCTAAAAATAGACAACAGAAATTATTGCATATTAATTACTACAGAAACTGACAACAAGTGAAAATTCTAGTTGTGATGAACGGGGGTTCATTGCAGAACTTGAAGAGGTACATATTAGGTCAGGAGTCAAAATATTCATGAATAATGCTGAAAAAGTCAGCATAAAAAAGGGTGGTGCCAACATCCCAAAAATTGTTTATGTATTTTGTTCTTACTCAGAAAGAAATTACTTTAAAATAATGTGGAGGCACTAGATTCTGACTCTGTGATCACCAATCTCTTCTTCCAAGTGCATACAAGTAAGTTTGAACCATCTTCCAACCTTGAGGTATGTAGGATAAAGGAGTTTTAACAACCTTCATCAAAGAAGTCATCATTTCTAAATCTGCCCTTTGAGTGTTAGTAGTAAGCAGTGTAACACTGTCGCCCCATTGTTCATCCATTTGCTGGAGCAGGCACCAGTAATGTTTCCATTATGAGACTTGTTATTACTGTTTTTGGCATATCAAATATGCCATGGGGAGCTTGCCAGGCTCTTCCTTGTGGGCAAGATATTCTTGGTAGCTTTCTGGGCTCTCCAAAAGGGACAGAGGAATTGAGCCCTGGTTGGCCCTGTGCAAGGCAAACGCCCTACCTGCTGTGCTATTGTTCCAGTCCATTTGTAGTAAAAGGGGATCAATTCAATATTTACAAAACTCTCCCAATTCCTAGATGAGTTAACACCAGATATAAATGTCAATAAAAAGGTTCCATTTAAATTAAAAACAGGATATGAGGTCGTGTGGCCACAATAGTGGCCACAAGGCTTCAAGCAATAATAGAGTTTTTTGTTGAAATATTGAATATAATCAAAGTAAAGAGAAAGTAAAGTGAAATTTATCAGCTACACACGTGAGGTGGAGGCTGGGGGGGCGAGGGTGAGGTGGAGGTGAGGTTTACAGTGGTTCTTGGTGGTGGAATATGTGCACTGGTGAAGGGATGGGTGTTCGAGCATTGTGTAACAGACAAGCCTGAAAGCTTTGTTACTTTCCACATGGTGATTCAATAAAAATTAATTAATTTATTGATTAATTAAAAATAGGAGCAAAGAAAGAGTAAAATATTGAAAACATATGCAGAAGTTTTAAAATGTGTGCAGATAAGTACATAATAATTAGAATACACACAAATTGTTAACATTGGGAATGTTTTTGGGTTTTTACTTTGTATTACTTTAGTTTTGGGGCCACACCTAGCACTACTCAGAGTCTAGTCAGGGATCATCCTGGCAGGGTTCAGGGAAGTATATGTGGTGTCTGGAATAGAACTTGGGTCAGCCATGTTCTATTGTAAAGTAGGTATCCTACCAGATATACTATGGCACTCCCCTATTCTTTGGACAGTTGCTTCAGCCCCACATAGAAATGTTTTGTAAAGGAGGGAGCATGTAAAAAAAGAAGCTTGTGGGGGCCAGAAAAATAGAGAGTAGGTAGGCATTTCCTCAGCTTTTACAAACAAAGTTCAGTCCTTGTCTTAAAATATGGTTCCCAGCCCTGCCAGGAACAAGTCCAGAGAAACGCTGAATACCAAAATTAAAAGAAAAAGAAAAAAATGCTATTTGTGTATACATTTATTACTCTCTCAATGCTAACTCAGTTAAATTCTTTTAGAAGCTAACAAAATGACTAAATACATATTAGCTCTTGTTCTGATATATGATGTTCTTATAAAAATATACAAAAAATGTACACGAGATATTTTGACACAAGGCAATTAATATGTGTATCTTGTACATAAAATTTGTACAAGAATATGCAGAGGTTTCCAAAAGTTATGAGACTTTTATGTTAAAAAAGATAATATGTTAACATTTTCTAAAAGAAATATAAAATTCTGTTGAGTCAAAGAATATAAATATCTCACTACCTTGATGTGTACTGCATCCTAAATTCCAGAGTCTCCAAGATTTTTTTTTTTATTTTTGGGCCACACCCAGTGATGCTCAGGGGTTACTCCTGGTTTTACACTCAGGAATTGTTTGGGAGACCATATGGGATGCCGGGGATCGGACCCGGGTCAGCCGTGTGCAAGGCAAACACCCTACCCTCTGTGCTATTGCTCCGGCCCCTCCAAGATCTTAATGGAATATATGTACATAGACATTCAAAGCACAACCCTATTAAAAGCACTTTACAAACAAAGCAATTATACATTTAGTTTAATTACTCAAGCATTTAAATAATACAGAATTTTTTTTACCAAACTATTCTTCAGAGGATAAATTGTTTTGTACCAAGAAGAAACGTAAATTCTCCCACTAATAGGAACATTCCATTCTTCTCTACAACTTTGAGAGCTTTCAGGCGGTGAAACTCTTTTAGAGTGCCCTCAGTAAATAACCATTATCTCTTTAAACTGATACCAAAGGACATGATAAATTAGCAAAAAATGTGGGTTTGTGTTGGGTAATACAAGCAAGTTAGCAAAACAAAGAATTGCTAGGTCAAAGGCAGCTAACTGGGATTGTGAGGAGTGCGTATTAGAAGGCTGAAAGAAGATAACCCCAAAGATAGCAGAATAGAAGGTTCGAATTTAGGACACAGTAAGCAATTAATTGCCCCCAAAATGTACATGGCTACTATATACAGTGTAGTATATCCAAGTATACACAAATGCATACTCTTAGCAGAGACAGATGAGAGGAAAGGGTGAGGAACAGGTAGCTTTCCAAGACTGCAGTAATCCAGGACTTTAAGAAGTCACAGTGATGTAGAAACAGTTCTCCCTGGTTCCTTTCCAAAACATATGGATTGATAACATATAAAGTCTTCCTCCCTCGATTTCCACCACACATATGGTGAAAACTGTGACATGTTTGAAATTGAAGAGACTATGGAAATAAATTCCTCTACTAAATTTTCTAAGCTCTTGGAGACTCAGGGAAAGAAAATAGATTTTGTTGTTGTTGTTGTTGTTGTTTAAAGGTAATTAAAAAAATTATAGACTAAAGCATTGTGCTATGGTCTCTGCTTATCATTGCTTTGACTATCTTAGTCACACCTAAGTGATTTATTGTCAGTGTGTTTAATTGCTTGTTTCCCTTACTTCAATCAGATATTGGCGTCCCTTTTAGAGTTGTTCTGGTGTTTTTGACATTGGCTGTTTTGCTCCTGTGTTTCTAAACACCAGGATCATGGATCATATGAGTAACTAGGGTTCCTGCTGCTTTATTTTAAATTTCATTTGTGGAGGTGTTTTATAGTCTTGCTGTTCTTGTTTTTTAATCCTTCCTGTCTCACCTCATTATGTTCAAATAAACCCATCTGTTTAATGAGTGCTTATAGTACAGAATGGATTTCTGACAGTTCAAACCTGTTTCATCATGTAACAGCAAAAAATAAGATCAAAAGAAAGTAAAGATAAGACTGGATCTAGTCATCTCCTATTTTACAAATTAATTTTTGGTATCTTAGCAAGTGATGCAGTTTGAACCCAGAACAATGTGTGGCCAAACACCTTAGCCAGACTCTAAGAGAAATTAGCCACATTTCCTCTTTCACCTGATGAGCTCTACAGAGAATATTTTAATCTTCCTCTCTCTCAAAACACAGGCTTTTGAACAGTTATTTTCCACTCCATTCCTGCCAATTGAAAGTTGAAAAGTTCCAGGCAACACAGTGAATGTTGAAAAATCCCTGGAAATTAGAAAAAATGTGTAAATCAGCAGTGCCCTCTACTGTCCAAAGTAAACTTCATCTTGGAAATTACAGCTGTAGTCACATTGCTAACACAGCTGCTGGCTTTTTATTTTTTTAATAAAGAAATATGATTGTTTCCATTATGTTTTGTAATGAAAGACTTTCAGCTTCCCCCATAAATTTTCTGGGAACAGAAGTGTTGCATTTTCAGGTCATGAGATATTTATTTTACTTATCTCTAAAAGCATGAAGAAATGCAATTATGTCATTTCCAAAGAGAATGAGAAAAGAAATATATATTTTACAAATAAACAATCTCAGCAAGATTTTATGTATATATATATAAAATACTAAGAATTTGATATATCAACTTAGAATTTAGTCTGTGTGATTGTATATATATATATATATATATTTCTGTGTGCACTATAAATTTATCCTCAAGTATATGTGAATGACCTGTTTTTATTAACAGAATAATTAATTCAATCTGAAAACTTAAAGAAGAGACAAGTTATTCTTCTTGTCCTGAAGGCATATAATAAATAAGAAAATTTCAGGATATCTCACAGGCAAAAGGAATTGTTTGAAGTCTGTAAAAGTCTGGTAACCTCAAGGTAGTCAGCTAAAGGGTGGAATTCATTTAAATGTGGTATCGCAGGCCAAAGTGGTAATACAATTGAGCACATGCCTTGCACATGACAGACCCAGTTTTCATCCCAGCATCCTATATGGTCCCCAGAGTCCAGCCAGGGGATATTCCTGAGCACAGAGTCAAGAGTAATCCCTGAACAAAGCCAGGTGTGCCCTTCCAAAGCCCCCCACATCCCAAATCCAAAAACAAAGGTGATAATGCTTCCCAGTGGTCCCTGGAAATGGCATTATGGTACATGCTTCTTTCCCATACGCATCACCAGGCTATGTCCGCACTATGCTTCATCCTTGTGAGTCTGTCCTGAAGCACTCACGGACTGCATGAAGAAAGTCAGGAGGAAGATGACTCATAAATTCATCCAAAACACTAACATGTGTTTAGTTTGGCCAAAAATGATGAGAATGACCAGCCAATATGCCATTTGAAGACGTTTTAAATTTACTTAAATAAAAGACAAATAGGGTCTTGACTTACCCAGGCAATGTGCTTCTCTAGAAATATTCCCTGACTCAAATATAGGCAACTGAATGTTTCCAGGGAAGTAGGAAAATGTAAATTTCAGGACCTAAATTCCAAGTTCAAGAGATAATATTTAGAGGTACCATTAGGTTTTAGAATATGCAATATGATTCTTTAGAACAAATGACCTCTCCTCACAGCTAAACTAAGCAAATAATCCTCATTTAGATTTTTTTTTTAACATAGATCCTTCCCTGGACTGGAGTGATAGCATAGAGAGTAGGGTGTTTGCCTTGCATTCGGCCGACCTGGGTTCAATTCCTCTGTCCCCGTCCATCTGGGAGAGCCTGGCAAGCTACCAAGAATATCCTGCTCTCACGGCAGAGCCTGGCAAGCTACCTGTGTCGTATTTGATATGCCAGAAATAGTAACAACAAGTCTCACAATGGAGACATTACTGGTGCCCACTTGAGCAAATCAATGAACAACAGGAGACAGTGCTACAGATCCTTCCCTTCCTGTTTTTGTTTTCCCTTCACTTCTTTCTTTGTACTTGTTTTATCTATGTCTGAAATAAGATGCCCTTAACCATATTCATTTCCCTAATCAATATTTTCCACAAAAATGCTCTTGGCTATGGCAATGATTACTTAAAAGACAATGTTTTCAAAGTCTTCAGGGTGATACTAATTACAGAAAAACAAATAAAAGTCTTCAAATAACATTTTTCATGCTGGGTTCCGCCCAGACTAACTACCTAACAGCAAACGAGTTTAGACTCTCTTAGAATATTTACTCCTAGATCAATGGACCTTTCCTAGCAATGTCAGTGAGAAAAAGGACACAAAATCTCCAGCCCCTGTTCTAAGGGAAGATGTTTTAATAGAAGTAATCTCTTCTTTCACTAAAATCCTTCTTTCGGCTCTCTTTCTAGCTATAAAAATCTCCTAATTTGTAAAAATACTTGCAGCAACTTTATAGTTGTTAGATAGGAAGCTACCTGATCTATGAATTACTTAATACAGCAATTAGAAAATCAATTCATTAAATATGTGACTTTTGTTTTCTAAATGAAGCATTACAGTACTCTATTGCAATAGAGCTAATATGTATAACCGCCTGCCCCCACCCCTCATTCACTTTGTAAGCCTAATCTCAAACCAGTGATCTTTGAAGATAAAATTTTGGGGAAATGATTAGGTCCTGAGGGTTGAGGACTCCAGAATGGGATTGACATCCCTCTAAAGGTTGGGGGAATAACTAGCTAGCTAGCTTTCTGTCATGTGTGAACACAGCAAGTTGCCGAATGTCAGTGTCCTATACAAATCTCAGGAAAAGCTAATTAAATAAGGGTTATGTTGGCAAAAACTCAACTTGTCAACCTATAAATTTGTAAACTAGTTAGTCCAACTGTAGTTAGCCTAGACTGTAGCAAGCTTCAGAGAGAGAGAGAGAGAGAACAGTTTTAAGTGGAGTTAGGGTAGTAAAGCAGAGTGTGTATATATATATGTATATATATACTTGTTATATTTATATATATATATATATATTTAGGAAGACCTTTCCAAGAATAAAATTAAGCATATTTATGATAAGAATATCGGATATATACATTTAAGAAGAATCAATGAACATAATTATATATTCCAAATACAGAAAAAGGATGGGGAAAGGAACCTTCGCAATAGAACAATGGGTAAGATACTTGCCCTGAGTGCTACAACCCTAAAGTAGATCTCTAGCATCTAATAATGTCCTTCAATCCCAGCCATGAGTGGTTCCTGATCTCAGAACCAGGAATAATTCCTGAAAACCACAAAGTATGCCTTCAATAGTCAGATCTTGCCCTCCATGCCAGAAGAAACAAATCAAAACAAAAAAGTAAACGAAGTGGAAATTCAACAAGCATGGTTATTGCGGGAAGGCGTAGGGAGTATTTTTGTGTTTTACCAAATATGTAAGGATGGTTCTGTGACACATTCACCATTGATCAACTCTGTCTAGCCAGGGGCCTGAGACCGTAACCAATACAACGATATTTGTACTGTTCTGTTTTCATCTAATCAAAGTTATACCTGGTGGCAATTCTGGGGACTCATGACGTGTTGGTGATCAAACTCAAAGTCTCACTCCGCATTTGAGATATCTCCCTGGGTCAGCTTTGAGAAAAATAGGGGGCACAATACTGCTTGATATTTTGATTATATATTTAAGCCTCTATATGGTCATCACCGAGATTCCAAATATAAAGCATCTTGATCTTGGAAGTCCAAATTCTCAACTGTGAGAAACAAATGTTAAACTACTTAATCTATAATAATTTGTTATGGCAAACTGAACTTTGGTATCTGTAGGATAAAATTGTTTAGGTTAAAATACTTGTGTAAATTCAGAAAAATTGCTCAACTGCACAGTGATTCAGTGTGTATAATGGAGAGAATAATTAAACGTGTGAGAATTAAATCAGTCAACACATAGCCACAAACTCAAAGTGTATAAAATACCTTGACTATTCTATTAAAATAGCATGAATACATATTCTTTTATATATATCTATAATTATAATTATGTGTATATATGCATATAGCATATACATATATGTATGCCTGTGTGCATATATGTATATATACATGCCTAGATATCTGTATATGATTAAACTAAAATTCTTCATATAAAATACTTTCTTACGATATACAATACATTCTGATTTATGCTTCCTGAAAGACTATTTTGGTCATGATCCACTAAAGTTTATAACTCATTGTTTCATGACAATGAGTTTGAAAAATAGATCTTAGGATAGCAATCTTAAACTACAAAATTTTCTGGAACATAGGAAGAAAATAAAGTGCCCAGGTATCATACATGGTGTTTCTGACAAATCTCATGGCTCTGGGATTTCTTTGTAACACTGGCAGCCTACTATATAGCAGTCTCTTCTAAAAACATAATTTTTTAAGAACAGATGGCAGCAAAAACAACTAGTGTAAGAGTAGCAACAAGAAAGCTGCCACCTTACCAGAGTTTCCTCGTGCTAAGACAATCAAATTTCAGAAATACGTTGTTTCTTAAAAAAAATTTGAAAAAGGGAGATTGCTTAAGACTTCAGCTATCTCAGGCAGATTTGAATGGTTTAAAAACATTGAGTATATACCTAATAGGCAGTTAATGGCTTATTTCCCTTCTACACTCCAGAAAAATACAATTATCAACAGAAGAAGACCGCCATAAGTCTGTGCATATGTTTGTAGGTGGACATGGCTGTCAAACAGATCTGAGTAGAAGTCGTGAATAATTTTCTCCATTGCCTTTCTCGGGGATGTGATAGATCCATCGGGACATCTGAGGGCAGTCATCTTGGTCTTGTAGTTGGCGAAGGACAGGCAAGCATTTTGAATACTTTTCCGGGCTTCTGCTGCACTGGGCAACACTGCTGCTCTTCTCTCTTTGAGGTCTTCCTTTATCACATCTCTGCACAACTTTGTGAGCTCAGACGTTATCTTGTGGTTGCCTGAGGCTTGCGCCAAGCCAAGTTGACGAATGAGCTCGAGAGTTTCCGAAGACAGGCGTCTGTTTGTGGTTTTCTCACTCTCGGCATTCTTCACACAGACATGGAGGTGCTGAACCAGTTGATCGTATTCCTAGTCGATGTTGTCAAGGACGACATCTTCCCATGTTGCTGCAATAGTGCTAAAGAGCTCCCAGTTGGTGGTCATTCTGGGAGTTGTCTTCTTAGACTTAAATTTTGCAGACTTTTCTCCCCGCTCTGTGAAGTAGATTTTCGCATGAAGGAGACGGTGGTCTGATCCCGTTTGGAATTTTGGGACAACAGCAACATCGCTCAGGCAAAACCTTCGATTGAATATGATGTGGTCAATTTCATTGTGGAACTGTCAACCGGGAGACTCCCATGTCCATTGTTTAGATTCGGCCTTCTGGAACTGTGATTTACCATGGATGGTCTTGGTCAACATGATGAATTCAGATAGTCTCTCATCCTGATCGTTCCATTCTAGGCCTTGTGTCCCAATATGGAGTTCTTCAGGCGACTTTCTTGAACCTATCTTCGCATTAAAATCACCAACAATGATCTTGTAGAAGGTGTGGTCTTCATTTTAGAACTTCTCCAGTTCCATGTAGAACCTCTCAATTTCTTCTTCATCGTAGTTGGAAGTTGGTGCGTAGACAATGAAGATAGAAACTGCAGGCAGAGAGCCACATCTATTCAAGCATAATTGACCAATTCGGGTTGTTAGGCCTTCAAATGAATCAATGCTCATGGCCAAGTTCATGTTGATAAGGACACCAACGCCACCAATGCCTCTGTTTTCTCATGTTCCGAGGAACAATTTTTCTCCAGTGTTGAAAATGGCGTGATGTGATTGATGTCTCCACGTTTTGGTCAGACCAATGATGTCGTACTTGATCTTCTGCGCTTGCACCATGAGGTCCTTGATGGATGCTTCTGATGCCAGTGACTGTGCATTGAAAGTACAGACAATCATCTTAGTCTTTCTTCTTTTTGGCAGTCTAGTTCATCCCCAAGATTTTTTCAGCCTCTCTTTGCTCATCTTTCTTAACGCTGCCATATTGGGGGTTCTTTCGGTGACAGGTGAATGAGGCCAATTGTTGTTACTTTTGTTGGCATATCGAATATGCGATGGATAGCTCGCTAGGCTCTGCCGTGCAGGCTCAATACTCTCAGTAGCTTGCTGGGTTCTTCGAGAGGGACGGAGGCTTTTAGGGTGGCCTCCAATCGCCCGTAGAGGTGTTAACATGGTTCAAACTAAATTTGAACCCTATCAAATATTGTATGGGAATAATAGGAATTAAGAGTTTTATGGTGTGTCACACGGGAAAATTCCGTAGGATGGATATGTTGTTCCCAACGTTCTCCCTTCTGAAATCCGACATGCCATTTTGCTGGTAAAGACGCGAACAGCACCTGGTCCGGACAAGGTCAAACCCGAACACCTGAAGAATCTGCCGCCAGTACTCATCAATACACTGGCCTGACTCTTCACACGCTACCTGTCTGAATACAAGGTTTCGTCCCAGTGGAAAACCAGTAGGATTGTTCTGTTGTACAAGAAGGGAGACATCCAGGACATTGGCAACTATCGCCCAATCTGCCTGTTGTCTGTCGTCTACAAGTTGTTCACTTGTGTCATCCTGAATAGAATAGGCAGAACACCAGACAAAGGACAACCATGCAAGCAAGCCGGGTTCCGAAGAGGATTCAGCACGATAGACCATATCCACACAGTGACCAAACTCATTGAAGTTTCACGAGAGTTCAAAATGCTGCTCTGTCTAACGTTCATCGACTTTAAGAAGGCCTTCGATTCTGTTGAGACTGAGGCAGTCATCAAAGCCTTGGTCAAACAGGGCGCTCAAACTCAGTATATCAAAATCCTCCACAAGATGTATTGTGGATTCACCAGCAGGATCTCACCATTCTACAAGGAAGTGATCATTGATGTAAAGAGAGGGGTGCCGCAAGGTGATACCATTTCACTGAAACTCTTCAGTGCCGCCCTTGAGAACATCATGCGACAATTGGAATGGGAAGGAATGGGAGTGAAGGTAGAGGGTCGGCAATTACACCACCTCCACTTCGCTGATGATATCGTTCTCATAACGCCAAATATTAGCCAAGCGGCACAAATGCTGGCCGACTTCAACCACGAGTGTGGAAAGGTTGGAATGCAGCTGAATCTCAACAAGACGATGTTCATGAAAAACGAACTGGTCCCTGAAGCTCCATTTGCTCTCAATGGAATGAACATCTCCGAATGCAGCAGCTATGGTCGAGAAATCAACATGAGAAATGACTTGGTACCAGAACTGCGCAGGAGGAAGAGAGCAGCATGGAATTCATTCAAGAGCGTCGAAGAGGTGGTTAAGAGAATGAAGAACCTCCTATTCCAGGCACTTTTCGATTCCACTGTTCTTCTTGCACTAACATATGCCTCAGAGACCTGGGCCCTACGCAAACAGGATGAGAATGCTATTAGGGTATCCCAAAGAGGAATCGAAAGAGCTATGCTGGGAATATCATGTCTCACTCAAGTGAGAGAAGGAATCCTGAGTTCTGACCTACGTCTATGGTCAAGAATCAGGGATGCTGTCTCGTTTGCCAGGGCATCAGAAATCAGATGGGCCGGTCATGTAATGTGATTCAGAGACGACCGTTGGACTAGAGCTGCTACCGACTGGATTCCACGTGACGTCAGAAGACCTTGTGGCCGCCCATAAACTAGATGGTCAGATTTCTTCGTCAGTTCTCTGAGTGAACGATTTGAGGCTCTTTCTGTTCCTGGAGCGAGCGGGTATCATTGGGCTACACTAGCTCGCGACAGGGACAAATGGAGATGTTGCTGGCGCCCGCTCAAGCAAATCGAAGATTGAAGGGACTACAAGTGATACAAGTGATATGTTTGTAAGTTATTATGTGCATTAAATAGTAGGGGTATATTCTACCTAATTAGAGACTAAGTTAACATGTATATTTGTATATTTGTAATAGTATATGTATTTATTATGTAAAATATTGTCAAGTAACTTGAAAAATACTGTTTCATATTATCTGCCAGCTCTACTTAGATAGACCACAAAAAGTGCTTTTGGGATTAACTTCAACGAGTAAATAAACTGTGTCTTTTTTTCCCACTGATTTTTCTTTTTTCTTTTTTTTTCATATTAATGAATTAATAGAAACTTGTAACACTTGAAAACAGTAGAGGTTCATCCAACCAAGTAAAGAGTCAGTGCAGTAATAATAATAAATAACAAACATTAGTGGTAATGAACGTGGCCAGTTGGTGCCTTGCAAAAGGAACAGGTGTTTGGCTTCCTGGATCTCAGATAGAAATTTCCTCTCAGGCATGTGGTCCCCTTACACTTGCACAGATTTTTATTTTCATTGCCCTCTGCAATGTAAGTACAAAAGATAATTTAATTCCATAGATGCAACTCTCTGCTCACTGTGCATACTTCACTGACTGTCATTTCCCTATCAATGAAACATTTTCAGTCCTTTCATAGAAAGCATTACATATCTTCTTTGCCCAGTATTGCAGACTCCAACACATATTTAAAGTGAAATACAGATGCTGTTAAAGGTATATCTAGTATTCTAAGCATAGATGTATTCTTCAAAGCTCCTCTTCCTGTCATTGCTGCATTCTGTAAAATGAAAATTAGACCTTTATCTTCTAATAAGATCAGCTATTAATTCCCCTAGTAAGCAGACAACCTGCACAATCTGACACAAAAATTATTCAAGGTAGAAATTTAGGTATTCCATCAGTTATAAATGACAAATTCATAAATTCACTCAGATTAAGCAGGGTTTCAAATGAATTAATATTCTGTAACATTGGGTAGTATGTTTGTTTTTCAAGATAGATTATGTCAATAACAAATAACAGTTAATAAATATCAATGACTTCAAATGCCTAAATTTTATTTCTTCCTCATAAAACATGTTAAATATCAATTTATAGTATCTCTGTTCACTGAAGTCATTGAGTGATTTTAACTAACGGGATCTTTCTAGAGACACAATCCCACTTTTAACACAAGGAAAGAGAGCCTGGGAAACCAGCTTGTGTAACCAGCATACAACTAGAAGCAACAGAAAATATTATATTGATTGACCAAAGCTAATCTCAGAGCTACAATTCACGTCAGGGGAAAGAGAAAGTGAAAACAGAAAGAGAATGGAAAATACTTAGTTAAAAACACTTAGTCAGAAAACTACCATTTTCCAAAATTTTTCCACTTATTTTATGACCAAGATCTATCTGAGAACATCTTTTTACTGCAAAACTGACTAGCTCTCCAATGGGTATTTGAACAAGTATATAATCAAACTTAGCATGCCTAGATGCCTATGAAGTTATAAATACTTATTTAAAGGCTTTAAGAAGGTAGTTTTGGGGGCTGGAGCGATAGCACAGTGGATAAGTGTTTGCCTTTCATACGGCTGACCAGGGTTTGATTCCCAGCATCCCATCTATCCCCTGAGCACTGCCAGGAATAATTCCTGAGTCCAGAGCCAGGAGTAACCCCTGAACATCGCTGGGTGTGACCCAAAAAGCAAAAAAAATAAAACAGTATGTAGTTTTGGATCCTCCAATTCCTTATGCCCAGGCCTTACTCTTGTTCCTCACTAAATCCCTGTACACATTATTATCCTGAGTCCATAATGGCCTCTGACTGGCTTTGTCTCTTGGTGTCCACCACTGTATTCCTAGTCTGTGGATATTGCTTCATAGTATGCCTCACTTTGAAGGTGCTTGCTGTTCTTGTCCCTTTCACTTTCATTGATTCTCTGGCCACATGCTACTTTTTCTGTATTTGACTAGCAATTGCTGCTACTCTAGATATATAGGGTTGACAAGAGGTTGCTAAATATCTAGATCAAAAGAGGATTCAAGAGGAAGTGACTTGCCCTGTGTTAATCTGTCAAATATTCTTACTCCTTCCCCTTAGCTATTTGTATAATCTAAAGTGTTGGTAAGATTTGAAATTACCAATTGTATTATCTAAACTACCTGGCTCTCCTCTCATCCCACCCCTCACTATAGTAATCTCACTTTAGTTCTACATTCTTAATCACTTATTTGACTTAGTCTACAATTTCACTATTGCTCATCTGAATTAAAGAACAAAATGTAAATTTGGCCCAATAAGTATCTTATATTCTACTCATATGCAATTCTTTACAAACATTTTTTAGTTTCATAACTTCCTTGTAATACTTATATTTCTGCCTGAAAAGATTCCCTTCCCACTTTCATAGACATTGAAATTTTTATTTTATTTTAATTAATTAATTTATTTATTGAACCACCATGTGGAAAGTTACAAAGCTTTCAGGCTTAAGTCCCAGTTATACAATGCTCGAATACCCATCCCTTCACCAGTGCACATATTCCACTACCAAGAATCACAGTATACCTTCCCCCACCCTCACACATCCTCAGCCCCCCACTCCGCCTGTGTAGCTGATAGATTTCACTTTACTTTCACTTTGATTGCATTCAATATTTCAACAAAAAACTCAATATTAATGTTTGGAGTTTCTCCCCCCAAAGTCGGACCTGCAGAAAAGAAAGCATTTGATAATTTGCTTTCCATTGCTGAGAATGAAGAGATATGAGGTCGAGCGGCTGCAATAGCGGCTGCACGGTTTTGGATTTTTGTATTTTAGTAACTAAGTCCAGAGAAATTTCTGCCAGAAATTGCCTCATTACAAGCTCATATCTCTCCGCTATTTTATATTTCACATATGAGTGCAATCTTTCTATGTCTGTCTCTTTATTTCTGACTCATTTCACTCAACATGATACTTTCCATGTTGATCCACTTATATGCAAATTTCATGACTTCATATTTTCTGACAGCTGCATAGTATTCCATTGTGTAGATGTATCAAAGTTTCTTTAACCAGTCATCTGTTTTGGGGCACTCTGGTTTTTTCCAGATTGTGGCTATTGTAAACAGTGGTGCAATGAACATAGAAATGCAGACGTCATTTCTACTATACCTTTTTGCCTCTCCGGTATATATTCCGAGGAGTGGTATTGCTGGGTCAAATGGGAGCTCAATCTCTAATTTTTTGAGAATCGTCCATATTGTTTTCCAAAAGGGCTGAACGAGTCGGCATTCTCACCATCAGTGAAGGAGAGTCCTTTTCTCCCCACATCCATGCCAACACCGGTTGCCTTTGTTTTTTGGGATGTGGGCCAGTCCCTGTGTTGTGAGATGACATCTCATTGTTGTTTTGATCTGCATCTCCCTGATGATTAGTGATGTCGAGCATTTTCTCATGTGCCTCTCAGCCATTCAGATTTCTTCTTTGAGAAAGTTTCTGTTCATTTCATCACCCCATTTTTTGATCGGGTTGGCAGTTTTCTTCTTGTGGAGTTCAACCAGTGCATTGTATATCCTTGATATCAACCCTTTATCGGATGGGTACTGCATAAATATCCTTTCCCATTCTGTAGATTGTCTTTGTATTTTGATCACTGTTTCTTTTGAGAAGCAGAAGCTTCTTAATTTGAGATAGTCCCATTTATTTATCTCTGTTTTCACTTGCTTGGCTAGTGGCATGTCATCTTTGAAGATATCATTGGCTTCAATGTCATAGAGGGTTTTGCCGGCCTTGTCTTCAATGTACCTTAGGGATTCTGGGATAGACATTGAAATTTTTATATTCTTTTGCAAGGATTCTCCAAAACAACCCCAATATTCTCAGTTTATACTATACTTAGTATCATTTTAAAGCTCACCTTTTTGTTTTTATTATAAGTGGTTAAATCACTAATAATTTTATATAATAAAAGCTCTTTGAGGGTAGCAATCATTTATCCAATGACAGTCATGACAATATACCCCTGTTCCATATTTTTATATTTCTATTGGAATCAGTTGTAATCTCTGTGTGCATGTTAACTAGATTACTGCAAGAACTCAGTAAAAGTGAAAATAACCTATTAATTTGCACAAGAAATATAAGCCCATACAATATAAGAAAGGCATTTGGAAACATTCAGATGCATTTAAATATTAATAAGTTATAGACTCAGTGAGGTAGTGAATTGGAGGATATTATGGAACATTACTGTAAAGTTATGATCATTTTTCAACATATATACTAGTCTGACTGCAAGTATTGCAGTAAAGAGTATATGCATTGCTAAAACTTTCTAGATTGCAATTCTTTTCTGTTTTTTTGTTTGTTTTGGGGTTAGAGCCCATGGTTGTCAGGACTTATTTCTGGCTCTACTCTCAGGGATCACTCCTGGCAGGATTTAGGAGACCACATGTGGTGTTAGGGATTGAACCCAGGCCAGCCACATATGAGGAAAGGTCCCTACCCACTGTACTATTGCTCCAGTTCTTCTAGATTGAAGTACTATTGATGCATGTCATTTTAACATTGCTGTTACCCATGTACCTCTTTACAGTTTGATTTGTTCCCTGATTATCTGCTTTTACTTATGATATATTTAGGTTACTTTGTTTTTCTGCTGCTTTACCGGAAAGCATCTCTGTCTGAACATGCCCACCCCACACACACCCTTCTTTCTTTCCCCAGGAATTTATTCTCAGGCTCTAGGATTAGAAACATTGCCTTCTTGACAATGAATGGATTTAATTGATGTAGTAAGGGCTCAATGCCTAGGTCAATAGATTAATGAGTTCCCAAAGGTGTATATGCATGAGTTGCCAAATGTACAGTAAGTGTAATGTGAGTGTGTCTATTTGTTATCCATATTCCATTTTTTCAATTACGTGTTATTTGCTTTGGTACCATTGGGTCACTCATTTGTATTACATTTACTACTCTGGGAGTCCTGCATACTTGTACTGTGAGGGATCACAATATTAAACAATCCAGAAATAAGAACACATGAATTATTCATACGTGATTCAAACTAATTACAGTTGTTTGAGTATTCTAAACACAAGACTGTTCATTCAGCTCACATAAATTAGGAACTTTTACTGTACAAGAACTCTCATCCTGCAGTAATATTTTTCTCACATCAAGATATGAAAAGCAGTGAAGCATAAGCTGAGAACACTCTTCTCACCCAGGACAATTCCAAGACTCATCATCCATGCCTGCATCAACATATCAAAGCCTCTCTGAGGTGCACCTGTGTTCAGGATGATCGACTTCTCAACTCTCAACTCTCAACTCTCAACCTTCTCAACTCTCTCTCTTACCTTGAGACTACCTTAGGATCACTTGGAGAACTGGCCATTTCAAGAGCTTTTAGTTTATTGCGATAGCAAGTCCCATTGCCAAGGTAATTATTATGATTACAGACTCCAAGGACTAGGATTCAGGCATGCACATGGGGATATCTCTTCATATCCATGCTAGGAGCATGTCAACATTTCTCATGGCTTAAACTATACTTATATTTTCACTTATTATATGTGGTGAGTGGGCCTTCAGCATATAGCTTGTGGTCAAACATTCACATAAACAGGTTGAGAAAGCCATTTTACAAGAACCAGAGGACTGGGACATTTTTACAAAAGCAGGATGGTTAGCCAACAGGAGCAGATAGATCAGCCTTCTGAATATCTACTGTTATCTCCCCTAGTTGCCTTGGGTGCCATTAGTTACTTGTAGTTTTACCTTAAGGCCATGATGCAAGTAGATATAAGCCTAAGCATACATAAGCGCTGTGGAGTTACAATAAAGTAGCTTTTGCTTTTGCTCACTTCTCTCTGTATGTGTGAGTGTGTGTGTTTGTCTCCCCTCTTCCTATCACTCTCGCACCCTCTCCTCATGAACCCCGTTATCTGGTTCCACAAGACAGGACAATTATACTTACATATTTTGTGGGTGATAATCTTTTACTGTTTGATTATTCTGTGTATGTATACTAATGTTTTCCTATTTCTATAGTCTGTGTATGTATACTAATGTTTTCCTATTTCTATAATAGTAAAAAAAATTCAAAAGTATGCCAAACATCTTGGCTAGGCCATGGTACTCAGCTAGTTGTCGAACATTTTCTATCAGTCTTCCCGAAGTGCACAATGCTGGCCCTAGTTAAGGAGATTACTGGAAGGATTCAGGGATTAAAAATATTGGGTGCAATTACTGGGTGCTTTCTGTTTTTTTTATATCCTTGTCACCCTCTAATTTTCATCTCTCCTCTCTGTTTCACACTAATGAACCTCTTTCTCATTCTTTTCTCCCTTAATATATTTTTATTATGTTTTTAATAAACACAATTTTTGTTTGTTTGGGGGCCATACCTGGTAGTGCTCAAGGTTTCGGACTGGCTATGTACTCATTAATTATTCCTGGAGGTGCTCTGGGGCCATATAGAATATCGGGGATTGAACCTGGGTTAGCTGTGTGGAAGGCAGGTACTTTACTCACTGTACTATCACTCCAGTCCCAATGATCAAGATTTTAATTTCAAAATAAACCTATAAATTCTTTTAGAAGCAGACAGTGATCATATTAATAGAAACATGAACAAGTTTCAAAACTTTTCTTCTTAGTGAAGGTGACATTTTTCAGGCCCATCTGAGGTGTCAAGCACTTTTTACCTATAAATCAAGAGCAGAGCGGAACAAGATAAAACAGAGAGAGTACCAACCATATTCACCTCTGAAGGAGGTGATAGAACATAATTCTTAATGATTGGAAGTATAACTGTTGATTCTTATTTAAACCTATTATTTTCTTTCCTTTTCTTTTTAAGTATGGGATACTTCTTGCATTTGTGTGTCATCCTTATAAGGGTTCCATGCTAATCTTTTCTCTATCATTCACATTTTAGTTTATGTGATGCTGAAATGAGCACAAAAACTACTGTTTTCTGAGGGACACAGAATTGACATTAGAGTGTAGGCATTGAATAAATAGTGTGTAAAGAAGTTAAGGGATGATAAAACCAAATATCCAAACCACAGAGTGAACAACACTGAAATCACGAGACTCAAACTTTAATAACTGAACTTAAAAGGTTCCTGTTGAGATGGCAGGTTGAGGCTGGGGGTTGGGCTGTAGGGTAGGAGAGAGAACCTGGGAACACTAGTGGAGGGAAATTGACACTGGTCGCAGGATAAGAGATGGAAAACTGTATGTCAAAAACTCAACTACGAATAACTTTGTATCTCATAGAGCTTTAATAAAATAAAATCTGAAAAAAAAATAAATAAAAGAAGAGGCTTGTTTCTTTCAAAATATTGAAATGCTGAGGCTAAATTAGAACATTTTTAATTTTTTCCCTTCTAATTATGCTAATTACAATTACTCAGAACTTAAAATCCCAATGGAAAAGATATTGAAGTGTCAGTGTTCTGTTCTAAGAATCGTTTCTGTGATGAACACTTTACAAAGCAATTAGATATAGTAGGAATTATAGTGGGAATACAAAGTTAAGCAAGACAGCTTTCCTCAGGAGGCCAATCAAAGAGGACTCCAATAAGTATGAAGTTATTAAATAACTATGTGATATATGCTAGGTGAAGGTGCTGACAGTGGGGTGGGATATGGGAGACAAAGTCAGATGTACCATGGTTGAGGATTCCAAAATTCCTGGTATATGAAACAAGACTGGAATAATTATATCTCAGAAACATGAAAGAGATGCCTCGGGGCTATAGAGATGGTTTCATATATTTTGCAGAAGGACTTGAGTTTAATTTCCAGCACTATACTTCAATTTAGTTTTACTTATGATCAGGAATGCTTTATCGGGGGGTATATTTTGAGAGGATGGGGTCACACTAAGTGATGTTCAGGGGTTACTCTTGGCTCTGCATTCAGGAATTACTCCTGGTGGTGCTTGGGGTACCATAAGGGATGCCAGGGATTGAACTCTGGTTGGCCACCTAAGACAAATGCTCTACCCACTGTACTATAGCTCCAGGCCCAGAATGGCACTTTCAGTAACACTACCATGTCAGTACCACATCACCACGAGCACAATCACCACCATCATCACAGTCTTATCTTTTGTTACTTTTTTTTTAATCATAAAAACCTTCTCAGCAAACCTGCCCTCTAATCTCACTTGAGATGATCCATTATTTTTATGCTACCATAGAGATAATTTACTTCCATATAGTTATGTGCATTTCTGAAGTGTAATCTGAATGAACTCTTATTCATTCAAGATGAATATGAAAGAGGACGAAAGTTTTGATTTCCAATATAAATAGAGAGCAAAATGTTGGCAAATGGTAGAATCTAACTAAGCATATTGGTGGTTTGTTGTTCTTTTCTTCCTTCTTAATAGATCTGAATTGTTTTCATGTCTGCACTCACTGTTAGAAATTATTTTTTGATAAATGTAGCAGATATACCAGGATTAAATTAATTATGATCTCATGTGATCAAGAAACAGCCTCTCATGTGTAGTGACTTGCAAATGAGAAGCCAGAGAGCCAAAAAGGAGATGTAAGAAATTAAGGAAATACATCCTATGTATACTATCAAATTTCTGATCATATTTCATTCTAGACTCCTATATTCTTTTAATTTTAGATATTTAGGGAAAATAACCTCCTATACATTAAAACACATTGAATCATATTTAGGGAGGCATAATTTATTCCTATATCAATGACTTTGCCTTATTTGATTATAGTTTATCACACAAAAACAATGACAAATTATTTTAATTACTCATTGATCACATTTATGGTTGCTAGATAAACTACATAAACTCAGTCAAATTGGAATTTAGATAAACAATGACAAAAATTAGAATGTTTATGATATGTACAATGTTACCAGCAGACGAACCCAGGTATGTGTAATCCCATTAACGGCCAACATCCAGAGAGAGACTTAAAAGCAAGCTCTCAGAAGCTATCTTGTAGCCTACTTCTCCCTCTGGGAGGAACTGGCAATCTTCTGAGAGTTTCCTGCCCACATGGGACAGCCTTGCATGCTTCCCATGGTGTATTCATATGCTAAATCCAATAACAAGCTGGATCTCAATCCCCTGACCCTGAAAGAGCCCCCAGTGCGACATCCTTGGGAGAGACGAGTTTAGATAGACTTCTAAGATTTCAGGGAAAGGACAAAATGAGAAGTTACTCAGCCAATTTGAGAAATGATTGTGATCGTGATGATATGTACAATGTTACAGACATACTAACATTTTAAATTTAAAAATTATTTACCTGAAATTAAAGTTTAAATGAGAACTTTATATTTTTTGTTCTTAAATCTGATAACTCCAAGATCTGTTAGAACAATGAAAGGAAAAATTATTTTAAAATGTTAATGGAGTAATGTGAGGTAGCATATAATAGAGTATGTGTGATTTGATTAATAAGCATCTCATTTGATTTCCAAGGCATGAGGAAAAAAACTAACTCAAATGTGATTTATGAATAAAAGAGGAATAATGCATATGGGTAGAGAATTAAATATATTATTTTCAGGTGTATTATCATGGACATAAAGTAAAACACATTTTCTTTCAACAACTTTTTTCACATTGATTGCAACACTTAAAGTCCTGCTTATAATGTTCAGTGTTTTTAAGTGACTCTTACTTTGTTTCTCTCAGGCTCTTTTCTGTTCTGATGAAGCTTTGGATTCAAACTCTCCAGATAGGGCATATCATATTTGCATTGATCGAAAAGCACTTGTAAATTTCTAATAAAGACAGATTGTGGAAATTTAACTTATTTGTGGTAAAAGCTCACTGAAACATGATCATGAATTTATGTGTCTGAGACCCAAGAGAAAAGAACAAGAACCAGAAACTAAGAAAATAAGTATTTTTAAAAGAAATTTTTGTATACTCTTAAGAAATATTTTAATCTTTTAATTCTAAAATGATAAATAGTTATAAGATTTTAAAATGACCATATGCATATAACACTGCATTTCATTTTGTGACATTGTAATGAAAAAAACTCTATGTCTTGGCATAATCTCACCACTGCAAACCAAAGAATTTTAAGTGTTTTTTTTAATGTCTCATTAAGAATTCATTTTATATCATTACTTTCCTCGGAAATGTCTTTTTTGTACAAAATCTCATTATCAAACTGTCCTGTGATGCAGATGTTCTCAGTGGCAGACAACTAACTGAATGTTCTTGCCTCTCGACTTGCCTTCCCTAACAGAAACAATGAAACTGCTCCTTCTACTTTGAAAATTTCTTGTTTCACAAGTGAAGATTATTCAATTTATGGAATATTTTAAATTTTGGGTCCAAATTTGATTTTTTTGATGATTAACATTTCTCTATAGAATTTGTAGATTAAATGCATTATTTAAAGACTTTCTCCCATGCCCAGGGAAATAATAAATGAGTTAGTAATTCATTAAAAGTCTTTGATTATTTTATAATAATAGAACTTAAAAATGTATATTACCTAAAGTTGTGAAAGCTAAACTGCTTTTGAAATTTTCTCATGGAAGATTTAAGGAAAGAAATGTTTGTAAATTGTTAATCAGCATAAACACATTCGAATCAAACACAGAGAAATTTTAATTGTTCTTTACAACTCATAATTTCAAGATGTTTCCAGAGAAAATGATTGTTTTCTAATTATACAATTGTTCTCGCAGCAACATTTCAGTTTCCAATCAAGAATATCTGGTATGGAGATATGGAACATAATGAAATAGTCTTCAGATATAAAGAAATCTACAATACTACAGCTATGCCCTGTTATTTCTAGGTCCTTTGCTTCTTTTTGTACAAAGGAGATAAATTGATTCTGAAAGTATCCAAATGAAGACTTGATTGTCCTAATAGTACAATGTTATGTGTGTTTCAGTGAGAAGCACTAATGCAAATTTGCACTGTGAAATGAAATTTTAAGTGCAGAAAAATACAATAGTAATTTATTTTATTCTCATTAAATGTTCTGAATTTAATCTCCAAACATATTTCAAGCTCCAGCTATGCACCAGGAACAATATTAGTTGCTGGAGCTGAGGAAGAAAAGGAGGGTTGATGGAATACTGAATCTTTCTTGCTAGACATTTGTTTAAGAAGACTGTTAACAGGGCATCTGTGTTCTTGGGATCTTGTTTGTATTTTTTTGTTTGCTTTTGTTTAATGAAAATATCTGTAGTCATTTCAATTCTAGTATTATGACTGTAGTTCAGGGTATATAAGTGAATTTAAGTTTTATGTAATTTCTTATGCCCAGTCACTGCTGACATTGAGATTAATTACACTAAATAGTGTGTGAATTTGATAAGGTATTATACCCAAAGTTAGAAATAATCATTTGGCATTTTCTAATAAAAAGCATATACTCCATATAAGGCTGTTATTCTGTTGAATCTCAGTGTATGTACTCCATATATGCATTTGTGTGCATTTCTTCATTCTTTTTTTTAATTTCATCAGAGCACTATGATTTATACTCTGATTTAGCTGTGTTTCAGGTGTAAAATGTTCTAATAGTAATCCCACCACCAATGTTGATTTCTTTCCACTAATATCCGAAGTCTACCCTCAAGCCCCGGGCTATCTTTTTGACAAGCACAAAAGCAGTTTTAAAAAGCTTTGATGATGGCTTAAGGAAAACAAGAAGAGTGATAAGTGGTTTTCCTTAATAGTAATATAAATGAAAAGAAAAATTAAAATACAATAACTCATGTTAAAACAAATAATGAGAGGAAAACTATTTAAAATAAGTTGTATATCAATACCAGATAAAATATGTAATAAAATGCATAGATATAAATTAAGAAGCATTTGGAATTTGAGTAATTTTATAGAAATAAATAAAAATTTCATTAGAAATGAATATATTTTGCAAGCACTGTTTTCAAAATAGTTTATTTCAATAATTTTTTCTCAAGAAAATAATATTTTCACTACTAATAAACACACACAGATACACACATACACACATATATAAAAGTGATGAAAGAAAAAACACAAATATATAAAAACTGTGTAGTTAGAAGATGAAGCAGAGCAAGCAGTTGTTTTTTTATATATACTTCTTATTCTTTTATAGAATCACCATGTGGAAAGTTACAAAGCTTTCAGGTTTAAGTCTCAGTTATACAATGCTCGAACACCCATCCCTTCACCAGTGCACATATTCCACCACCAAGAATCACAGTATACCTCCCCCCCTGCCCCCCAACTCCCCAGCTCCCCACCCTGCATGAGAGCAAGCAATTGTTAATCACAATGATAGCAGTCTAAAACTATGAATAGTCAGGAATCATACTAATTATCAAGAAAGATATCACAGCTTTTTTTTCCTTATTTATGTACTTACTCTCTATTAGTGCTTAAAATGATAATATAGAAGGAAAAGAAATAAATGACAACCCACAGTTCTATTTCCCTTTATCCTCCCTCAGCAAGCTGAGGATATATGCATTGGTAGAAAATGCATGCAATTTCAGGAGGTGAAAAAAAAAACAGCAGAGATATATTTGCTTAGAATTTCCATTCATTTTGTAGGATCAAATAAATATGCATGTGTACATGACAATATAAAAATTACATAGTTACATGAATATGGACATGAGCAAAAAGCTTTTATTTTTGTATTTAAGATCTAGTATTTTTCAATATAAATATGAACAATAAAAGTTAGGCCAAATTTTAAGACATTATTTTTTACTGGCTTAGAAAAATAGTATCACTGTATCACTATCATCCCACTGTTCATTGATTTACTCAAGCGCACACCAGTAACGTCTCTATTCCCCTCAGCCCTGAAATTTTAGCAGCCTCTCTTTACTCGTCTTTCCCAATGATCGGAGGCTCTTTCAGGATCAGGGGAATAAGACCTATTTTTACTGTTTTTGGCATATCAAATATGCCATGGGTAGCTTGCCAGATTCTGCTGTGAGGGCAGGATACTCTCTGTAGCTTGCCGGGCTTTCGGAGAGGTATGTATATATCTGTTACTGTATTTGGGAAATGAATACACCATGGAGAGCTTGCCAGGCTCTCCCGTAAGGGCAATAAAATCTCGGTAGCTTGTCAGGTTATCCACAAGGGAGAACTAGGCTATTAGATGTTGCTTCCGGGAGCTTGGTTTTAGTCTCTGGATGTTGGCCATTGATAGGATTACAGGGCATGGGGGCAATTTCTGGGTGTGATTGCTTAGCTACCGCAAAATGGGGGATATGGGTGGAAGAGGCCCAGTCCTTAACCAAGGATGTTGGAGATCTGGGCCCCAGGTCCCGCACACCTGGGTTCCTCTGCTGATTCCTTCATGCATGAGGCTTGTCTGAACATGTGGAGAGTAGTTTTGAACATGGTTGTGGCTGGGTTCCAGAGGTCTTCAATTGTCCAGGCTCTGCTCGGTTCGGGGACGTAAACGTAACCCGCCCCTTACATGAAATAATAGTAAGTATCAAATATTACTAATCCTGAAAATTCAGGAGACAAACTGCAGGAGTAAATACAATATTTTTAGTATCATTAAAACTGTTATTTTATCATTTTTTTTTAAAAAACTAACCTAATTTTCACTTTGCACCAGACCTAGAATCTTGACTATCAAGCTAGTAGACATTCCCTACGTAGCATTATGGAGAATCTTTTTCTTGCTTCTCTCTCACAAAACACAGAAGATGGAAAAAAACTCTTCTTTATGTTGTTTTGTATAAATGTCTACAGCTCATATTGTTATGAGTGTAAGGATGACATTATTCATTTTATTTGGTGTCAACATGGCACTAGGCTTGTGTATATTTGGTGTAAATTGAGAATTAATGAGAATTTATCTAAATTTGTTCACAATTTGTGGAGCAATGCTCAAAACCTGAGTTAAATATGAAGATCTATGGGGGTAACCTGGAAGTTAGTGATAAGCATTTGTTGCAAGAGGAACTACTGAAATAATCACCTACTTGTTGGTCTATGATAGTGTAAATAGGGCATGGAGGAGAATAATAGCTAATCTTCATAAAAATAAAAGACTATTGCAATAATAATGACCTATTATGGAGTTTGCTTGACAGTAGTATTTCAGTCACTTCAACTGCATTTTATTTCTTGCTTTCAACAACTCTTTAAAAGTCCACTTAAGATACATACATATATATGTGTATATATATATACATAAAGATAATAAAATTGTACAACTCAAACAATTTTGAATCAATAATTAAACATAGGTGCACCTAAGCTTATAGTATTGGAAAAAGTCCTAATGAAAAGTCTACAGAAAGGCAGAATAATACCTATATTTGGGTCTAGAGGTTCCACCTAAGAGAGTATCCTTATATTCTTTTCTATTACATATATTTATTTGTATTCCTCTTCCACATTTCCACCTCCTGAAGAATATTTAGAAGAAGAACAAAAAAATCTCTGAGGTAAACAGAATTCTGATTGTCTTCAGCTGTGACCTACTGTTTATCCCACCGGTTCTGGTAGAGCCTCAAGAAGAGCAGGAGAGCCATTCTTCCCAGTGGACCAGGGCAGATCCGTCTGGCCTCCCTACCAGTACAGCAAAACCACAACTTTTCAGCAGCACACAGTAAATGCAACCACAAAATACACCCCTCCTGCACACCTCACATGCATCACACTTTTACCTCTTATACTGTACACATGCTGGAACAGTTTAACTACCCCCAAACAAACTGCTCTAATGTTGACTCAACTGTAGCTCCAATCAACAGTCTCACAACAAATAAAGCTAGTGGTTATCCCAAGAAATCATAAAAACTCTAAATCACAGAGTAGCAATATGGTCAAGTAGCAACATGCATAAGAAACTCTAAACTGGGGCCGGAGCAATAGCAGGCAGAGCGAGTGCCTTGCATGTGGCTGACCCAGGTCCAATCCCTGGCATCTCACAGGGTCCCCCAGGACTATCAGGAGTGATTCCTGAGTGAAGAGCCAGGAGTAATCCCTGAGCATCGCTGGGTGTTATCCAAAAAGCCAAAAAATAAATAAAAAACAAAACAAAACTCTGAACAACTAATAACAAAGAGTCTGTGTAACATCAACAGGTAGTGAAGATAACACCAACAAGCTGCACCACCCACTCCCAAATATTTGAGTGTTAAGGAACTTTCTAGACATAGATCCAAAACTCCCTTTGCAAGAAGAATGGAAGGGGCTTCTTTTAGGCAAACCAAATTTAAAGAACACATCAAACTTCTAAAAAGGATGGTACAAAACTCAAGGATAATAACCTCTCCCAACGTCTTTTTTCTTTTTTTTTATTTTTTTGCTTTTTGGGTCACACCCGGTGGTGCACAGGGGTTATTTTTGGCTCTGCACTCAGGAATTACCTCTGGCGGTGCTCAGGGGACCATATGGGATGCTAGGAATCAAATCTGGGTCGGCCGTGGGCAAGGCAAACACCCTACCCGCTGTGCTATTGCTCCAGCCCCCTCAATGTCTTTTTTTCTTTTAGTTTTGGGACCATTGTCAGCAATGTCCAGGGATCACACCTGCCTTTGCACTCAGCAATTATTCATGGCAGTTCTTGTGGGTCCATACGAAATAGCAGGATTGAACCTGGGTTGAGTGTGTGCAAGGCAAGTACCCTACTTGATGAATTATCACTCCAGCCCTTCTCTCAATGTCAATGCCTAACTGCACTGATTATAAGACACAGAGTGGCAGGATAAATTAGGAAACTGAATCTGACTTTAGGCTGTCTACAGAAACACATTTGAATAATCAGGGCTAATAGACTCAGAGTCAAGGTTAGAAAACAATATTTCACGTAAACAACTCCCTCAAGAAAGCTGGGGTAGTCATACTTATTTCAGACAGCACGTATTTCAAGCTTAAAAAGTGATCAGTAACAGATGATAAAGCAAAAATTAACAAATGGAAGTATATAAACTAAGACAATTCTGAAGGATGAAGAGAAGATGAGGATCAAAAGTCACTGCACAGATGAGAAAGAAATATTTATCCATCACTCATCTAATAAAGGATTATTATCAAGGGTGTACAAAGCATCATAGAACTATACAAGAAAATACAACCAACCCCATTAAAAATTGGGGGAATGATATAAACATAAATTTCCTCAAAGAAGAAGACATATAGATGGCCAAAAGGTATATGGAAAATTTCTCTACAACCCTTATCATCAGGAATAAGCAAATATAAATGATAACTTTGCTATCATCTTACACAAGAGAGACTGTAACACATGACAAAGAACAACAATAAACAGGGTGGGTCCAGAAGTAGAGAAAAAGGAACCTTTGTTCACTGCTGTTGAGAATGTTGATTGTTTCAAACTATTTTGGAAGAAAAATATGGAGAGTTATCAAAAGCTAGGGATTCATCTTCCATCATCATCATCATCATCATCATCATCATCATCATCATCATCATCCCGTTGATCATTGAATTTCTCCAGCGGTCTCAGTAACATCTCCATTGGTACAAGCCCTGAGATTTTAGAAGCCTCTCTCTATTTGTCCTTCCAACGATGCCAATGCCTTACTGGAGGCTCTTTCAGGGTCAGAGGAATGAGACCCAGCTTGTTACTGGTTTTGGCATATTAATACACCATGGGGACCTTGCCAGGATCTCCCATGTGGGCAGGAAACTCCCAGTATTTTGCCAGGTTCTCCCAGAGGGAGAAACAGGCTATAAGATATCGCTTCTGGGAGATGGCTTTTAAGTCTCTGGATGCTGGCCATTGACAGGATTACACGGTGCCGGGCAGTCCCTGGATGTGACCACCTAGCTACTGGGAGATGGGAAATCTGGGCAGAGGAAGCACAGTCCCGATCCAAGCATCCTTGGAGGTCTCAGCCCCGGGTCCCACACACCTGAGTTCCTCTGCCATTTCCTTCATGCGTGAGGCTTCCGAACGTGTGGAGAGGGGCCTTGAGCATGGCTGTGGCTAGGCTCCGGAGGTCTTCGGCTGCCAGGAGCTCTGTTCTGGGTGGGGAGGGAAGCTGTAGTCCATCCCCTCAGAGGAGGCCCCGGGGAAGACAGCCAGGTGCGCGGGCAAGAGACTCTCAGCTTCCATACGACTCCATACTTCCATACTCTCATCTTCCATATGACTGGACAATATTACTTCTTGGCATCTACCCCAGGGTCAAAACTTCGGTTCAGAAAAGTAATTGTACTCCTGTGTTCATTACAGCACTATTCACAATAGCCCAAACATTTCATAAGACCCAAGAGTGCAAGAGCAGATAACTGAATAAAGAAACCATGCTACTTATAAATATTGGACTTCTACTTAGCATTAAGAAAATATTAGCTCATGTCATTTACTGCTGCATGGATAGAGCTGCAGAGTATCATGCTGTTTGAGGTTAATCACAGGGAGAGGGAGGGAAACAAAATGATCCTGTTATATGTGGAACATAAATAAATATAATAAAGGATTAATAATCTTTATATGTTATATGTGGAACATAAATATAGTAAGGGATTAATAACCAATTATAGTAATAATAACAAATATAATGACAATAATAACAAAAGCAATAGAAAAAGAGTATAAGAACTCTTCTCACTAGAAAGCTTGCCTCTATAGGGGTTGAGTTTGGAAAGGAAGGACAGGTTAGGGAATCTTATAATAGTTCTGGGGGGAACTCATTACTATGGAAGAGGGGTGGTGTTGAAAGGTGATAAATTGATAAATATCAGTATGTATCTGTCAGTAACTGTCAGTGACAGTGCCCAGTGCCTTAAGAAAGAGAGAGAGAGAGAGAGAGAGAGAGAGAGAGAGAGAGAGAGAGAGAGAGAGAGAGAGAGAGAGAGAGAGAGAGAAGGCATCTGCCATAGAGGCAGGCTGTGGGGGTGAGAGGTGGACTGGTGGGGGGGCTATTGGTAGAGGAAGGGACATTGTTAGTTAAGGGCCTGATGTTGGAACATTGTATACCTCAAACGCAGTTATAAATGACTTTGTAATGTATAGTGATTTAATGAAAAAAAAATTAAATTTGTTCCAAAATTATGGTGAGAAAGCTTAACACATAGCTCAGGTTCAACTTCCAGCACTGCATCTGTGCCCCTGAGCATGACCAGGTGTGGGACCTGAGCAACAGACTAGGAATGAGCCTTCACCACAACTAGGTGTGGCCGCAAAATTTAAAAATATAGTCTCCAAAATTTCCACCAGAGGCAAATTAGTCCCTCTGTTTCAATTTAGGCAGACCTGCTATTATCAAGTGAGCCTATCAAAAGGGGATTTAAAGATTTTAGAGGTTTTAGCGGTTCAAATGACAAAAACAGCTTCTTGCTGTCTTTGAAGGTGCAAATGATAACAGCATCATAGAGAAACTGTAGGAAATTGTAGGGAAGGTCTACAATAGTGATAGTGAATAGCTACCAAGAGGACAAAGGCCAGGGTTATATAAATCCAAGGGATCTGAGTACTGCTAATAGTACAGAAAACCTTGGAAGAAGATCTTGCCTCTTAGACAGAAATCCAGTTTTGGCCTTAACTTCAGAACCCCAAGCAATAAACACAATGAAGTTAAATCTGAACTTCTGATCTATATAAATGTGAAATAACAAACATGTTTTCATCTGAAGAAACATGCTAGGAATGAAAGTTGTGACCAACCAAGCGAACATAGTCTATTTTATTTGTTTTCAGCTGCTAAATTTGAAAGTTGTTATGTGGCAATAGAAAGATAATACTAACCCTTAATGTACAAACACCTACAGGAAAAAAAAACCCTCATCTCCTTGTACCTCATACATATATCTGATACATTTTTGTATGGCTAGGGTAAGAAAACCTGAATTTAGAAATGTTCAAAATTTTGCCATTGACTTGGGAAAAGGAATAGCAATGAGATTAGGAAATTAACTGGAAAACTAGCATTTTTGCATTTTGTTCGGATGGAATAAAATGTACTCTAATCTCAAAACTGTAAAAAAAGAGAAGACGTATTTTCCAGGAAACAAGGAAAAGATTCCAAAGATGTTTGATAACTGGTTAAGGAGATCAAATTATCACATCAAGGCTGAAATTATGAAATTATTCTCTAATTTTAGCTTAAATCTCTGTACTCTAAAGCCCTTGGTAAAATGCAATGTGCTACATGAAGGAAGGGTAACAAGTGAAGGGGTTTTATCAAAAACTGCTGCTACTATAACCCAAATTGGATTATTTCTTTCGAATAGAAAACAAACCCAAAGTAACAGGGTTGAAAGTTAGATAAGCTTGGCTAGGGAGGGTAAAAATGGGAAAGTCAAGAACTATTCTCACAGAAGACAGATTTGAATGGGCACATCAGGCAAAGGGAAGAAGACTAAGACAAATTTTATCTGCTTTATAATTTGTTCACAGCTCCCTGATGTGTAAAGGAGCACCTTTAGGGCACATACATATTATCTCCCTGGAGGAAGGAACTAGTTGAAGAAGATTTGCTGCTGTAAGTGACTCTTGACAGGAATGTGAGGGTTTCCTGTGGAGAGCTGGCATTTTTAAGAGTGCAAGAAAAGCTAGTTGATTCTGTCATTGATGAACTTTGTCACAATTCTTAATTCTTATCCAGAAAAGAATCAAAGAGTGAAATCCAGATCTAGATAGGAAGTAAGATAGCAGGATATAGAGAACAGGTTTTCTGCCCCTTATTCTCTTTGTAAAAACAAATTAACAAAAGCAACTTGTAAGGCTGGACACACAGTAGAGCAGGTTGTGTGCTTGCTTTGAATATGGCCAAACCAGGCTTAATCCCCACTAGCAAGTAGGTTCCCCAAGCCTACCAGGATCGATCCCTCTGTGCAAAGATAGGAGTAAGCCCTGAGCACCACTGTGTGTGACTCCTCTCCTTACCAAATGCAACTTTGAAGGGTGATCAGTTGCTAAAGAATACTACTGCCACATAAAAATTATCTAGACACCACAGAACAAGTAGTTTAACTAGTTGAATAATTGAAATCATTTAGTAATTTCTAGAAAATGTTCTATAGGAAATCACTGTCACTGTCATCCCATTGCTCATTGATTTGCTCGAGCGGGCACCAATAACATCTCCATTGTGAGACTTTTTGTTACTGTTTTTGGCATATCAAATACACCACAGGTAGTTTGCCAGGCTCTGCCATGCAGGTGAGATACTCTTGGTAGCTTGCCAGACTCTCTGAGAGGAGCAGAGGAATCGAACCCAGGTCGGCCAGCAAGTAAGACAAACTCTCTACCCACTGTGCAATCAATTTTTCTATACTTTTTATAAAATAAAATATTAGAAGTATGCTGGTTTCTAATTTTCCTCAGTAAAAAAAATTCTCAGCAAGAAAAATTAGGTAAGGTAAGCTTTTAAAAATCGTATACAGTGTATGTGTATTTTGGAATCAGGGTTATTTTTCTTTCAAATTCATATAAACTAACATTATGCTAGACAGGGGATAGAGAGCTAGTGATTACCTGTAGTTATTTCACCATATGCACATATATTGGATTAAGATCAGTGACTACAAGACATACATGTGATACAACAACTTTAAATAAATATGCATATAGCTGAGGGCACAAATATACATCTCAAATACAGAACAGGCTGACAGGAAAATGTAATATCAGAACTTCAGACCACTAAAATTAAATTGAAAAGCCAGAGATAGGCCTTAATGTATATGTTCAATTATTTTTTGATAAAGAATCAAACAAATGAAATGGAGCAACGAAACCATTTTCAGCAAGTACTGCTGGGAAAACTGGTCAGTCATGTGCAAAACAAAAAATGAAGTCAAACCTCTTTATTCTACTCTTTAACTATATTTTTTAAATTAAGGCACTGTGATTTACAAAGTTGTCCATAATAAAGTTGTTTCAGCTATACAATGTCCCTTTCTTTACACCAGTGTCCCCAGGTTCTCTCTCATCCACACAGTCTGCCCACTTAGCAGGCATAAAACAAATTTATTTCATATTACTTTTTCTAACAAAAGTTTTTTTTAACAGTGGCAAATAGAATTGCCATAAAATAAATCAACAAAGTTCATTTTTTAGTGATTGTCTGTCAAATGATGTTTACCTATGTAAGTAAAGAAATTCCAATCATTTAATTCAATATAGTCTACTACTATTATCATTTATATAACTAAATTCTCAACTATGGCATCTAAAGTATATTGCATCAAATTTTATTTTGCACATGGATCTTATTGTGGTAATCATAACTTCCACATAATGAATTTAGCTTTTTATTTGCCCCCCTAGGCAGGCATATAATAAATTTATTTTATATTACTTGGACTAAAATAGTTTAAAAGAATGGTAAATGGACTTAAAATAAATCAATGAAAGTCAATTTGTGATGATCAATAGCTTTTTTTTTGTTGTTTTAAAAAGTGAAAAATTTTATTAGAAGTAGAATAGAATGGAAAAGTAACTCCCTATGAAGGAAGGAACTAAGTATAGGACTAAGTAATTGGTAATTTCTATATGTTTTTAATCTTTATTAATCTAAGAAATCACAATTATATACATCAATAGTGAGTATCATACTCAATGCCACATGAGAGGAAATTTCTTCTGTGATTTAAAGGAGCTGTTTAATTCTTCTTACAAATTGGTTTAAAGGCTCTAAATTCCCTAAAACAAAATGAGAACACTATTTGAGTATCCCAAAGAGGAATCAAAAGAGCTATGCTTGGAATATCACCTTTCACTCAAGTGAGAGAAGGGATCCAGAATTTTGACCTCCGTCGACGATAAAGAATCAGGGATGCTTTCTCATTTGCCAAGGCATCAAGAATCCTATGGGCTGAACACGTAATGAGATTTAGAGATGACCACTGGACTCAAGCTGTTACAGACTGGACTCCACGGGACATCAAAAGAACACGTGGTCGCCCAGCTATGACATGGTCAGACTTCTTTATCAAGACCCTGAATGAACGGTTTGAGGCTCTTCATGTTCCTGGAGCAAGTAGATGCCATAGGGCTACACTAGCATGTGACAGGGACTAATGGCGACATTACTGGTGCCTGCTCAAGCAAATCTATGAACAATGGGTTGACAAGTGACAAGTGAATTCCCTAAACTGTTGGCTGTCCATGAATCTGTACAGCTCTTTTGAATCTGAATGTCAATCTAGTATTCTTGGTGAGGTGTTCATTACGTTGAGTTTTTGTACTACATTCTTCCATAATCTTCTGGTTTGTAGAATCTCATTTGATAGATCTGCTGTATATCTTAAGGGGTTTTCTTTATATATAATACTCTTTTTGATCTTGCTGCTTTCACCAGTCTGTCTTTATATTTGAATTTTGTCATTTGAGCATAATGTGTCTTGGAATTTTCCTAATTGGGTCTATTTTTCACTGGGACCTTTAGGTTTCTTGGATCTTGGTGCCTGTAATCCTCAACTCTGGGAAGTTCTTACCATTTTCTTCAACTATTGCTCTTCATCACAGTTACCTTTTTACTCATCAGGGAATCCAGTGGTTCTTACATTGTTCCTCCTGAGCACATTTCCTAGTTCTCTGGTAGGCTGTTCATTTCTTTACAGATTACTTTCCACTTTCTGCTATTTTGAAGAGTTTTATTCCTCATCTTGGAACTCCTAAAGCTTTTTCTCAGCTTCTGTTATTCTGTTGCTCTAGTTTTATTGACTTTTAAATATTGCCTACTATGTTCTTGATTTCTGTCACATATGATTATAATGGACTGGAGCAATAAAACAGAGCATAGGGCATTTGCCTTGCATGCAGCCACCCATGTTCTATTCCTCCATCTCTCTTGGAGAGCATGGCAAGCTACCGAGAGTATCCCGCCTGCACAGCAGAGCCTGGCAAGCTATCCATGGCGTATTCAATCTGCCAAAACCAGTAACAACAAGTCTCACAATGGAGATGTTACTGGTGCCTGCTTGAGCAAATCGATGAGCAACTGGATGATCGTGCTACAGTGCTATGATTATAGTAGTAATGCCACGTACAAAAGTCAAATAAAAATTGGTTAAAGACATCAATACCATAACAGAATCAACTGGGTAGAGAGAAAAAAATTATTGACAGAATTCTGCATGACATTGAAGTTAGAGGCATCTTAAAGTATTATATGCCACTGACCAAACAAGTGGAAGCACTGATAATAAAATGGGTCTACATTAACTATGAAAAGCCATGTTCTTGTGGGTCTTAGAAGTACAATGAAGTGATCAAATTAAGATGAATCAAGCTTGAAATTTGTGGTACTATTAGTCTTATTGCCTATAATATACAGTACAAAATACATAGCTTAATGTCTACACTATACTTTTTTCACTTTGGTTTTACTTTATTAATTTTCTTTTACATGTTAATAAAAAGTCATGCAATGAAATCTGTGAACCCAAATCGTAACCTTGAAATACCCATTATCCATTTAGCAAAGCTTGAGGGTTTATCTGGGTAATTCTAGTCTTCTGTGTGTTCACTTTTACATCTATCAGCTGGCAGGTTGACTCACTATAGGTCATTTTTATAGTGGATTCAGTTGAAATACTCTTATTTTGCTCTGTATGGTTTATTACTCTTTTTTTTTGTTTTTGGGTCACACCCAGTAGTGTACAGGGGTTACTCCTGGCTCATGCACTCAGGAATTGCTCCTGGCAGTACTCGGGGGACCATACGGGATGCTGGGAATTGAACCGGTTTGGCTGCATGAAAGGCAAGCACCCTACCTGCTGTGCTATTGCTCCAGTCCCTGATCTATTACTGTTTTTTTCTTTAATTTTATTGATTCACAGTGAGATATAGTTATAAGCTTTCATGTCTGAGTTACAATCACACAATTAAAAAACACCCATCCCTCCACCAGTGCACATTACCCACCAACAATGTCCCCAGTATACTCCCACTTTTCCCACACTCCCACTACCTCCATGGTAGACAATATTCCCCATACTCTCTCTACTTTGGGGCATTATGGTTTGCAATGCAGATATTGAGAGGTTATCATCTTTCAGCACACATCTCCCAGCCCCATAAATTCCTCTAACCATCATTTTCTTAGTGATCCCTTCTCTATTCCAGCTGTCATCTCCCCTCCTGTTAATGAGGTAGGCTTCCAACTATGGACCAATCTTCCTGACCCTTCTATCTAACTGCCCTTGGGTGTTGGTCTCATTTTATGTTACTTTATACTCCACAAATGAGTGCAGTCCTTCTATATCTGTCCCTCTCTTTCTGACTCATTTCACATAGCATAATACTCTCCATGTATATCCACTTATTAGAAAATTTCATGACTTCATCTCTCTTAACAGCTTCATAGTATTCCATTGTGTGGATGTACTGAAGTTTCTTTAACCAGTCATCTCTTCTCAGGCACTTGGGTTGTTTCCAGATTTTGACTATTGTGAACAGTGCTGCAGTGAACATATAGGTACAGATGTCATTTCTACTGTACTTTTTTGTATCCTCGGGATATATTCCCAGAAGTGGTATTATGGGGTCATATGGAAGCTCAATTTCTAGTTTTTGAAGGACTGTCCATATTATTTTCCAAAAGGACTCTACCAGTTGACATTCCCACCAACTGTGAAAGAGCATCCCTTTTCCCCCACATCCATGCTAGCACTGGTTGCTGTTGTTCTTTTGAATATGTGCCAGTCTCTATGATGTGAGGTGATATCTCATTATACGATACTATACTTAGAAAACTATAAAGACTACAAAAAAGCTCCTAGAAACAATAGCTCTGTATACTAATGTGGCAGGCTACAAAATCAACACCCCAAAGTCCACGGTTTCTTTTATATACAAACAACAAAAGAGAAGAAACATTAAAAAAATAATAATCACATTCACATTAGTACCTCTGAAAATCAAATAACTCAAAATCAGCTTAACCAAAGAGGTGAAGGACCTATACACATAATTACAAAACACTACTTTAAGAAATAAAAGAGGATACTAGGAAATGGAGACACAGCCCCTGTTCATGGATAGAGAGGATTAACATTATCAAGATGGCAATATTGCCCAAAGCACTGTAGCATTGTCCTCCCACTATTTATCGATTTGCTTGAGGGGACACCAGTAATGTCTCCATTGTGAGACTTGTTGTTATTGTTTTTGGCATATCGAATACACCACGGGGAGCATGCCAGACTCTGCTGTGCAGGAGTGATACTCTCGGTAGCTTGCTGGGCTCTCTGAGAAGGATGGAGGAATTGAACCCGGGTTGTCCATGTGCAAGGCAAATGCCCGACCCACTGTGCTATTGCTTTAGTATACAAATTTAATTCAGTCCCTATCAGGATTCCCATGACATTTTTCAAAGAAATAGACAAAATACTCCTGAAATTCATACGGCATAATAAACCCTCATGAATAGCTAAAGTAATCCTTGGGGAAAAGAATATGGGTAGCATCACCTTCCCTAACTTCAAACTGTACTACAAAGCAGTAGTAATAAAACAGCATGGTATTGGGCTAGAAAAAGAACCGTAGACCAATGGAATAGAGTTGAATATTCTGCACAGACTCCCAAATATATGCCACTTAATCTTTGACAAAGGAGCAAGAAAAGTGAAGTGGAACAAGGAAAGCCTCTTCAATAAGTTGTGCTAAGAAAATTGGATAACTACCTGCAAAAAATAAACACTTACCTCTGTCTAGTGCCAGGCACAAAAGTCAGTTCAAAGTGGACTAAAGACTTCAATATCAGTCATGAATCCATAAGGTACATGGAGGAAAATGTAGGAAGAACCCTCCATGACATTGAAGCTAAAAGCATCTTTTTTTTATTAATTAATTTATTTTTTAATTAATGAGTCACAGTGAGGGTACAGTTACAGGTTCACACATTTTCATGCTTGTTTTTCCCTCATGCAATGTTTAAGAGCCCATTCCTCCACCAGTGTCCATTCTCCGCCACCCATGAACGCAGTATCCCTTCCACCCCCCAGTCCCATCCCCCCCACCCCACCCAGCCTCTGTAGCGGGGCATTCCAATTTGATATCTCCCTTTCCTTTTAGGTGTTTTGGTTCCAAATATGGGTATTGAGTGGTCATCCTGTTCAGTCTCTAGTCTACTTTCAGCACACATCTCCCTTCCCACGCAGGATCTCCAATCACATATTACTTGGTGTTCCCCTCTCTATCTGGGATGACTTTCCCCCAGCATGTGAGGCCAGCTTCCAAGCTATGGAGCCAACCTCCTGATATTATACTACTATTCTTGGGTATTGAAGCTAAAAGCATCTTTAAGGATGAAACACCACTGACCAAGCAAATGGAAACAAGCATAAACAAATGGGACTACATCAGACTAAGAAGCTTCTGGACTTCAAAAGAAACAGTGACTAAAATACAGAGTGAACCCACAGAATGGGAAATAATATTTACCCAATACCCATCTGATAAGGGATTAATATCCAGGATATACAAGTCACTAATAGAATTATATAAGAAAAAATCCTCCAACCCCATCAAAAAATGGGCAGAAGAAATGAACAGAAGCTTCCTCAAAAAAGAAATACAAATGGCCAAAAGGCACGTGAAGAAATGCTCCACTTCGCTAATCATCAGTGAGGTGCCAATGAAAACAACAATGATCTATTACTCTTAGAGATCTCAGTTCATGCTTGTTCACAAAGTGTTTAGGTAAGTCTGTAGGAGAATAAGGATACATGCCTAATATATACTCGGATTAGAAAATTTCTTCTGCTATACTATTGTCCAACATAAGTCTCTAAATTGGCTTTGATTCAAGGCTTACCAAAAAGACTCAACTTCTCTATGAGAAGGGTAAAAATGCTGTGTGTTCATTCTGTGTCTTTTCCTATCTTTCTGATGAATTTCCTACAGCATCATACACTCTAGATTTACCCACATGATAACTAAGCTTTAGTAAGAATCAAACCAGTGCATGGATACGAAGGGAATAGAATGTGTGTATGTTCTGTGTGTGTGTGTATGTACATGTGGTTGTGGGGGTGTGGTTACTGGAAAAATGGTGGACAGAGCTGACATTCTGGCTTAAGGACTGGTTCTGGAATATTTTATGCATGAAATCATCCATTATCAATAATACAAATCATGGTGCCTAACATAACTTTCATTTTAGTGTCACATGGTGGGGTTGATAGCACCGTAGTACAGCAGGTAAAGCATCTGCCTTGTGTACAATGACCTGGGTTTGCCCTCTAGCACTCTGGGCAAACCACTCTGGGTGGTCCCCTTAGCACCACAAAGGAATGATCCCTGAGGACAGAGCTAGGAGTAATTTCTAGCACTGCCAGGTATGCCTCCTCAACGACAATATCAATTACAACAAAACAAGTACTATATAATTTGTGAATCCTGGGAGAAATAACGAGTCCTTTTTTGTCGGAAAAACTAATAGGCTCTTTAGTAGATGATGTTATACCTATAGGTCTCTTAATAATTTATAGTCACTCTTACTGCCACACCTTCACATATGCTTTGTTTATTTCTACATCTTCATCCTCCTTGTCTAATGACTAACACATATTAAGTCAATATACCTTCTGTAGTAATGATTCATTGAAATCTAGGCTACATAGGTTTCTCTATTTTGTACTCTCATAGTTTTTATCTAGATATCCATATCAATGTATGTTGCACTTTTCCAGCACTGAAAGACCTACACAGTTGAGGATACTAAAAGAATTTTCATCTATTTATTTCTACAATACAGGATAATTTCTACAGCGAGAAAATATTGAACATTTATTAACCAATATTTATAACAATTGGAAATTCAGACATATTGCCAACACAATATAGGATTACATTTATTTTTAGGTATAACTTGAAATTCTCTCTGTCATCCAACTCCCAAATGTGTGAGATTTCATGAAATGAGTCTAAATAGTCATAGCTAGCTAATAACTTCTCCAAAAGATGAAATTGGATCCTTAATGCTATACACTAATTCAGACACCATAACTTATATGGTGTGTTAAAAAAGTAATGGGCCTGGCAATCAGTCCCGAGGATTTCATTTTTCACCTCTCCATGAGGCTTTGCTACAATTTACTGCTAGCATATATATTTTAGACTGCAATCAGTTGTCTAGTGAGGTTGGCACTTAGTCTAGCATTTTGCTCATTAACTTTTTCTATGATAGACTGTCAAATGTCCTATCAGAACTCTTGTTAAATTACATCTACTTGTTCACCCTAATATAATTACTTGGACTCTGCCAGGGCTAACTACAATTGTCTGATAAAACCCAATTTTCCTTTCAGCAACCTAAGATGCAATTTCCTCCTTTTTTTCCCCAAATGAGTCAAATTGTCTGTTCCATTTAAAGGACTTCAAATTTGGGGCTGTTTTAATTCAGGTACTTACCTTCTCAACTTTTGTACATAACACAGAGATAATATTCTATCTAGTATGATTATCCTACACCTTACCCAAATTGCCTGTCACCCTCTCACCAGTGATTTAATAGCTTTTAGAGACCAAAGAGTTTAATAAAGTCACTTTTCTTCAACTCTCAAAACAAATAAAATATATTGCATCATCATATCTGACATATAATTTTACTATGGCATGATATGATTTCTCACTTCAAATTTCTCACAAAATCAGACTCAGTTTGAATTCAGCAAAGAAATATCTGATGTCATCATTTATGTATATTTTTCATATCCCATACCCTCCCTTCTATCTACCCTATAGTAGCTCTTTCTACTGTAATGACCATTATTGCTTCATGCAGGTATCTTTCCACTAAATCTTCATTGAAGAATGAGTGCCATCATGCATTAAATAATGTTTAATATTATAATCTTTTGTTATTAGATTAGGTTCAAGACTGGGGATGGCTAATTCATTTGTGTTTCCCTGAGAAAGTTATACTCTTTCCAGGTTTCCTTTTCTGCTTTGGTAAACTGAATATACAGGCAATGTGGGGGGGACAATGTATTTTGTGAGGAAAACATACCCAGGACTCAGTTAAGTTGAAAAGCAAATAATTCATTAGTATGCAGCACTGTTGTCCATTGTTCATCGATTTGCTGGAGCCAGTAAAGTCTACATTGTGAGACTTGTTGTTACTATTTTTACATATCAAATACGCCACAGGTAGCTTGCCAGGCTCTGCCATGGGGGTGGGATACTCTCAGTAGCTTGCCGGGCTCTCCAACAGGGATGGAGGAATCCTCTATCTCATACAATACAACCAGATATTGATAATATTACTGTCTGCTATATGCAATTACAAGTTTCATGGGAGGTAGGCACTTTGAAAAATATCAATTAAAATAACTGCTTTATATTGATTTTGTTTTGTGTTTGATCAGACTAAAAAATACTTGAACAAACAGGATCAAAATATCAATTTTGCATTACTGAAGATTTTCAAGTCAGTAGACCATTTTATGTAATTTATTAATTTTATTATAATAACAATAATAGGAATTTGGTGTATTTTGTAAATGAGAAAGCTGGGACAAGAATGGATTAGTTTACTTTATGGGGTATTGCATAGCCAAACAATGGTTGATGATTTTTCCATTTAAATAGTTACTTTCAAGTACAAAGTCTAAGATCTATGTATTAAATAAGTTGTAGAAATTAATTTATGACAAAGAAAAATGCACTACTTAATGTAGAGAATTGTTTATTTTTTATAAGCTCCCCTGCCTAAATCAACAATTAGATTGGAATACATATTAATTTTAAATCCCGTTTTAATGTTTCTATTCTGACTGTGGACCTATTGCATAATTTTCTTATCTGGATAATTTAGGGTTCTACTAAATGCTCTATAGACTAGCAGTCAGAAGATAATTAATTTTCTGTACAAGTTGACTGTGTTTCATGACAATTTATATTTAATTCATGTATCTCTAGTTCCTAGTCAATTATTGTGCTGTCATTGTATTATTGATATTGTGAAATACTTTCCCAAATCTAGTATTGAGAAATGCAGTGAGTTGAATGGTGCTTACCCTCCAAATTATATATATGTATATATATACACATATATATAAGATCTAATCCTTATGAATATGACTTTCCTGGGAAATGGCATCTTTGCTGAAATAATTAGACTTAATAACTTCTTGAGATCATACTAGGTTTATAGTGTACATTATTTGGTGATTGGTATCCTTATAAAAGAAAGAATAAAAATATATTCAGAGAAAATAATGTGAAGATGGAAACTTTCATAAGTCAAGACATTACAAGAATACCCAGAACCTCCAGAAGCTAGGAGAGAGGCATGGAATGTACACTCATAACCTGCAGAAGAAGCCAATCCTGAGGATGTTGCCTGACTTGAGACTTCTAGCATCCTAAGTGGTGAAAATTAAATGTTGCTATACTAAGCCACCAAATTTGTAAGAATAAATTATGAACAGTACAGAATGAATGCAGGCATGGTAACATTCCTTTGAAGGAACAATTATCTATTGTTTTCAATAACAGAGAGTACATCATTTCTTTCTATTCAAATTGCTATTTCAAACTAGGTAAGAGTTACAAAAATGGCTCTCTTGCTTTAAGAAACTAACTTTGAGACAAATACAACAACTTCTATGACATGATTGAAGTTATGAGTATAAAGCAAAAACAAAAAACCTTCAGTGACAAAATTAGTATAAATGCAAGCCTCAGTTATGACTAGATAAATATTAATTTTAGTATATATGCTAATTTCAAAATGTACAAAATTCACTGAAAATTTCTGCAATAATATTAGGAGATTTTTTTTTCTGCTTTTTGGGTCACACCCGGCAATGCATAGGGGTCACTCCTGACTCATGCACTCAGGAATTACCCTTGGCGGTGCTCAGAGGACCATGTGGGATGCTGGGATTCGAACCCGGGTCGGCCACGTGTAAGGCAAATGCCCTATGCTCTGTGCTATCACTCCAGCCCCAGGAGATTTTTCAATAGTTAAATTTCTTTATATTCATTGTCTCTGAATCTATTTAAAGATCTCAAAAAATAGAACTTTCATTTACAGTGATATTGTAATGAAAATCTCTATTAGTACATGTATGTATAATAATTATACATATTATTGCCAGCAATTATATATATTAACTAGTTTGCTTAAATTAATTTTAAGCATTTCATTTGTTTTTTTAAAGCTATTTTAATTTTTATATTTTTGGTCTCTTCCAAGATTTATTTTGTGAGTCTCTGGATCACGGTCATTAATGAGTTTATATGACACTAGAGCAGTTTGTGGGCATTACTGGCAGGGTCCCAGAAGAACAGAGAGATAAGGGAAGTTCTAGCTCCATGAGACCCTTGCGATTTAAGTCACAAACCCTACATACTTGAGTTTTTCAAAAGATTCACTCAGGGATGAAGCTAGTCCCAAGTCTGTGGAGATCAGCCATGAGCATGGTGGCAATTGGATTCTGCAGATTTTCATCTTCAGGGGCACTGTTTGAGTGGGTGGTGGGCTCACCCGCCATCCCTGCCCCCGCCCCAGGATACACTAGCTGATACTTAGCCTTGCACAGGGTCTGGAGGCATCTCTGCAGGTTGTTGGTCTCTTCTGAGATTATTTTGAGTCTTGATCTTGACTGTTAATGAGTTTATATGATGCCAGAGGCAGTTCCTGGGCATGATCGCCAGGCTCCCATTTAAGCCATTTTTTTAAAAGTGAAGGAAAAGATAATAAGGTGACTCTGAAAACTGACTTGAACACAGTCAACATGGGTTCCATCTCTAGAATCCATGTTTCATCTCCTACTCTGCATATAGTCCCCTAAGTACTTATCCAGGAGTGATTCCTGAATAGAGATCCAGGAGTAAGCTCTGAGCAGAGCTAAATGTGACCCATCCCCCCAAAATTATGTTAAAGTCCATATCTACTATAAAATGTTTGCTATACATATCATTACACAAAATGTAAAGAATAAAAAATCTTAATTCTGGTTTCTCTTCACATCACTTAAGTCTTTTGCCTTTTTAAAAATAGAAATATTGAAGTCTTTTCTCTAACTGCGTTTGGGATACACCCTGAAATAGCACTCAGGAGCTATTTCTGACTCTGTACTCAGGAGTGACCTTAGGTGATCACAGGGGACCATATACAGTAAATCGAATAGAACCATGAATGGCTGCATGCAAGGTACTATAGTTTTTATACCAAACCCTTCAAGACATCATGTTTAGCACTTAGTCGAACTCTAAATGATCTTTTATAGGTCAGTAAAGATGAAAAAGTTGATGGAGGACATATTTAACAGAACAAATAGTAGTCTATAACCAGTTCAGAATCCTGAAATTATCTTTTGTCATTGAAGTTAATCAAAACATAGCCTCATGTATATTAGATAGTGTTTTACAAACTAGGATGTGAAAAGAGAGGGCGAGTGACAACTGTAGTAATACGACTGTAAACTGTATAATAATGTTACATTTAATACCATAGAAATTGTCTGATATGAATTTCTCCCATCTTTTTGACTTCCTTATGTATAGGTAAATTAATTTTAATATAATAATATTACCAGAGACAATGAGAAATCACGTTCTAGTGATTTAATCCTATCAATAATATAACAATTCTTTATGCACCTAGTCCAGAGATTTAAAATATCTGTAATAACAACTGGTAGAAATAAAGTGAAAAATAAATGCACCAATAGTTTGATGAGATATCCTAACTCTTGTTAGTTGACAAAATAGTTATTTAAAAAAGAATACATTATTTAAAAAAATAAGTTATTTTAAAAAAAGTTATTCAAAAAAGATTTGAGTAATACCAATAGGTATCTTGAGCAAATTAACATTTCGAGAACAATGTGCCCGACATCTCTCAAATATATTCTTTTCATTTGTATATGGAACATTTCCTGAGATAGACCATATTTCAGCTATATATTTTAATATAATTTAAAGGAATAAATTTCAAAAAGCACTTAAATTACAGGAGGCTTAATCATCAAACATATAAACTTATTTTATCAAGTCAAACCGTGTTTGTGATTGTGGTCAATTATAAAAAGTCCTTGTCATGATTGATGTGATTTTTCTCAAATATTAGAATATTTCTGTCACTCTCACTGTCATCCCGTTGCTCATTGATTTGTTCTAGCGTGCACCAGTAACATCTCTCATTGTGAGACTTATTGTTACTGTTTTTGGCATATGCAATATGCACGGGTAGCTTGCCAGGCTCTGCCTTGCGGGCTCCATACTCTTGGTAACTTGCCGGGCTCTCCGAGAGGGGTGGAGGAATCGAACACAGGTCGGCCATGTGAAAGGCAAACACCCAACCGCTGTGCTTTTGCTCCAGCCCAGAATATTTCTATAGCATTTAAAATTTAAAACATAAATATATTTATATATGTATGCATCTGAGGAATAAGATAAGTCCAAAGGTCACTTCTGATACATTTCAGTGCTTGCCGCACCTTTTACAAATGCCCAGGTCCAGCAGCACAGGTAAACCCAGGATTTAGGGATCATTTAGTGTCAGAATTCCAACTCAGGGCCTTATGTATGCCATGTTTGTGCTCCAACTCTTTACATCTATCTCATTTAATCCCAAATTTACGTTCATTTAGTCACCCTGTTATTCCTCTGAAACAGATGTATGAAATGATACATTTACCTCATATGTATTATCTTGGGTTTTTGGACACTAGCATTTCTTATATTCACCTATACAGATGGACTTCACTAAAATTATAATAGTTCTAGCAAACGAGTTCATAAATTAATTTCTTATTAACCAGAAATCTTAAAGATAGTGGGCACAATATTTTTGTCAAAAGTCTCCTTTTAAATATACTTATACTTTTTATATATACATCTTGACAAACATTATTAAATAGGTTGATTTGATTAAAAATAAATTAGGGTATTGAAATATATCTAATTTAATTCTGAGAGTCAAAATGTTTTCTAAATTTATGAGTGAAAATGTTAGTGTTCGCTTGTTCCACTCACAGTTTTTTGTGATGTATGCTTTCTTGTTCCACTCACAGTTTTTTGTGATGTGTGCTTTCTAACTTTAATGTGCATAATATGGGAAATAAAAGAGAGTCATACTATAAAAACAGTCTGCATTTAAGCAAGATTAATGAATGATATGTAATTACAAGAAAAAAATTTTATAAATAGTTTTGTCAGAACCTGACATGACAATATTTGCATTTAGAAGGCTATATTTGTTTACATTATGCAAAGTGGATTAGCAAAGAGTGGAGGCAATTTAAGCAAATTGAGATGGCTCCTTTGTGATAAGTAATGAAGGAGAAGATGGACAGAACCAAATGGAATAGGTAAAGGGAATTCTGTATTTAATTGAATAACCCAAATAAAGTAGAACAAAATGATTAAAAGATAGATCCCAGGTTTCTTTTGAAAACAACTGAATAATAAAATATTTCTGTTATCTAAAAAATACTACTCATAATTAGGACCAAGTTTCTAGGCAGAAATGAGTTTAATCTCATATTGATTTGCAGTTCCTTCCAAATGTACCAATACTGCTAATTGACAGCTGAGTTTGGAATTTAGAGATGAGCCTGGATTTGGGGATGAAAGTTTTTTATTCCACTGACTCACTTGATCAAGTAAATTCCCAAAGTAGGCCAAACAATCATAAGCACTTATGATTATCCATATCCATGTTTATAAAATAATTTTCTCTACATTCCTATTAGTAATAGATGATTATACCATTTTAATCTCATAATTTCTATCTGGGAATAGTCACTACTTTTTTTTTCAGTAAGTTAGTGATTGAGTGTAAGTTTTCAGAGAAAAAAGTCATGGTGGGGCATTAGGGATGTAAGCATTCGGTGGTCGAGAACCATTTTCCCAGGCTGAACCAGGGAGGCAATGAATGAACAAAGCACTGCGGACACACAGAAACACGAACCAGGGCCCCAGGCTCATGGGCAGTCGGTTTATTCCTCCCTGCCATCATTCGAACTCTCCCTTACGGTGCAATTGTAGTCATAGTTTTGGTCATAGTCCCAAAAGCCCTCTTCTTCATTATCTCCTTCCTAGTCTCGTTGTAGTCTCATAGTCTCCTCATAGTCCTTGTATGCTTGTCCTCAAAGTCCAGAAATCTTAAAAGTCTCAGTTCTCATCCTCCAATCTTCAATGTCGACTTTCTTGTCTTCAACAACTAGTTATCTACTTTCTAGTCCCCTCTTACCCCATATAGCATAGTATACAGCAATCATGAAGGGTGGGAATACACAAAGGTGGGGCTGAACCTTGTCATAACAACAAACAAATGTAAAGCCACTCCTTTAGGAGATTACTTAAGGACAAAATCTCATGTGAGAGTTCAGCACTTCACATTACTAGGAGGTCTGCTCAAGGGCAGGACTCCATCTAGGGTGTATTGCTTTCTCCTTTCCTCATCCTTTAAAACTACCATAGTAAATTTACTTCTTATAATATTTCTAGTCATTTTGTATGAACACAGTAAGAGATATATTAAGCTTAAAGATTCGTTCTTCCTGGGGACATCTTACTATATATTTCAGACCACAGTCCTCAGGCCAGGCCAGTCTTACCCAACTCCAGCAGGATTCTTATTCAGTTACTTCTTTTGGGGTCATGACAGAGTCATGACAGAGTTCCATGACCCAGCTCTTAACACACTTTTGGCACTTAGCTTGTCTCCTTTCGATGCCAGGGTAGCTTACAGCTTGTTTTGGTCCATCCAGTCCCTTCATTGGGACCCTTCTCTTGAAGCGCTAGGAACTAAGGGCAACTGAGGCTTAAGTCAAGTAAATATGGATGCCCAGGAGTAAATATTATTTTGGAGTCAATTAACTCCCATGTTATAAAGCATAGAATGAACTATCTTCCTGTGTCTATACAAAAATAACATTGCTAAATAAACCCATGCAAAGGACAAAAAGGAAAGAGAAAAGCAACATGGAATTGTTAGTGCTTGATGGAATTGGGTGTGCCTCAAGAGCACTGTTGTGGGAGTGATTCAATATTCCCTAAGCTCCCTTTCGGAGAAGCAAGGACAAGCCAATGTTACCCAACATCTGAATACAACTTTTTCTTAATTTTCAGTTTTTTAGCTTGTGTGGTAAATAAGGTTGGCTTAATAAGTGTTATTTCCTCTTGAGTGAATTGCCTATTCCTATTCTTTATCTACAAGCCACTTGTATTGTCACTGACATATATAGGCTCTTTCACTACATAAACGTTTGTTGTACACTTTACATCATGTACTCAGCAGTAGCACAGTTCAGTGCTAAGAATAAAATGTATGAGATGCATTATCTGCCTTCTTAACTAGTTAATTTGTAAAAAGAATACCAAAATGGTATATACTGAGTTGTAGAAGGAGAGCAATATCAAGGTGGTTACGGACATATCCAAACCCAGACAGGACCATGTGAGGGAAAGAAAAGGAAATACTACTGGAGACAAATTTGGGGATAAAATGAACAGCAAAAAGTGATGGTGATGGGGAGAGTTGATGCATAGTGAGGGTTGGGCAGGTCAGGTAGAAATAAAAGGCATAGAAGAACATAATACTCCAAGAACAAAATTTCTTTCAATAATATTAAGGCATTGAACGGAAAAGCAGATATAATAAAATGACACTTAAAAGATGAGTGTACTGCAGATTGTAAGGCAGGCTATGTGGTAATTCTGTATTTCCTTGATATATTACTTGATATATCAATTTCACAAAGTATTCAATTTTAGACAGAAACTACATCTGCACTTTATTTCCACAGATGAAATTTGGAATGAGGTTTTATATTTTTTTGTTCGTTTTGACCCATCAGAATAGAGATATAAAATTTTTTCAAATGTAGTTTAGTCTATAGTCTAGGAATGAAAACATTGAAACTAAAATACATTCTATTCAAGTCCAGGTGTTTTTATCTCTCTTCATTTTTCTTTTTTTTTTTAATTTTAATTTTCGAGGTACATCCGGCAGTGTTCAGGGCTTACTCCTTACTCTGTGCTGAGAGATCACTACTGGCATTCTCGAAGGAAGATCCAACACTGATTGGTCCTGTTCAAGGCAAGTGCAAGTAGTTTTGATAAAATCTCATCCCTAAGGTTCTAAGCCTTTGAACAAAATTTATATCCTTTGTTTGAGAGCATCTTCCCATCCCATCTCTCCTTTACTTTCTGATTCATAAACCTGAGTTTTTGCACATTGTCACTTCTTCTGGGAAATCTTATTCAAGACATATTCCTTTGCATTATGTATAGTTCCTCTTGTAACATCTGTCACAGTAAATACATTTGTAAATTAGTAATAAACTTATTTTCTGCCTACTAGATTTCAGGAAGAATGGCATTATTTCTATCTTGCCTGCCAATGTATTCTTAATGATTAGTGGACTAAGAATCGAGAAAAAAATTAGAATTAGTTAATAATGCTGACACCAAAATACTAGATTAAATAAAATGAAATTAGCAATAAAATTAACAAAAATGCTATAAATATCAAAACAAAATAACAAGTACTATGATTTTTGTTAAAAATATAAATTATTGTGAACATTTAGCTTAAGTAACAGTACCTTTGTACAATTTTTTTTAAAGCATCCCTACTTTGCTTTGAGCAGTTATTTTAGTTTTAGAGACCTACCAAGCAGATACAGAAACTTCATTACTTTAGAATATGTGCCCAAAAATTTTATTTGTAAAATACTTTGTAAGAGCATTGTTTATAGTGACTAAAAATATAGATAAAAACATAATGAATACTAACTTGATAATTATGCATATTTATCAAGATAAAGGATAACATTGCATAAATAATATAGCATTATTCACATCTCACAAGCCAGAAGATATATTTGCATTACCTACTACAGAGGAATTCCAAGATATGACACATGAGAATAAAAACAAGTCTATGCTATAAAAAATCAGCAATATAGAATGTATACAGCTAAATATGCATAGACATGTATATGTGCATGTATAAAAAATAAACTAAAGAATTATTTAAAAATTCATAGGCCATAAGAATGTAAGAAAAAGTATACTAAATTTCCCTCTAAATTTGCAGTACATTTGACTTATACTAATCTAATTGAGAGGGGAAATATGTATCTAAATAAGATTAAAAGGTAGTAATAAAATGAAAATTTTTAATATTTACACAAATACATTGAAATGTTAAAGCGCTTTTTTACATCAAGTATGTGCTAAACAAGAACAATGTCTTACTTTTATGTTCAATTTTTATCAATTGAGGTTATCTATGACTCTTGCTGGTCAGTTTGTCAATTTTGCTTTGTACACACCTTCTCATCTGACCCAAATCTGTTATCCTAAATTCTTCCTTGAGTTGTCAGAATTCCACTACTTTGGTATTACTATCTGGTCCTAATTTATACTTCTTTCCCTAAAATCTTTCTTTGTCGTAATTACTAATTTTCCCACTTGTCTCAGATCCCAAGAGATACCAATGGTTCCCAGTAACCCTCACTGCTTTTTTCTTATTATTGTAAGAAAAGCAAAGTGGAGAGAAAGACAGTGATTTATCACTTCACTGCCCTAACCATACCTTTTACTTCAGACATCAACAATTTCTTCAAGAATATTGAAGAAATCTTCCTTCTTTCTATTGCTTTTTCCTTTCTTTCATATCTAGCACTTGCAATATCGAGGATTATTCAAAGAATATGAGAATTCTTGTTTGGGGGTATAACTCCCACAACAATAGTGAGTTTTGTGTTGAAATATGGAACGTAACCAAGGTGAAGAGAAAATGAAGTGAAATTCATCAGTTATACAGTTGGGGTGGTGGGCGGGGCTTATACCGGGGATTTTGGTGGTGGAATATGGGCACTGGTGAAGGGATGGTGTTTGAATACGGTATAACTGAGACATAAACCTGAGAACTTTGTAACTTTCCACATGGTGATAAAATTAAAAAAAATAAGAAGAAGAAGAAGAAGAAGAAGAAAGAAAGAAAATACTGTAATTTTTTTTGTGATTTTCAATAAAGTTGATGTTAATTTTCTAAAAAAAAAGAATATGAGAATAATAATTTATAACTTATTTACTTAAAAGTGCTTCCAAAATATATTGAAACATCCAGTCTATTATAATACATTTTTAGATCTTATTTTTACTTACTCTTTGTTATAGAATTATAAATTCATTTCAGCATGATTCATGTGGAAATCCCACTCTAATGGGAATAGTCAACGTGTATCTCCCTCCTTAGTGTTTGCTTCCCTTTATGGTTTGCACTCACTAATGAAATGTAAACATACTATTAATAGAGACCTTTACAGGGACTGAGACCCACTCATATTATTAGCATTAGACTTTTGCATATTTTCTATGTGGCCAAAGGGAACTAAGTGCCTGGGAAGAAATAAATTTTTTAAAAAATAAATAAAATAAGATGAGGAACAGGCCTTAATCCAGTGTTTTAGGCAACAAGGCAAACATTTGAAATCTCAATCTAAATGCAGATACATGTGCAATTAAAAAAAATGCTTGTGATATTTTTAGACTGCTGTTACATGGCATTACTGCAGCAAAACATCCATGGAATACACCACAAAAAATCTATTGCTCTATCTCTTATCTGAACTAATATTGCAATCGCTGCTTACCTCTTGTTTCAAGCAGTCCTCTACCATGTCCCCAATGGCAACACTGGGAGTTTGGGACACACAAATTCAGTCATGCCACAACAATTTTTAAAATTACTTGTTGGTTTCCTATTATATTAGAAAATAATCTCACTCTATAAGGTCCTGATAATTTTGCAATAATAATACACCTCAGATTGCAATTGGAAGTGTTAAATAATTCCATGGAAACAAATTTCTTTAAAGTGATTGCATTTCAACCATAAGAAATGGCTGTGCTTGGGGGCTGGAGTAATAGTACAATGGTAGGGCTTTTGCCTTGCATGTAGCCGAACTGGGTTTGATCTCCAGCACTCCATATGGTCTCCCCAGAACCACCAGGAGTATTTCCTGAGTGCAAAGCCAGGAGTAACCTCTGAGCATCTCTGGGTGTGACCCAAAAAGCAAATAAAAATTAAAAAAAAGAAATAACCGTGTTTAGTTTGTTTTCTTATTTATGCAGACCTCTTTTCACAGTAGGAGTCTAGTGAATGTCTGCCTGGAGTTTTGTCTCCTTCCCCTTGTGGTCTAGCTTATACTTAATTTCAACTGGTATTCCTCTCCACTCTTATTTTACATATTAATTAAATCCTAGAAAACTTTTTCTTTATACCAATTGGCACTATTATCAATAACCTACATATGTTCCTTTGTTATGTATGCTTGAATACTCATGAAAAGATTGGTAACTGCAGGGGCTGGAGTGATAGCAGAGCAGGTAGGGTGTTTGCCTTGCACGTGGCCGACCCAGGGTTCGATTCCCAGCACCCCCTATGGTTACCAGGGGTGAGTCCTTAGTGCAGAGCCAGAAGTAACCCCTGTGCATCGCCAGGTATGACCCAAAAAGAAAAAAAAAAAGATTGGTAGTTTCATAGAGTCTTTTGTTTTTCCCAGTTATACAGTCAGTTTCTTATGTTATTGTTTATACATTATTTTGGTAAGCTCTAGATTGTGTGCTATCCCATTTATTTCCAATACTTTTAAAGAAAGGTATTAATTTGAGAGAGAGATATTTCAGGATATAAGGTAATTGCCTGACATTCAGTTGATTGTATTTTTATGAGGCCAGTGTCATATATGGTCCTGCAAAACACTGTCAAGGGTCATTCTTGAACAGAGCCTTGAATAGCTCCTGAGTACCACCAGGTATGGCGAACCCATCCCAAAGGTATTAACTTAAATAATTCTATAATATCAATTTAAATGACATTTTTGTATCTTTAGTAGTTAGACTAAAAAAAAAATAAAACAATGGGGATGGCCTCTAAAATTCTTAAGGTGGCAGAGAGCAAACAAGTATTTAATGTCAAAATACTAAAATCTAGATAGGTTATAGATAACTTTTATGTAGATAACTAAAAATCAAAGGAAAATATATCTAATGATTTGAGCAACAGTTTATAAGAGTAATAATAATTTTACCAAAAGTACAGATTCTTGAGTATAAGAATCTATGTTATCATTTCTTAACATGAAAGTCCTGATCTTCTAAGAATCTAAATTATGATTTCTTAACATTAAAGTCCTGATCTTCAGTCACACAAAACTTAATGAAGCTAGGAATGGACTATGCTAGCCATAGTTTACTTCAAAGTTTATTTGGGGGGTCAAGGAGACAGCTCAAAGGACTAAGTTCATGCTTCATATATAAGAGAATTGGTTCAATCCTTGGCATTGAAAATTACCAGGATTGACTCCTGGACACCATGTCGGGTGTAGTACACACACAGAAATATTTTCTTTGAAAGTCTTTTAAAATTGATGAAAATTAGGAAATTAATCCTTATATTTTATTGTGTCCATGCTGGATATTTGGAATGAAAAACATTACCCAACTATTAAAATTTATTCTATCCTATCCAAAAACAATGACTTTCTCCCTGCTCACAATTCAAGGGATTTTAGTTATATAGTAATATAACTAAAGGCAGAAAGTAACAGTATTACATTTTTTCCTCAAAAGAAAAATTTATGGCAGAATTTGTAACTGCAACAAAGAGTCGCCTAAGATCTGTAAATTTCAAAACAGAGTGGAAAGTCATGAATTGCAAGTTAAAAAAAATTTTTTTTGCATTCCTATTTCAATCGCCATTTACAAATTAAGGGTTTCTTTTTTAATAATCTAAGATTCAAATATATATATATGAAAAAGGAATGAATAAATGAAACAGCAAATTAAAGAAAGGAAAACAGAAATAGGTCCTAAAAATTGGCTCAGTGGTAGAACACTTGTCACACGTGTGTGAGACCCTAGATTTGATTCCCAGAACATCCATCGCTTGATTCCCTCCCCCAATACACACACAACACACATACAAATCTCTTCTATTTGTTTATTCAAGAAAGTAAATAAGAGGGGCTGGAGTAATAGCACAGCGGGCAGGGTGTTTGCCTTGCATGAGGCCGACCTGAGTTCGATTCCCAGTATCCCATATGGTCCCCCAAGCACTGCCAGGAGTAATTCCTGAGTGAAGAGCCAGGAGTAACCCCTGTGCATAGGCAGGTGTGACCCAAAAAGTGAAAAGGAAGGAAGGAAGGAAGGAAGGAAGGAAGGAAGGAAGGAAGGAAGGAAGGAAGGAAGGAAGGAAGGAAGGAAGGAAGGAAGGAAGGAAGGAAGGAAGGAAGGAAGGAAGGAAGAGAGAGAGAGAAAGAAGAAAGAAAGAAAGAAAGAAAGAAAGAAAGAAAGAAAGAAAGAAAGAAAGAAAGAAAGAAAGAAAGAAAGAAAGAAAGAAAGAAAGAAAGAAAGAAAGAAAGAAAGAAAGAAAGAAAGAAAGAAAGGAAGAAAGAAAGAAAGAAAAGAAGTGACATAAAATGTGTGGAAAAGTTTTGAAAAATTCTGGAGACCAGTGATATCATACTATATGAACTCCATCAAATATGGTGTCATAATTATGGAAAATGGGTAGGATGTGTCTTTATAATGTGTCACATGGTCCGGAAAGCAGCCTGAAGTGTGGCAGAAGCTGGGTAGTGGAGGTTGGCTGCTGAAGCTGGGTCCCTTGGGACGGGGAGGATTCTCACCCACCCCCTTCTGGGTTGCCCCAAATGAAAACAGCCTGGCGTGGAGTCCAGACAGTAGGCAACAAATCATAGACAGTAATATATATATATATATGGATATATATCCATATATATCCACATATATCTGTATATATATGCATACACACACACACACACACACACACACACACACACACCTCTCGGAGAGCCTGGCAAGCTACTGAGAGTATCCTGCCCAATTGGGCAGAGCCTAGCAAGCTACCAGTGGCATGTTTTATATGCAAAATATAGTAAGGATAGATCTCATTCCCCTGACCCTGAAAGAGCCTCTAATCGTTGGGAAAGACAAGTAAGGAGAGGCTCTAAAATGTCAGGGCTAGGAGGAATAGAGACATTACTGGCACCCGCTCAAATAAATTGACTACAAATGGGATGACAGTGGTATCATTATGTAAATCATGATTAATCAACAATGTAAATTAAATATATTAAGCAATATACTTAATTGCTCTGTTTTGGTCAGGTTGTTGCTCAGACATGTTAATAGACTGAGGCAAGTAAAAATCTATAATTTGGTAATCAATCCTATTCTCTTTAAGCAGCTTCCCAAAAAGTAAACTCATCTATTAAATTCCATTATGAAGGCTTTATTAAAAATAGGCAAGTACAAATATATATTCAAGTATTTATTATTATCTCTACAAAAGTTAGCAATATATGTTATACTTATTTACTTTTTAAAAATCATTTTGTTTTACACTGGGTGGATAGTACAATGTTTAGGCATATGCCTTGCATGCAGTTTGAGCCCTTTTGATCCCAAACACCACATAAGGACCTCTGAGCACTGCCAGAAGTGACCCCTGAGCACAGAACCAGGAGGAAGCTCTCAGTATTACGAGGTGTCCTACTCCCTCCACCCAAAAAAATATCGCATAATTATTTACCAGCTCCATATTTATGAAAAAATAAGATAAACATATAATCCATAAACTTCAAATGTAGCTATTGCTATTATTAATAAAAGTTAAGTCTCCCTAACATGTTCTCAACAGACCATCCAAGAAATATTAGTAAACATGTGGATTATTCAGATTTGTGGTTAACTGAGAATCTATAGATTCACAAAACACGTTTACCAAACCCTTAAATTCCTAAATGTATAAAATATATAAAAATTTCACTCTTCAGATCTGCACCTCCCGGGGTATAGCATTATATCTTGATATTTGTATAAGACTTATTGCTCTGACTGCTAGAGTTCCAATATCCTCTTCTACCCAAAGGATCCCTCTCACCATTTTTCATTCCACCATCCTCTATGCCCTATGCCTGCATCCGCCATCCTTCTCACTAACTCTTGGAGCTAGTTTAGCTAAATTTTGTAATTTACTACCAATTTATTTGCTATTGTTGTTTATATTTGACATATGAGTGAAATCATTAAGAAATTATCATTGGGGCTGGAGCAATATTACAGCAGGTAGGGCGTTTTTCCTTGCACGCACTGACCCAGGTTCAATTCCCAGCATCCTCTGTGGTCCTCTGAGCACTGCTGCCAGGCGTGATTCCTGAGCGCAGAGCCAGGAGTAACCCCTGCGTATTGCCAGGTGTGACCCCAAAAGAAAAAAAAAGAAAGAAATTATCATCAACTTCCTGATTTATCTTACTTAGCATAAATAGCTCTCTTTCTATTTACTTTCCCCCACAAAGCAATGGTTTAATCTTTTTAATAGCACAGTATGATTCTGTAAAATATGATTATTAAAATTTCCTTACCTAATCACCTACCACTGCATATTTAGACAGTTTGCTATTTGTGAATACTGCTGCTGCAAATATAGGGGAGCAAATATACTTTCAAATGATTTAAACTATTTCTCTTCAATATAGCTTGAAGTGATGGAGTTTGAAAGTTACTAATCAGTGACTTTATTTCTATTTCCTATGTCTGTTTCCCCTTTTAACAATGTTTTTGATTCCTTGCATCATCACTATTTCTGAGAGTATTTAAAATTTATATTTCACTTTTCTACCTATATATTCACTGTATTTGACTTTTATTTAAAATTAAGTTTATTTGATTGTCACTGACAGTTCTTTAGCTAATATACCCTTGATTTGCTGTATCACTCTAGTACTTTTCTCAAAGTGTGCTTAGGTAAAAATCTCACCAAAGTTCTTGCATAAAAATTCTATATTTTTATTTTATTTATTTATTTATTTATTTCCACTTGCTCTTAATACACTTTTAGTTCTTTTTTTAAATTTATTTATTTTTAATTAGAGAATCACCATGAGGGTATAGTTACAGATTTATACACTTTTGTGCTTATACTTCTTGTAAAGTTCAGGAACCCTTCCCTTCACCAGTGCCCATTCTCCACCACCCGTAAACCCAGCGTCCCTCCCACCCTCCCCAATCCCATCTCCCCCCCACCCCACCCTGCCACTGTGGCAGGGCATTCCCTTCTGTTCTCTCTCTCTATTTAGCTTCTACAGCCCGCAATAAAGGTGTTGAGTGGCCACTGTGCTCAGTCTCTAGCCCTCATTCAGCCTGCAACTTCCCCCGCATGGCCTTCGACTACATTATAGTTGGTGATCGCTTCTCTGAGTTGCCCTTTCCCCAGAACGTGAGGCCAGCCTCGAAGCCATGGAGTCAACCTCCTGGTACTTATTTCTACAGTTCTTGGGTATTAGTCTCCCACTCTGTTATTCTATATACCATAGATGAGTGCAATCTTTCTATATCTGTCTCTCTCTTTCTGACTCATTTCACTCAGCATGAAACTTTTCATGCCCATCCACTTAACTACAGAATTCTTGACCTCCTTTTTTCTAACAGTGCATAGTATTCCATTGTATAGATGTACCAAAGTTTCCTCAACCAGTCATCCGTTCTGGGATATTCGGGTTTTTTCCAGATTCTGGCTATTGTAAACAGTGCTGCGATGAACATACATGTGCAGATGTTGTTTCGATTATACTTTTTTGCCTCTCTGGGATATATTCCCAGCAGTGGTATTCCTGGGTCAAATGAGAGTTCAATATCTAATTTTTTGAGAATCGTCCAAATTGTTTTCCAGAAGGGCTGAACCAGTCAGCATTCCCACCAGCAGTGAAGAAGGGTCCCTTTCTCCCCACATCCTCTCCAACAGTGGTTGCTTTTGTTCTTTTGGATGTGTGCTAGTCTCTGTGGTGTGAGGTGGTATCTCATGGTTGTTTTGATCTGCATCTCTCTGATGATTAGTGATGTAGAGCACTTTTTCATGTGCCTTTTGGCCATTCGTATTTCTTCCTTGGTAAAGTTTCTGTTCATTTCTTCGCCCAATTTTTTGATGGGGTTGGATGTTTTCTTCTTGTAGAGTTCAACCAGTGCTTTATATACCATTGATATCAACCCCTTATCTGATGGGTATTGTGTAAATATCCTTGGTTTAGACCTTGACCTGACACCATGCACAAAAGTAAGATCAAAATGGATTAAAGACCTCAACATTAGACCACAAACCATAAGGCACATTGAAGACAAGGTGGCCAAAACCCTCCACGATATTGAAGATAAAGGTATCTTCGAAGGTGACACGGAACTAAGCAATCTAGCAAAAACAGAGATCAACAAATGGGACTACATTAAACTAAAAAGCTTCTGCACCGCAAAAGATACAGTGACAAGAATACAAAGACTATATTTTTATTGTATATTAAAAGCACGGCTTGCTTTGACACAAAGTTCTTGGCTCACACGTTCTGGGAATCCTGTGGTCTCTTATTTACACTAGTGAAAACTGAGACAAATGCATACAAAAAGTAAGTTTACTAGCATTTCTGTAGTTCCTATCTGTGGTAAATATGGTTAGATGACATGGTTATTTCAAGTGAAAAGTAAGATACAAAAAAAATTGTTTGAATTAAATATATTCTATGAGAGGAGATAGTGGTCAATAATTACAATGAAACCAAGAAAAATAATTTTAACTAAAATATGAAATGTTGCAAGAGCACATATAAAGCCACTGCTAACAGAACAAATATTACTACAAATGAAGATAGTATTTTTACCAATAGGAAGATTTAATCAGTGTTTTAAATAAATAACCAATAGTATAATACTGTTCTAATTAAAATACCTAGATATTCAAATATCTCAAAATACTCTCACATTAAATATTAACATAAAACTATATTGAATTTTTAATTATTCAGTAAATATGTAACCCTACAGCTAAAAAAGATTGCCTAAAGAGCATAGCAGTAAAAAACTTTATCTCTTCCCACACATACTGTCCTTTCAAACCTGTTCTATGGACTTATTTTTCATTTTCTCTTTCTCAGGTCTTTGATAAAACTCATGATTGTTCTAATCACACTCAGTAGTTTTATTTTGACATACTTAGGCATTGTTTTAATTTTCCAGGACTATGTAATACATTCGGAAATGAAAAGCAAAACATAAGATTTTTTTAAGCAGACTCGTAAATAAATCTTGAAAGATCATCAAGATGCAAAAGATTCTCTTGGATACCTGAGCTAGGCTGCATCTTATGGGGCACCCCAATGTGGAGCAGGTCAGCCCAGTGCACACCAAAACGGACCCCTGGCAGCCTAAAACTCCCACACTCCACAATCACTGCCATGCTCCCAGCCAGACGCCATACCTCATGTCTAGTCTGACCCAGAAATTAATCTACTGAAAAACTCAGGGCACATGGGTTTTGTGAATGAAATCTCCAGGCTTTCATGGAGTTGTTTACTTCTGGAAGTTGCAACAGTTACACATACACTACAAAGCTGTCTCCAGCTGTATCACCCATTAAATATTTTGGACTTTCTGGAACACACAACTGCAAATGTCGCCATATGACATCTCAAACTCTACAATAAGGATAAACCAGTAGAGGACACTAGATTGGATGAGATGTGACTTAGAAGACAACCAAAACTCAATTAACAAATAAAAACGGAAGGCTTAATCTGTAACAACATCTTTGTAATCTCTTATACGAGGATATTTAAGGACTTAGTGTCTCTAAGGTGAGATTCAACAGTCTCACTAACTTTCTTCTAAGGAAATATTTTTTGATCATTCTATTAGCAAAATATTGTTTAAAAGCAATATTAATAAATTATTGATTGTCTTATATGGGGACAGGCATAAGGGGTGTCTGGAAAAATTGGAGACAATGGTTAGGGGAAGGTGTAATGGTGATGAGATTGGTGTTGGAAGATTTGTCTGTAACAAATTATCATGAAAAACCTTGTAAACCACAGTGCTTATATAATGTGTAAGGGGAGAATTGGAAAAAAATAAATTTTAAGAAAAAATTTTTTAAAGCTTAATAGTATGGTGTTTTATGAGTAATAGGGATAGATGAAGACATATTTGGGTATCATTTCACATGGACCGTTAACATGGCGCTTGATGGTATATCTCTGATGGTATATTTAAGACTAGAAAGAGTGAGTAAACCAGAATAATATGTGAGAGGGTGAAAACATCTTTAGATATATAATTGCAAATGTAACTATCTGGGAGAAAAGACTACTCTGTTCTTGGAACAGCAACGAAGTGAAGGTGACTACTGTTTATTTTTTTTAAAAATAAAGGGGGGAGAGAGCAAAAGGGAATGACATCAAAAAGGTAATGGGGGTCAGATTATGTAGTGCTTAGGTCATGCTAAAAACTTTGGATTCTTCTATACTAGAAAATTAAGCAATTGAATAGTTTTAATTAGAGGGATTATATGACATTATTTATATCTTAACAGGATCATCCTGCCTACTTAAATAAAAAATAGAGTAGAAAAGCAAGCATAAGGCAAAGGAATAGGCATATAGAAGTTTTAAATTAATGTAGGTGAGAAATAAGGCCAACTTAGAATATGCCAATGATAGAAGTAATTTCTAGTTATCATTTGTGAATCAACAAGATTTGCATTGGAATTATTAGTGAGATATCTGAGAAAATGTCAACACTAACTTTCAGTTTTCTGACCTTAACACCCAGAGAATCTTGGAACATATGTAGAATTCAGAAAGAGAGTTCTAGGAATTAATAGCAGTTATGAATCAAATTTAAGCTGCAGGACTAATGTATTCTCCTAAGAAACATAAGAGTCAACTCATATGGAGAACTTCATATTTTAGAGGTAATAAATGTTAGGAAATCTATAGACTAATCGATAACTGTGGGAAGAAACTAAAGTCATTGTATTGGAAAGCCAGTGAAGCAAGTATATAATGAAAGATGTTGTGTTCAGATGCTAGCTCTGGATAAATTAAAATAAAGCCTAGTGAAGAACACAAATATATATCTGGAGGTCATTTGTCACTTAGAACAGAGTAGGTTTTGTAGAACTGCATTGTAGCACTGTCGTCCCACTCTTCATAGATTTGCTTGAGTGGACACCAGTAACGTCTCCATTGTGACACTTGTTGTTACTGTTTTTGGCATATCAAATATGCCATGGGTAGTTTCCAGGCTCTGACGTGCAAGTGGGATACTCTTGGTAGCTTGCCAGGCTCTCCGAAAGGGACGGAGGAATCAAACCTGGGTCAGCCTCCTGCAAGGCAAATGACCTACCTGCGTGCTATCGCTCCAGTCCTTTGTAGAACTATATAGATAAATCAGTATTGACACAGAAATCATAATAGAATGAACTGAACAAATACTGAAAATAAAAAGTAGAAAAAATTCTCACTAACTGTAGTAAAAATTATTATATTTTCAACCACTAAAATATCATGTAGATGAAAACTTTCCAGTTCTGATTTTCAGCCTTGTAAAGTGCTTCAAAGTTGCAAGAGGATTGTGGGTGACTATTTCTTTCTGCCTATATATTCTCCTTCCTGTCATTAGCTAAGTTTAGTTTTTTTGGAGGGAGGGGGTTCCTGCGTATGGGGAAAAAAACATGAAAAGAAGGAAGAAGTTGAAATGGAAAGGTAGCTAGTACTTAAAAAGCATTAATGAATTTGACTTTAATATTTGAATGAAGTCAAACAACTTGATATTGATTCAAGTGGAAGATACTTATATCTAGGCGTGATTACTCAATAGTCAGCTGTGGCCTTGCCACTCCCAACACAACCCCATCAGCTGCCTAAAGTCCTGTCTCTAAATTTAGGCAGTGTCACTCCCAGTAGTTGTCTATGAAAAAAATCTCTTCACCATATTAATTTTAAGCAGAATATTCTAGATACAGCTGTCTAGCCGACCCCCTCTCAAGTGACTCCCTTTGAATTCACTGTCACTGTCACTGTCATCCCATTGCTCATGGATTTGTTCCAGAGGGCACCAGTAACGTCTCTCATTGTGAGACTTATTGCTACTGTTTTTTGTGTTTTTTTTTTTTTTGGCATATCCAATACACCACAGGTAGCTTGCAAGGCTCTGCCATTCGGGCGAGATACTCTCGGTAGCTTGCCGGGCTTTCTGAGAGGGGCGGAGGAATCAAACGCGGGTCAGCCGTGTGAAAGGAGAACGCCCTGCCGCTGTATTGCTGCTCCAGCCCCTTTGAATTAAATTCTTTAAATATATTAAGACTTGCATGATTCCTATAATGTTTGTCCCAAAACTTTTAGGGAAAGCAGAAAACATTGAAGAAGCCTGGAACATTGAGAATGCATCTTTCTCCTTGATCAATGATCAGAACAGCTAAGCATCCTATATTTTTACATTTTAGATATTTTCTAGGTTTAGGTCTGATGCCAAAGTCACCTAGTATTAATCTGGTCATTTCCTTTGCTATGTAAAAATCTTCAGAGAGTAGGTTATAAATTTATATTCTAGAGCATAAACTATACACTAAATTTTCTTTAATGTGTACCTAAGTTAAGCTCTTTTCCACATATAATCATTACAAGTATTGTTTAACTGAACTTCTAACAGTATCCCTTTGAAATTGGAATTTTTATTCACAAGGAAACAGCTGAAAAATCATTTTAAAAAGGTAAGTAATGTTTGTATAGTCACGTCATATCCAACTTGCATAATTAGGATTTAAAGTCAGTCTGGCAATAAATTCTGTACTCAGCCAAAATTTTCCTCTGAAATAAGAAAACAGACAAGTCCATAAAATTACTTATATTTAAACCAAAATAAATTTTGATTTTAGAATCTCTAGTTTTTACATTATATAATCTGCTCGTTTGTTAAAGGACTCCTGAAAGCTAGTAATACCAACACTGTTACTTAATAAATATCTTTGTTGAATGCAATTACATGGTTCACATGTAGCACAAAAACATTAAGGTAATATCAGAAAGTAGAAACTATTCTCAAAATTCTCCATGGTAAAGAAATTCATGGAAACCCAATACTTTTTCCAAAATTCATGAAAGTTGAAGATTCAGTATCTCCTATTGGAAGAACTTGTTATGAAAATTATGTTATTGAAAGTGTTGAGTCAGCATATCAAAGAGATGATATAAAGTACTGATAAAATTAGTTATGACAGAACAGATAACAAAAACATTCTTTTCTTTTTAAATCAAAAGAAAAATCTCAGGCGAAACTGCATAATTTTTTTTTAAGTATATACGTTTAAAGTTAGTAGAAAGTCTCAATATTTATGTGGTTTATTTGCTAGAAAATTTTTTTTTCTTTTTGGGTCACACCCGGCGAAACACACAGGTTACTCCTGGCTTTGCACTCACAAATCACTCCTGGTGGTGCTCAGGGGACTATATGGGATGCTGGGAATTGAACCCAGGTTGGCCGTGTGCAGGGCAAACCCCCTACTCTCTGTGCTATTGCTCTAGCCCCTGCTAGAGACTTTTTAAAACTCTATCAATGCCCTATCTGATATTGACTTTTATTTGGAGGGGATATGGTATCACACCTGGTTATTAACAAGGGTAATTTCTAGTTCTGCACTCAGGAATTATTCCTGGCAGTGCTTGGGGACCATATGGGATGCCAAGGATGAAACCGGCATTGGTTGCATGCAAGTTAAATGCCTTTCCCACTGTACTATCACTCTGTCCCCCATCTGATATTGAAGATGCAATCACAAGCAAGATGTTTATTCCGTAAATGCAATCCTGTTTTGTGACTCAATTTGATAAATAATGCTTTACAAACATTAAGTATACATTAAAGAAATGAGATTATAAAAGTATTATGAAATGCAACATTTTAAGTTCAATCTAAATTAAGGTACATAATATTATGAATCATTTAAGTTTCATATCATATATTTATTTTAAACATTTCAACAAATACATACTCTGTCTTCATAAGCCTGTCTCTGAGGGACAGTAGATTTTTGGCATGCTGCCTACATTATTAGTGGCTTATCCTAAAAAACTATCACTGTATCACTGTCTTCCTGTTGTTCACCGATTTACTTGAGCGGGCACCAGTAACATCTCCATTCATCCCAGCCTGAGATTCTAGCAGCCTCTCTTTACTCATTTTTCCCAATGATTGGAGTCTCTTTTCAGGGTCAGGGGAATGAGACTGTTATTGTTTTTGTATTTGGCATATCGAATACACCATGAGGAGCTTGCCAGGCTCTTCCGTGAGGGCGGGATACTCTCAGTAGCTTGCCGTGCTTTCTGAGAGGCATATAAATATTTATATTTATTTATATATATTTATATAAAAGTTTTAATTTTTAAAACCTTTTTTCAGTTACAATAACTTTATGTCATAATATTATATACTTGGTGGCTACACTTAAAATGAAGTGTCTGTCATTAAAAGTCAATCAGCATGTTCTTTTGTACACAATGACTTTGTGTTTGCTTTAGTTTGGTTGCCACACCTGGCAGCGCTCAGGTCTTATTCATGGGTCTGTACTTAGGATATACTTTTCCTTGTGTCAGGTGATCATATGCAGTATGCAGTGTCCATGATGGATCTGTGGTTGGTCACAAGCAAGGAAAGCATCTTAACTCATGTCCTAGCCACCCCTTCAAAATGATTTTTAAAGCTAAAAAGTACAGAGATATATTAGCAGATAAGAACATTGACTTTAGCCCTTCAAATTTTTCATATATAAAATGTCTTAAGATAGTCAGCAATATCAAATCCACCGAAATTACTTATTTAAAATACAAAAAGGGCATTAATAATTCCTGATAACTCTGAGTCTTAAAGGTATAGATGCCTCCTCTGTACAGCTACACCATCACCACTTCATTATGATATTTATTGGAGTTATTTAAAAAATACAATTATTTTTCTCAAAACTCAATCTCTATACTCTCTACATGCTTACCATTTGGGAACTTTATTATTCTATTTATTTGTCAATGAAATACTCTTTCCTTAAAAGTTATAAATGCACATCTTTGAAACGTAGATACAGACAAAATTTCATGTAATCAGCTTACAATTGAGAGAAACATTTCATTAACTCTTTCATAATTTTGTATGCATGCACTTACAATTTTGAACTGCAAACTAAAACACTATTAAAATTCAGCATGATTCTCCCATAAAGAGTTGCAGTATAAGTGATTTACATGTAACAATTCAAAAAATAATGTCCCAGGGCATAAATATTTCCAAAGAGATGTTATAAAAGAACATGCTGTTAACTATAAGAAATCTGCATAGTAAAAATATTAATAAAACTATGCATAATAAATAGAAACTGACTCTTCTTGCATAAAACCATAAGCAGAGATGGTGAACATAGAGAATAAAAATCAACCAGGTAAATCTGACTTAGACAACTGAAAATCTGATCAGTATGTTTAGGAGAAGAGAAGGGTGTGGAAGGAATTTAGCAAGTATAAGTTGAAATATAATCTAAGCACTTGAACTTTTTGTAGAAATACTGATTATAAAAATGAGTAAAAAATATAATTTGTTCTTGTAAAACTTCTTATAAAATGTTAATGTTTTTAACTACTTGGAACACAGTAAGTAAAATTCTTGGAGCAGTGGAGACAAACACTATGCTATATACACTTCATCCATTCAACCATCAGCTTCATAAATATCAAGAAAATGTACCGAGTTTATGAGATTGACAAAGTCACCATTACAAAACAAAAGCTATCCTTTCCATTAAAACATTTTCTTCACTGCTTCTTAGCTGGGACAAATTGCCTCTATGCTCTGAAATCCTTTGGGTGGGGTGGGTGTCGAAGTGAAATCTTGCTTGACTGCTTTCCTTTTAAGTTGTGGCAAAAGAACAAAAGAAGGAAAGAGTGGATCAATAAACAATCAGGATAACTCAATGAGACACTTCTCCACCTGACTGAGTGCCACAGGCCACCACTACAGGAGACAATAGAGGAGCAAACTCAAAGACAGTTTGAGCTCATTTCCCCGTTTTGAAGTTTCTTTGAACGATGTTGTTCTCTGACTGAGGTTCATAGTTCCTAGTTTCATCACAAAGCTGTGCACAGATATAGAGGGAGAAAATGTCTCCTTTCTGGTTAATTTGGTTTTAAACTCACAAGGTGACCTCTCTATTTGAAAATGTGGCAACTTTCATCTAGTCTAAATTGGGGGAATGTATCATTGTCTCTTTTTGCCTGGGGATAGTACTGGAAATGAGATGTTTCATTTCAATGCATTTTCCCCCAGTTGAAATTGTGTAAGTAAACAGATTGGGAAAGATTTAATGAAATCATCAATAGCCTGGAGCCTGATATTGGCCTTGTGCTAAACATTTGGCATAATCAACTGTCTAAGAGATTGAAAGTCCTAGGTAGGGGAATTTAAGATTATCGGGAGCTCAAAGAAGCAAGGTTCCAAGGAGAGAACTTTTTGTATATGTAGGTTAGAGCAAACGGTGTGGTTAACTCATTCAGGAAGTGTTTACCAATACATGAATTATGAGAATAACTTAAATATTAACATTTCAATAAAACCTGATTAAAACATAGAAAAATCACAAATGCCTATCAATGAATAAAAGGGTAAACAAAGTGTGGTAATGTCTAAAGTAGATTATTTTTAGTCTTTAAAGGGACTTAAATTATCGTCAGATTCATGCAGACATAATGCTGCATAAATGGTGGTTGCCAGGAAGGATGGAGAGTGATTAATTAGAATGCAAAGTTTAAGTTTAGGATACTGAAAAAGATTTGGAGATAAATGCATCGTATTGAGGAAAGCAATGGTTAAATAACTATGTGAGCGTGCTTAATACTAGTGAAGTCTACACTTATAGCAATGATGAAAGGTTGGAGAGAAAGCCAAAATAGTGGCTAATGAGGGTTTTTCTTGTTTTAATTTTTTAATGTAGGAGGCCTGAGTTCTGTCCCTCTCCTTGCATGGTCCATTCAAATGTAAGGACAAAACTGACACCCTGACAGGGGGCAGAAATCAGCAAAATCAGGTAGGCCTCATGTTCAGTTCCTGAGACTGAAACAGTCTTAGTTTCCCAGCAATGAAGCCATGTGTACCTAGCCAACCTGAAGCCCCCTGGAGTGTTCCTGGGCCCAGCAAACAGGCAAGTGGGTTCAATCAATCACAATGTACCAGAAACCACAGAGAATGTACTCAGCAACCACAAACCTATTGGAGTCCAACACATACCCTAGACACTTGCCAAAATACCTTTGTTTAGTAACTAAGTATGGTTTTTCTGAAACAATAAGGCATGTACTGCTTATGCAATCAAGCCCTATATAAACTGCTTGCTACCTGCATTCAGGGTCGCTATCCTGTGGTGAGATAGTTGACCCCAGTATCCTGGAATAAAACTCCTACTGCTTTTGCATTATCTCTATTGTTCATGTCTCTATTCTCTTGTCGCATGGGAACCTAGAATCCCTAGCTTAACACAAGCATAATTAGGAGTGATTCCCAAACTCTGAGACCAGAGTAGCCACTCAAAACAAACAACATAAAATAAAATGATAAATATAGCAAAGTTAAAGAAAAGAGGTATAAAAATTTTACTGAGGACCAAGTAATATGTTATTACTAAAATTTTCCTAAGTAGTAAAGGCTATAATTAATCAGCATCATTTTTTGTTGCAAACATTTTCAAATTCATGATCTAAATTTTTCTTAGAATTTCCAAAAGCACTATAAGTGTTTCCTAAGAGTAATTAAAGTTCTAGCCACCTCAAATATGTCTATAACATTAAACTAAAGAATACAGTTCTTGGGACCAGAGCAATAGCATCATGAAAAGGGAATTGGCCTTGCATGCTTTCAACCCGGGTTCAATCCAGGCATCCCATTTGGTCCCCTGAGCACCACCAGGAGTGATGCCTGAATTTAGATTCCAGGAGTTAAGCCTGAGCACAGACAAAACAAAACAAAAAAATCATATTTTAACAAAGGTATAAAACTAGATTTATATCCAAGAGAATTTAGTTTTTGATTTGTTTGTTTATAAGTAACAGAGAACTGTCTCTAGATACAACAAATACCATTGTTATATCTTAGTTACCTAGCAAGGACAATAAATGATTATAAAAGACTCAGAATACTAAGGATTACAGAACACAACAAAAATAAACATGTATAGTTAATCCCTGTATTTATTGGAGCACTACTGCTTTTTTCTATCATACCTTACATTTTCATTTGAGTGTAACATCAATTTACATTGAAGAATAGGTATCAAAAAGAGGAATAAAGGGAGAAAATAAGATAAAATATATAGTAAAGGACTTTTTTGTACTTTTGATTAATTCATTTTGAAGGAACTTTTTTATTTTTTTAATTTTTTTAAAATTTGTGTTATTTATTTTATTTTTATATTTATTTTATTGAATCACCATGTAAAAAGTTACAAAGTTCTCAGGCTTATGTCTCAGTTATACAATGCTCAAGCACCCATCCTTTCACCAGTGCCCATATTCCACCACCAACCCCCCCAATATACCTCCCACCTCCCCACTCCCCAACCCCCCCACCCCACCAGCATAACTGATAAATTTCACTTCATTTTCTCTTTACCTTGATTACATTCCATATTTCAACACAAAACTCACTATTGTTGTTGGAGTTTTGAGTTTCAACACAGAATTCACTATTCTTGTTGGAGTTTATCCCCCCAAAATACAGCCCTATTGACAAGGAAACATTTGATAATTAGCTTTTCACTGAAGAGAATGGAGAGATATAAAGTCACGCGGCTGCAGTAGTGGCCGCACGGTTTAGGATTTCTGCATTTTAGTAATTAAGTGCAGGGAGATTTAAGTTGGAAATTGCATCATTTCCCCTCCTGGGGCAGCATGGAGCAAAAGCTTAGTTCAGAGTCTGGAGAGATGGCTGCAAGCACTTGCTGGGACCAGAAGTAATCTAGGTGGCTCTGGATCTTGCTCGTTCAGCAGCAAAGCGGTCATGCAAAAGCAAGGCCACCCAGACTTGAAGGAACTTTTTTAACAGAGAAAATCAATTTAAGCATTTTTATGCATGCATAAGGAAATAGAGGAGAATATAATTTAATAACTTTTCCAGTGAAAGACTTACAAGTAAAAATTATATATAGTACTCTTCCTTGGGAGATATGTTATATGACATACAGAAGGTGCCTGACACCAGGCAAAGCACTAAATTCAACATATGCTCTTGGATTGGAATATAGGTTTTCCATAATATATGCTTAAGATAAAATTTAGCTGATAATCTATACACAATAAGAAACTATTAAAAATGATAAAATGAAATAATGACAATGTAGTGTAATAAAAATTAAGTGAAATTTCATACTCTATTCTCTCTCAAAGAGTGTATCATATATTTTATTTAGGCCATGCTTAATTTTAAGAAGGAGACACCAGAAATTGTGAAGGACTGTAGGTAAAAATTGTACAAAATTCATTTTATTCTAAATACTAATTTAGGTTCCCTTGTACCATTTTCCAACTAAGAAAAGCTATGTTTGCCACCTTTTTGGAGTGCAAAGATTGTACGAATATCCAGAGGAAAACAAGATGCTAACTGCTCATTTAGAAATGTTCTGGCTCTTTGCTCAGCAGTCAGAAAGAAGTCTGATTACAAAAAAGGTTTTATTGCAAATATTGTGACACATCAACATATTTAGGTCAAAAACCATATAATAATTAAAAAAAATAGGATATTAATTAAGAAAGTACAGCTATAAAAACCAAAATCAAGATTGCATTAAAATACACTGACTTAACCCAGTCATGAACAACTTTGTAACTGTGTATATCAAGTAAAAAAAATACTGTAGAAAAATCAACCTATAGGCTTTATGCAATATTTTCTACCAATATTCTACATATACAATTTTATTATTGATGCATTTAATGAGCCTTGCATGATTGTATAATATTATTCCGATTAACCACCAAACTTAACTTATGTTCTTACTAGTCACCTCACTCTGTTCACCAAACACCCCCAAAATTTCAAGAGTCACTTCTCACTGATATGCTCAGTGTGACAGAAGGGAAGGGGATTTTCCTTATTTTCACTGAGTTGGTCTCTAAGGCAGATGGTTAATTCATTGCACCTGTAACCAATTAGTCATTCAACAACTGATTCTTCAGAGTAAATTGTTGCCTTGCCATTCTGAGAAGCAGGTGCATATTCAATGGCTAAATTGCGAAGTGGCTGGGTACACAAGACAAAAATAATATGAATATAAAATTATTTCCCATTAATATACTGAAAAATATGAAAAATTATAATAATTCCACTCTAAATCAAGAATTTAATTATTTTAGTTTTGAATCAGAGGTTTAGAATTTTTTATTGCAATTTTCAAATAATTTTATAATTTAGCTACTAAAGTAGGCTGAAGTTTACCAATTACAACTTTATTTTTAAAGGAGACTTAGATTTTTACTTTGAAACAATTAATTTTTATTATGATAAACTTACTGAAACACATTAGTGTGTAGTCTAAAATGTATGACTTCTCCAAAAAGGATATCTGTACAAAAAATATCTAACTTCCAGGCCAATCACCATAAATTCTGTAGAACTGGTTAGAATTTGCCATTCTGTGTTTTATAGAAAGAAAACCACTGGGTTTTTCTATTACAATATCGCAATGTTACAGACTTCCATAGAATTTTATCATTTTACTCTAGGCAATGATTAGTTTCCCTTTTTTTGGGTATATTGCTTGAATACAATGACTACTTTTCTTGATATTGCACCAAATCTAAACATTCAAACTTTGGATAATTTCATGTCAGATCTGTGAAGTGATAAACATTCCCAAAGGGAATATTAGACTTCATGAATTTTGCACCAGAATTTTTACTTATATTTATCCATTTCAGGTGTCAGCCTAGAGTTTATAAAATTAATTAGCGATCTTCAAAACCTCAGTTAAACTGTTAATATAGTGAAATGATTTCATGTGAAAAATCCAGATGAAAGAAGATAAATGAGAATATGTGAAAGAATAGAAAAAGAACTATATGGTTAGCCTAACACACTGTCTAGATGCATGGGATACGGGAAGAACTTGCAATCTTTACCACCTCATATTTCACAAATATCCAATCCTTTTGAAAATAGTCTCTATCTTTTCTATGTCTTACTGACATTTTTAAAGGATTTACATGTTTTATAATTATATAATATGGATTAAATAATAAGAAGAATGAGAAAGAAAATGATGACTGGAAACAAAGGCAGACATGATATCAGTTCTTAATAGTGTTACCAGATTAAGGCAGAAACTGACAAATTTAATGATTACAAGTATAAATTTCCAACCCAGACCTGAGGATCAAGAAGGTTTCCTGGATTAAATGAATGAATGTGTAAGTAAAACCCTTCTCATGAGTATTTCCTCTGACTATGTCAAGGAAGAGGAATACTTTTTCCTGGAAGGAGAAGGAGTGTTCCTGTTCTCTTGCCTGTCAATACCATCC